>NW_028153443.1:0-511517 GCF_964106915.1 Podarcis gaigeae
GGGCCACAGTACTAGACCTCTCACACATAACCCACATCAAAGCATTCAGTTATACGTTTCCGACACTTGAGTGCCAGGAAAAGGAATTTAGCCACTGACAAAGTTGTTTTCCCAGAAGACTCATTTAGCAGATATGCTGTCTGCTCTCCTCTTTGTCGGGAACTGAGCTGGGGTAAGTATGGAGCTATAAGAGACTGTCTTAAATGGTTGTAGAAGAGACAGCTCAGTAAAATGTGCTCTGTGGATTCTACCTCACCCAATGCACAGTGGCATAGTCTCTGGTCATATGGGACTCCTCCATATCTTCCCTTCAGAACCGCCGAGTCAAGAACATTCAGCCTAGCCGCAGTAAATAGTCTGCGGTATTCCACGTAGTGGATATCAGCCAGGTAGCGAGCTGGAGCAGCCCGATACAACTGCTCCCCCAGAAACAACCCAGGTTTCACACGGGCTATGTCCTCCTGTCTGGCAATATCCCTTCATCTTTGGGCGATCACCGCCTTTGCGTGGCTATACGTCATGGACTCTATATAAAGGGAGGACAACCCGCACTTCTGCACTTCCTCCACTATCTCCCCTTCCCATGGAAATTTAAAGTTATCCCTCAGAATCAAGGGGGCCAAACCCACCGGTCTGAAAGAGAGCTTGAGCCATAGCCATAACTTCGCTTTCAGGGCCACATACCTAAAGGCTTGACAACCGGTTTCCAATCTCATGATCGCGCCTGCCACGGAGGGGGGGATCCTAAGTATGGCCCTGAGAAATTGGGTTTGGATAGATTCCAATTTTTCAAAGTCGCTATGTGAGCCCAAGGCAATGCCCACCAGCAGAAGAGGGAGGACTTTCATTTTAAAGAGTCGCAAGGCAACTTTGACAGTTTGTGCCTGTTTCTTGGAGTACAGGGTTCTAATCACCAAGGCTGCTTTGGATGCGTTTGAGGCTATGTATTCTCTGTGTGCCAAGAAGGACCTATTTGATCTTACAACCTGACCCAGGTATTTGAAGCAACTGACCTGCTCTAAAGGAATACCATTAATTGACCATAAATTAGGTTTCAGTCGAGCAGCAAATACCATTATTTTTTTGCTGAAATTGTGACCCTGGGGCTTAGGGATTTTTTCAAAAAATCTTTTTCCACTGGTTAAGTTGTTGAGGGCTGATTTCTGGTCTGATGATAAAAAAAAACCTTCTGTTTTGACTGTCAAACCTTTCCGGGGATCATTTGCAGCCGTTCGGCACCATTTTTGAGTGAATTGGCCAAAGGCAGATTTTTTCTGAAATTGTGACCCCGGGGCTTAGGGATTTTTTCAAAAAATCTTTTTCCACCGGTTAAGTTGTTGAGGGCTGATTTCTGGTCCGATGATAAAAAAACCTTCTGTTTTGACTGCCAAAACTTTCAAGGGATCATTTGCAACCGTTCGGCACCATTTTTGAGTGTATTGGCAAAAGTCAGATTTTTGGTGAAATTGTTACCCCGGGGCTTAGGGATTTTTTCAAAAAAATCTTTTCCCACCGGTTAAGTTGTTGAGGGCTGTTTTCTGTTCCTATGATAAAAAACCTTCTGTTTCGACTGTCAAAACTTTCAGGGGATCATTTGCAACCGTTCGGCAGCATTTTTGAGTGTATTGGCAAAAGTCAGATTTTTGCTGAAATTGTCACCCCGGGGCTTAGGGATTTTTTCAAAAAAATCTTTTCCCACCGGTTAAGTTGTTGAGGGCTGATTTCTTCTCCTGTGATAAAAAGGCCTCTGTTTCGACTTCCAAAACTTTCAGGGGAGCATTTGCAAGGGTTTGGCAGCATTTTTGAGTGAATTGGCAAAAGTCAGAGTTTTGCTGAAATTGTGACCCCGGGGCTTAGGGATTTTTTCAAAAAATCTTTTTCCACCGGTTAAGTTGTCAAGGGCTGATTTCTGGTCATATGATAAAAAACCTTCTGTTTCGACAGTCAAAACTTTCATGGGAGCATTTGCAAGGGTTTGGCAGCATTTTTGAGAGAATTGTCAAAACTCAGATTTATGCTGAAATTCTGACCCCGGGGCTTAGGGATTTTTTCAAAAAATCTTTTTCCACCGGTTAAGTTGCTGAGGGCTGATTTCTTCTCCTGTGATAAAAAGGCTTCTGTTTCGACTTCCAAAACTTTCAGGGGATCATTTGCAACCGTTCGGCAGCATTTTTGAGTGTATTGGCAAAAGTCAGATTTTTGCTGAAATTGTCACCCCGGGGCTTAGGGATTTTTTCAAAAAATCTTTTTCCATCTGTTAAGTTGTTGAGGGCTGATTTCTTCTCCTGTGATAAAAAGGCCTCTGTTTCGACTTCCAAAACTTTCAGGGGAGCATTTGCAAGGGTTTGGCAGCATTTTTGAGTGAATTGGCAAAAGTCAGAGTTTTGCTGAAATTGTGACCCCGGGGCTTAGGGATTTTTTCAAAAAATCTTTTTCCACCGGTTAAGTTGTCAAGGGCTGATTTCTGGTCATATGATAAAAAACCTTCTGTTTCGACAGTCAAAACTTTCATGGGAGCATTTGCAAGGGTTTGGCAGCATTTTTGAGAGAATTGTCAAAACTCAGATTTTTGCTGAAATTGTGACCCCGGGGCCTAGGGATTTTTTCAAAAAATCTTTTTCCACCGGTTAAGTTGTCAAGGGCTGATTTCTTCTCCTGTGATAAAAAGGCTTCTGTTTCGACTTCCAAAACTTTCAGGGGAGCATTTGCAAGGGTTCGGCAGCATTTTTGAGTGAATTGGCAAAAGTCAGATTTTTGCAACAACAATTTCCTTTATTCGACCGATAGTCAGAAATAAAACATTACACAATACTTATAAACTATAACATCATAGGGGTACATAAATAAGGTAGGGACACAGTACTAGACCTCTCACACATAAACCACATCAAAGCATTCAGTTATACGTTTCCGACACTTGAGTGCCAGGAAAAGGAATTTAGCCACTGACAAAGTTGTTTTCCCAGAAGACTCATTTAGCAGATATGCTGTCTGCTCTCCTCTTTGTCGGGAACTGAGCTGGGGTAAGTATGGAGCTATAAGAGACTGTCTTAAATCGTTGTAGAAGGGACAGCTCAGTAAAATGTGCTCTGTGGATTCTACCTCACCCAATGCACAGTGGCATAGTCTCTGGTCATATGGGACTCCTCCATATCTTCCCTTCAGAACCGCCGAGTCAAGAACATTCAGCCTAGCCGCAGTAAATAGTCTGCGGTATTCCACGTAGTGGATATCAGCCAGGTAGCGAGCTGGAGCAGCCCGATACAACTGCTCCCCCAGAAACAACCCAGGTTTCACACGGGCTATGTCCTCCTGTCTGGCAATATCCCTTCATCTTTGGGCGATCACCGCCTTTGCGTGGCTATACGTCATGGACTCTATATAAAGGGAGGACAACCCGCACTTCTGCACTTCCTCCACTATCTCCCCTTCCCATGGAAATTTAAAGTTATCCCTCAGAATCAAGGGGGCCAAACCCACCGGTCTGAAAGAGAGCTTGAGCCATAGCCATAACTTCGCTTTCAGGGCCACATACCTAAAGGCTTGACAACCGGTTTCCAATCTCATGATCGCGCCTGCCACGGAGGGGGGGATCCTAAGTATGGCCCTGAGAAATTGGGTTTGGATAGATTCCAATTTTTCAAAGTCGCTATGTGAGCCCAAGGCAATGCCCACCAGCAGAAGAGGGAGGACTTTCATTTTAAAGAGTCGCAAGGCAACTTTGACAGTTTGTGCCTGTTTCTTGGAGTACAGGGTTCTAATCACCAAGGCTGCTTTGGATGCGTTTGAGGCTATGTATTCTCTGTGTGCCAAGAAGGACCTATTTGATCTTACAACCTGACCCAGGTATTTGAAGCAACTGACCTGCTCTAAAGGAATACCATTAATTGACCATAAATTAGGTTTCAGTCGAGCAGCAAATACCATTATTTTTTTGCTGAAATTGTGACCCTGGGGCTTAGGGATTTTTTCAAAAAATCTTTTTCCACTGGTTAAGTTGTTGAGGGCTGATTTCTGGTCTGATGATAAAAAAAAACCTTCTGTTTTGACTGTCAAACCTTTCCGGGGATCATTTGCAGCCGTTCGGCACCATTTTTGAGTGAATTGGCCAAAGGCAGATTTTTTCTGAAATTGTGACCCCGGGGCTTAGGGATTTTTTCAAAAAATCTTTTTCCACCGGTTAAGTTGTTGAGGGCTGATTTCTGGTCCGATGATAAAAAAACCTTCTGTTTTGACTGCCAAAACTTTCAAGGGATCATTTGCAACCGTTCGGCACCATTTTTGAGTGTATTGGCAAAAGTCAGATTTTTGGTGAAATTGTTACCCCGGGGCTTAGGGATTTTTTCAAAAAAATCTTTTCCCACCGGTTAAGTTGTTGAGGGCTGTTTTCTGTTCCTATGATAAAAAACCTTCTGTTTCGACTGTCAAAACTTTCAGGGGATCATTTGCAACCGTTCGGCAGCATTTTTGAGTGTATTGGCAAAAGTCAGATTTTTGCTGAAATTGTCACCCCGGGGCTTAGGGATTTTTTCAAAAAAATCTTTTCCCACCGGTTAAGTTGTTGAGGGCTGTTTTCTGTTCCTATGATAAAAAACCTTCTGTTTCGACTGTCAAAACTTTCAGGGGATCATTTGCAACCGTTCGGCAGCATTTTTGAGTGTATTGGCAAAAGTCAGATTTTTGCTGAAATTGTCACCCCGGGGCTTAGGGATTTTTTCAAAAAATCTTTTTCCATCTGTTAAGTTGTTGAGGGCTGATTTCTTCTCCTGTGATAAAAAGGCCTCTGTTTCGACTTCCAAAACTTTCAGGGGAGCATTTGCAAGGGTTTGGCAGCATTTTTGAGTGAATTGGCAAAAGTCAGAGTTTTGCTGAAATTGTGACCCCGGGGCTTAGGGATTTTTTCAAAAAATCTTTTTCCACCGGTTAAGTTGTCAAGGGCTGATTTCTGGTCATATGATAAAAAACCTTCTGTTTCGACAGTCAAAACTTTCATGGGAGCATTTGCAAGGGTTTGGCAGCATTTTTGAGAGAATTGTCAAAACTCAGATTTATGCTGAAATTCTGACCCCGGGGCTTAGGGATTTTTTCAAAAAATCTTTTTCCACCGGTTAAGTTGCTGAGGGCTGATTTCTTCTCCTGTGATAAAAAGGCTTCTGTTTCGACTTCCAAAACTTTCAGGGGATCATTTGCAACCGTTCGGCAGCATTTTTGAGTGTATTGGCAAAAGTCAGATTTTTGCTGAAATTGTCACCCCGGGGCTTAGGGATTTTTTCAAAAAATCTTTTTCCATCTGTTAAGTTGTTGAGGGCTGATTTCTTCTCCTGTGATAAAAAGGCCTCTGTTTCGACTTCCAAAACTTTCAGGGGAGCATTTGCAAGGGTTTGGCAGCATTTTTGAGTGAATTGGCAAAAGTCAGAGTTTTGCTGAAATTGTGACCCCGGGGCTTAGGGATTTTTTCAAAAAATCTTTTTCCACCGGTTAAGTTGTCAAGGGCTGATTTCTGGTCATATGATAAAAAACCTTCTGTTTCGACAGTCAAAACTTTCATGGGAGCATTTGCAAGGGTTTGGCAGCATTTTTGAGAGAATTGTCAAAACTCAGATTTTTGCTGAAATTGTGACCCCGGGGCCTAGGGATTTTTTCAAAAAATCTTTTTCCACCGGTTAAGTTGTCAAGGGCTGATTTCTTCTCCTGTGATAAAAAGGCTTCTGTTTCGACTTCCAAAACTTTCAGGGGAGCATTTGCAAGGGTTCGGCAGCATTTTTGAGTGAATTGGCAAAAGTCAGATTTTTGCAACAACAATTTCCTTTATTCGACCGATAGTCAGAAATAAAACATTACACAATACTTATAAACTATAACATCATAGGGGTACATAAATAAGGTAGGGACACAGTACTAGACCTCTCACACATAAACCACATCAAAGCATTCAGTTATACGTTTCCGACACTTGAGTGCCAGGAAAAGGAATTTAGCCACTGACAAAGTTGTTTTCCCAGAAGACTCATTTAGCAGATATGCTGTCTGCTCTCCTCTTTGTCGGGAACTGAGCTGGGGTAAGTATGGAGCTATAAGAGACTGTCTTAAATCGTTGTAGAAGGGACAGCTCAGTAAAATGTGCTCTGTGGATTCTACCTCACCCAATGCACAGTGGCATAGTCTCTGGTCATATGGGACTCCTCCATATCTTCCCTTCAGAACCGCCGAGTCAAGAACATTCAGCCTAGCCGCAGTAAATAGTCTGCGGTATTCCACGTAGTGGATATCAGCCAGGTAGCGAGCTGGAGCAGCCCGATACAACTGCTCCCCCAGAAACAACCCAGGTTTCACACGGGCTATGTCCTCCTGTCTGGCAATATCCCTTCATCTTTGGGCGATCACCGCCTTTGCGTGGCTATACGTCATGGACTCTATATAAAGGGAGGACAACCCGCACTTCTGCACTTCCTCCACTATCTCCCCTTCCCATGGAAATTTAAAGTTATCCCTCAGAATCAAGGGGGCCAAACCCACCGGTCTGAAAGAGAGCTTGAGCCATAGCCATAACTTCGCTTTCAGGGCCACATACCTAAAGGCTTGACAACCGGTTTCCAATCTCATGATCGCGCCTGCCACGGAGGGGGGGATCCTAAGTATGGCCCTGAGAAATTGGGTTTGGATAGATTCCAATTTTTCAAAGTCGCTATGTGAGCCCAAGGCAATGCCCACCAGCAGAAGAGGGAGGACTTTCATTTTAAAGAGTCGCAAGGCAACTTTGACAGTTTGTGCCTGTTTCTTGGAGTACAGGGTTCTAATCACCAAGGCTGCTTTGGATGCGTTTGAGGCTATGTATTCTCTGTGTGCCAAGAAGGACCTATTTGATCTTACAACCTGACCCAGGTATTTGAAGCAACTGACCTGCTCTAAAGGAATACCATTAATTGACCATAAATTAGGTTTCAGTCGAGCAGCAAATACCATTATTTTTTTGCTGAAATTGTGACCCTGGGGCTTAGGGATTTTTTCAAAAAATCTTTTTCCACTGGTTAAGTTGTTGAGGGCTGATTTCTGGTCTGATGATAAAAAAAAACCTTCTGTTTTGACTGTCAAACCTTTCCGGGGATCATTTGCAGCCGTTCGGCACCATTTTTGAGTGAATTGGCCAAAGGCAGATTTTTTCTGAAATTGTGACCCCGGGGCTTAGGGATTTTTTCAAAAAATCTTTTTCCACCGGTTAAGTTGTTGAGGGCTGATTTCTGGTCCGATGATAAAAAAACCTTCTGTTTTGACTGCCAAAACTTTCAAGGGATCATTTGCAACCGTTCGGCACCATTTTTGAGTGTATTGGCAAAAGTCAGATTTTTGGTGAAATTGTTACCCCGGGGCTTAGGGATTTTTTCAAAAAAATCTTTTCCCACCGGTTAAGTTGTTGAGGGCTGTTTTCTGTTCCTATGATAAAAAACCTTCTGTTTCGACTGTCAAAACTTTCAGGGGATCATTTGCAACCGTTCGGCAGCATTTTTGAGTGTATTGGCAAAAGTCAGATTTTTGCTGAAATTGTCACCCCGGGGCTTAGGGATTTTTTCAAAAAAATCTTTTCCCACCGGTTAAGTTGTTGAGGGCTGTTTTCTGTTCCTATGATAAAAAACCTTCTGTTTCGACTGTCAAAACTTTCAGGGGATCATTTGCAACCGTTCGGCAGCATTTTTGAGTGTATTGGCAAAAGTCAGATTTTTGCTGAAATTGTCACCCTGGGGCTTAGGGATTTTTTCAAAAAATCTTTTTCCATCTGTTAAGTTGTTGAGGGCTGATTTCTTCTCCTGTGATAAAAAGGCCTCTGTTTCGACTTCCAAAACTTTCAGGGGAGCATTTGCAAGGGTTTGGCAGCATTTTTGAGTGAATTGGCAAAAGTCAGAGTTTTGCTGAAATTGTGACCCCGGGGCTTAGGGATTTTTTCAAAAAATCTTTTTCCACCGGTTAAGTTGTCAAGGGCTGATTTCTGGTCATATGATAAAAAACCTTCTGTTTCGACAGTCAAAACTTTCATGGGAGCATTTGCAAGGGTTTGGCAGCATTTTTGAGAGAATTGTCAAAACTCAGATTTATGCTGAAATTCTGACCCCGGGGCTTAGGGATTTTTTCAAAAAATCTTTTTCCACCGGTTAAGTTGCTGAGGGCTGATTTCTTCTCCTGTGATAAAAAACCTTCTGTTTCGACTGTCAAAACTTTCAGGGGATCATTTGCAACCGTTCGGCACGATTTTTGAGTGAATTGGCAAACGTCAGATTTATGCTGAAATTGTGACCCCGGGGCTTAGGGATTTTTTCAAAAAAATCTTTTTCCACCGGTTAAGTTGTTGAGGGCTGATTTCTGCTCCTGTGATAAAAAGGCTTCTGTTTCGACTTCCAAAACTTTCAGGGGAGCATTTCCAAGGGTTTGGCAGCATTTTTGAGTGAATTGGCAAAAGTCAGATTTTTGCAGAAATTCTGACCCCGGGGCTTAGGGATTTTTTCAAAAAAATCTTTTTCCACCTGTTAAGTTGTTGAGGGCTGATTTCTTCTCCTGTGATAAAAAGGCTTCTGTTTCGACTTCCAAAACTTTCAGGGGAGCATTTGCAAGGGTTTGGCAGCATTTTTGAGTGAATTGGCAAAAGTCAGATTTTTGCTGAAATTGCATAACCGGGGCTTAGGGATTTTTTCAAAAAATCTTTTTCCAACGGTTAAGTTGTTGAGGGCTGATTTCTTGTCCTGTGATAAAAAGGCTTCTGTTTCGACTGCCAAAACTTTCATGGGAGGATTTGCAAGGGTATGGCAGCATTTTTGAGTGAATTGGCAAAAGTCAGATTTATGCTGAAATTGTGACCCCGGGGCTTAGGGATTTTTTCAAAAAATCTTTTTCCACCGGTTAAGTTGTTGAGGGCTGATTTCTTCTCCTGTGATAAAAAGGCTTCTGTTTCGACTTCCAAAACTTTCAGGGGAGGATTTGCAAGGGTTTGGCAGCATTTTTGAGTGAATTGGCAAAAGTCAGATTTATGCTGAAATTGTGACCCCGGGGCTTAGGGATTTTTTCAAAAAAATCTTTTTCCACCGGTTAAGTTGTTGAGGGCTGATTTCTGCTCCTGTGATAAAAAGGCTTCTGTTTCGACTTCCAAAACTTTCAGGGGAGCATTTCCAAGGGTTTGGCAGCATTTTTGAGTGAATTGGCAAAAATCAGATTTATGCTGAAATTGTGACCCCGGGGCTTAGGGATTTTTTCAAAAAATCTTTTTCCACCGGTTAAGTTGGTGAGGGCTGATTTCTTCTCCTGTGATAAAATGACTTCTGTTTCGACTTCCAAAACTTTCAGGGGAGCATTTACAAGGGTTTGGCAGCATTTTTGAGTGAATTGGCAAAAGTCAGATTTTTGCTGAAATTGTGACCCCGGGGCTTAGGGATTTTTTCAAAAAAATCTTTTCCCACCGGTTAAGTTGTTGAGGGCTGTTTTCTGTTCCTATGATAAAAAACCTTCTGTTTCGACTGTCAAAACTTTCAGAGGATGATTTGCAACCGTTCGGCACCATTTTTGAGTGTATTGGCAAAGGTCAGATTTTTGCTGAAATTGTGACCCCGGAGCTTAGGGATTTTTTCAAAAAATCTTTTACCACCGGTTAAGTTGTCAAGGGCTGATTTCTGGTCCTATGATAAAAAACCTTCTGTTTTGACAGTCAAAACTTCCATGAGACCATTTGCAAGGGTTTGGCAGCATTTTTTATTGAATTGGCAAAAGTCACATTTTTGCTGAAATTGTGACCCCGGGGCTTAGGGATTTTTTCAAAAAATCTTTTTCCAACGGTTAAGTTGTTGAGGGCTGATTTCTTGTCCTGTGATAAAAAGGCTTCTGTTTCGACTTCCAAAACTTTCAGGGGAGCATTTGCAAGGGTTCGGCAGCATTTTTGAGTGAATTGGCAAAAGTCAGATTTTTTGCTGAAATTCTGACCCCGGCGGTTAGGAATTTTTTCAAAAAATCTTTTTCCGCCGGTTAAGTTGTTGAGGGCTGATTTCTTCTCCTGTGATAAAAAGGCTTCTGTTTCAACTTCCAAAACTTTCAGGGGAGCATTTGCAAGGGTTCGGCAGCATTTTTGAGTGAATTGGCAAAAGTCAGATTTTTGCTGAAATTCTGACCCCGGGGCTTAGGGATTTTTTCAAAAAAATCTTTTCCTGCCGGTTAAGTTGTTGAGGGCTGATTTCTGGTCCTATGATAAAAAACCTTCGGTTTTGACTGTCAAACCTTTCCGGGGATCATTTGCAACCGTTCGGCACCATTTTTGAGTGAATTGGCAAAAGTCAGATTTTTGCTGAAATTGTGACCCCGGGGCTTAGGGATTTTTTCAAAAAATCTTTTTCCAATGGTTAAGTTGTTGAGGGCTGATTTCTTGTCCTGTGATAAAAAGGCTTCTGTTTCGACTTCCAAAACTTTCCAGGGTTCGGCAGCACTTTTGAGTGAATTGGCAAAAGTCAGATTTTTGCTGAAATTCTGACCCCGGGGCTTAGGGATTTTTTCAAAAAATCTTTTCCCAACAATTAAGTTGTTGAGGGCTGATTACTTGTCCTGTGATAAAAAACCTTCTGTTTCTACTGCCAAAACTTTCATGGGAGGATTTGCAAGGGTTTGGCAGCATTTTTGAGTGAATTGGCAAAATTCAGATTTATGCTGAAATTGTGACCCCGGGGCTTAGGGATTTTTTCAAAAAATCTTTTTCCACCGGTTAAGTTGTTGAGGGCTGATTTCTTCTCCTGTGATAAAAAGGCTTCTGTTTCGACTTCCAAAACTTTCAAGGGAGCATTTCCAAGGGTTCGGCAGCATTTTTGAGTGAATTGGCAAAAATCAGATTTTTGCTGAAATTGTGACCCCTGGGCTTAGGGATTTTTTCAAAAAATCTTTTTCCACAGGTTAAGTTGGTGAGGGCTGATTTCTTCTCCTGTGATAAAATGACTTCTGTTTCGACTTCTAAAACTTTCAGGGGAGCATTTACAAGGGTTTGGCAGCATTTTTGAGTGAATTGGCAAAAGTCAGATTTTTGCTGAAATTGTGACCCCGGGGCTTAGGGATTTTTTCAAAAAAATCTTTTCCCACCGGTTAAGTTGTTGAGGGCTGTTTTCTGTTCCTATGATAAAAAACCTTCTGTTTCGACTTTCAAAACTTTCAGAGGATGATTTGCAACCGTTCGGCACCATTTTTGAGTGTATTGGCAAAGGTCAGATTTTTGCTGAAATTGTGACCCCGGAGCTTAGGGATTTTTTCAAAAAATCTTTTACCACCGGTTAAGTTGTCAAGGGCTGATTTCTGGTCCTATGATAAAAAACCTTCTGTTTCGACAGTCAAAACTTCCATGAGACCATTTGCAAGGGTTTGGCAGCATTTTTTATTGAATTGGCAAAAGTCACATTTTTGCTGAAATTGTGACCCCGGGGCTTAGGGATTTTTTTCAAAAAATCTTTTTCCAACGGTTAAGTTGTTGAGGGCTGATTTCTTGTCCTGTGATAAAAAGGCTTCTGTTTCGACTTCCAAAACTTTCAGGGGAGCATTTGCAAGGGTTCGGCAGCATTTTTGAGTGAATTGGCAAAAGTCAGATTTTTTGCTGAAATTCTGACCCCGGGGGTTAGGAATTTTTTCAAAAAATCTTTTTCCGCCGGTTAAGTTGTTGAGGGCTGATTTCTTCTCCTGTGATAAAAAGGCTTCTGTTTCGACTTCCAAAACTTTCAGGGGAGCATTTGCAAGGGTTCGGCAGCATTTTTGAGTGAATTGGCAAAAGTCAGATTTTTGCTGAAATTCTGACCCCGGGGCTTAGGGATTTTTTCAAAAAAATCTTTTCCTGCCGGTTAAGTTGTTGAGGGCTGATTTCTGGTCCTATGATAAAAAACCTTCGGTTTTGACTGTCAAACCTTTCCGGGGATCATTTGCAACCGTTTGGCACCATTTTTGAGTGAATTGGCAAAAGTCAGATTTTTGCTGAAATTGCGACCCAGGGGCTTAGGGATTTTTTCAAAAAATCTTTTTCCACCGGTTAAGTTGTTGAGGGCTGATTTCTTCTCCTGTGATAAAAAGGCTTCTGTTTCGACTTCCAAAACTTTCAGGGGAGCATTTGCAAGGGTTTGGCAGCATTTTTGAGTGAATTGGCAAAAGTCAGATTTTTGCTGAAATTGCATAACCGGGGCTTAGGGATTTTTTCAAAAAATCTTTTTCCACCGGTTAAGTTGTCAAAGGCTGATTTCTGGTCCTATGATAAAAATCCTTCTGTTTCGACAGTCAAAACTTTCATGGGAGCATTTGCAAGGGTTTGGCAGCATTTTTGAGTGAATTGGCAAAAGTCAGATTTTTGCTGAAATTGTGACCCCGGGGCTTAGGGATTTTTTCAAAAAATCTTTTTCCAACCGTTAAGTTGTTGAGGGCTGATTTCTTCTCCTGTGATAAAAAGGCTTCTGTTTCGACTTCCAAAACTTTCAGGGGAGCATTTGCAAGGGTTCGGCAGCATTTTTGAGTGAATTGGCAAAAGTCAGATTTTTGCTGAAATTGTGACCCGGGGCTTAGGGATTTTTTCAAAAAATCTTTTTCCAATGGTTAAGTTGTTGAGGGCTGATTTCTTGTCCTGTGATAAAAAGGCTTCTGTTTCGACTTCCAAAACTTTCAGGGGAGCATATGCCAGGGTTCGGCAGCACTTTTGAGTGAATTGGCAAAAGTCAGATTTTTGCTGAAATTCTGACCCCGGGGCTTAGGGATTTTTTCAAAAAATCT
This sequence comes from Podarcis gaigeae, assembly GCF_964106915.1. Classification (NCBI taxonomy): domain Eukaryota; kingdom Metazoa; phylum Chordata; class Lepidosauria; order Squamata; family Lacertidae; genus Podarcis; species Podarcis gaigeae. The sequence goes on from NW_028153443.1 coordinate 12,754, forward strand.
TTTCCCAACAATTAAGTTGTTGAGGGCTGATTACTTGTCCTGTGATAAAAAACCTTCTTTTTCTACTGCCAAAACTTTCATGGGAGGATTTGCAAGGGTTTGGCAGCATTTTTGAGTGAATTGGCAAAATTCAGATTTATGCTGAAATTGTGACCCCGGGGCTTAGGGATTTTTTCAAAAAATCTTTTTCCACCGGTTAAGTTGTTGAGGGCTGATTTCTTCTCCTGTGATAAAAAGGCTTCTGTTTCGACTTCCAAAACTTTCAAGGGAGCATTTCCAAGGGTTCGGCAGCATTTTTGAGTGAATTGGCAAAAGTCAGATTTTTGCTGAAATTGTGACCCCTGGGCTTAGGGATTTTTTCAAAAAATCTTTTTCCACCGGTTAAGTTGGTGAGGGCTGATTTCTTCTCCTGTGATAAAATGACTTCTGTTTCGACTTCCAAAACTTTCAGGGGAGCATTTACAAGGGTTTGGCAGCATTTTTGAGTGAATTGGCAAAAGTCAGATTTTTGCTGAAATTGTGACCCCGGGGCTTAGGGATTTTTTCAAAAAAATCTTTTCCCACCGGTTAAGTTGTTGAGGGCTGTTTTCTGTTCCTATGATAAAATACCTTCTGTTTCGACTGTCAAAACTTTCAGAGGATGATTTGCAACCGTTCGGCACCATTTTTGAGTGTATTGGCAAAGGTCAGTTTTTTGCCTAAATTGTGACCCCGGAGCTTAGGGATTTTTTCAAAAAATCTTTTACCACCGGTTAAGTTGTCAAGGGCTGATTTCTGGTCCTATGATAAAAAACCTTCTGTTTCGACAGTCAAAACTTCCATGAGACCATTTGCAAGGGTTTGGCAGCATTTTTTATTGAATTGGCAAAAGTCACATTTTTGCTGAAATTGTGACCCCGGGGCTTAGGGATTTTTTCAAAAAATCTTTTTCCAACGGTTAAGTTGTTGAGGGCTGATTTCTTGTCCTGTGATAAAAAGGCTTCTGTTTCGACTTCCAAAACTTTCAGGGGAGCATTTGCAAGGGTTCGGCAGCATTTTTGAGTGAATTGGCAAAAGTCAGATTTTTTGCTGAAATTCTGACCCCGGGGGTTAGGAATTTTTTCAAAAAATATTTTTCCGCCGGTTAAGTTGTTGAGGGCTGATTTCTTCTCCTGTGATAAAAAGGCTTCTGTTTCGACTTCCAAAACTTTCAGGGGAGCATTTGCAAGGGTTCGGCAGCATTTTTGAGTGAATTGGCAAAAGTCAGATTTTTGCTGAAATTCTGACCCCTGGGCTTAGGGATTTTTTCAAAAAATCTTTTTCCACCGGTTAAGTTGGTGAGGGCTGATTTCTTCTCCTGTGATAAAATTACTTCTGTTTCGACTTCCAAAACTTTCAGGGGAGCATTTACAAGGGTTTGGCAGCATTTTTGAGTGAATTGGCAAAAGTCAGATTTTTGCTGAAATTGTGACCCCGGGGCTTAGGGATTTTTTCAAAAAAATCTTTTCCCACCGGTTAAGTTGTTGAGGGCTGTTTTCTGTTCCTATGATAAAATACCTTCTGTTTCGACTGTCAAAACTTTCAGAGGATGATTTGCAACCGTTCGGCACCATTTTTGAGTGTATTGGCAAAGGTCAGATTTTTGCTGAAATTGTGACCCCGGAGCTTAGGGATTTTTTCAAAAAATCTTTTACCACCGGTTAAGTTGTCAAGGGCTGATTTCTGGTCCTATGATAAAAAACCTTCTGTTTCGACAGTCAAAACTTCCATGAGACCATTTGCAAGGGTTTGGCAGCATTTTTTATTGAATTGGCAAAAGTCACATTTTTGCTGAAATTGTGACCCCGGAGCTTAGGGATTTTTTCAAAAAATCTTTTACCACGGGTTAAGTTGTCAAGGGCTGATTTCTGGTCCTATGATAAAAAGCCTTCTGTTTCGACAGTCAAAACTTCCATGAGACCATTTGCAAGGGTTTGGCAGCATTTTTGAGTGAATTGGCAAAAGTCAGATTTTTGCTGAAATTGTGACCACGGGGCTTAGGGATTTTTTCAAAAAAATCTGTTTCTGCCGGTTAAGTTGTTGAGGGCTGATTTCTGGTCCGATGATAAAAAACCTTCGGTTTTGACTGTCAAACCTTTCCGGGGATCATTTGCCACCGTTCGGCATCATTTTTGAATGTATTGGCAAAAATCAGATTTTTGCTGAAATTGTGACCCCGGGTGCATTTTTACAAAAAATCTTTTCCCACCAGTTAAGTTGTTGAGGGCTGATTTCTTCTCCTGTGATAAAAAGGCTTCTGTTTCTACTTCCAAATCTTTCAGGGGAGCATTTGCAAGGGTTTGGCAGCATTTTTGAGTGAATTGGCAAAAGTCAGATTTATGCTGAAATTGTGACCCCGGGGCTTAGGGATTTTTTCAAAAAATCTTTTTCCACCGGTTAAGTTGTTGAGGGCTGTTTTCTGTTCCTATGATAAAAAACCGTCTGTTTCGACTGTCAAACCTTTCCGGGGATCATTTGCAACCGTTCGGCACCATTTTTGAGTGTATTGGCAAAAGTCAGAGTTTTGCTGAAATTGTGACCCCGGGTGCATTTTTTCAAAAAATCTTTTTCCACCAGTTAAGTTGTTGAGGGTTGATTTGTTGTCCTGTGATTAAAAACCTTCTGTTTCGAGAGTCAAAGCTTTCAGGGGATCATTTGCAACCGTTCAGGACTATTTTTGAGTGAATTGGGAAAAGTAGGATTTATGCTGAAATTGTGACCCCGGGGCTTAGGCATTTTTTCAAAAAATATTTCCCACCAGTTAAGTTGTTGAGGGCTGATTTCTTCTCCTGTGATAAAAAGGCTTCTGTTTCGACTTCCAAAACTTTCAGGGGAGCATTTGCAAGGGTTCGGCAGCATTTTTGAGTGAATTGGCAAAAGTCAGATTTTTGCTGAAATTGTGACTCCGGGGCTTAGAGATTTTTTCAAAAAATCTTTTTCCAATGGTTAAGTTGTTGAGGGATGATTTCTTTTCCTGTGATAAAAAACCTTCTGTTTCGACTTCCAAAACTTTCAGGGGAGCATTTGCAAGGGTTCGGCATCATTTTTGAGTGAATTGGCAAAAGTCAGATTTTTGCTGAATTTGTGACCCCGGTGCTTAGGGATTTTTTCAAAAAATCTTTTTCCACCGGTTAAGTTGTTGAGGGCTGATTTCTTCTCCTGTGATAAAAAGGCTTCTGTTTCGACTTCCAAAACTTTCAGGGGAGCATTTGCAAGGGTTTGGCAGCATTTTTGAGTGAATTGGCAAAAGTCAGATTTTTTGCTGAAATTCTGACCCCGGGGCTTAGGGATTTTTTCAAAAAATCTTTTTCCACCGGTTAAGTTGTTGAGGGCTGATTTCTTCTGCTGTGATAAAAAGGCTTCTGTTTCGACTTCCAAAACTTTCAGGGGAGCATTTGCAAGGGTTTAGCAGCATTTTTGAGTGAATTGGCAAAAGTCAGATTTTTGCTGAAATTGTGACCCCGGGGCTTAGGGATTTTTTCAAAAAATCTTTTTCCACCAGTTAAGTTGTTGAGGGCTGATTTCTTGTCCTGTGATAAAAAGGGTTCTGTTTCGACTTCCAAAACTTTCAGGGGAGCATTTGCAAGGGTTTGGCAGCATTTTTGAGTGAATTGGCAAAAGTCAGATTTATGCTGAAATTGTGACCCCGGGGCTTAGGGATTTTTTCAAAAAAATCTTTTTCCACCTGTTAAGTTGTTGAGGGCTGATTTCTTCTCCTGTGATAAAAAGGCTTCTGTTTCGACTTCCAAAACTTTCAGGGGAGCATTTGCAAGGGTTTGGCAGCATTTTTGAGTGAATTGGCAAAAGTCAGATTTTTGCTGAAATTGCATAACCGGGGCTTAGGGATTTTTTCAAAAAAATCTTTTTCCAACGGTTAAGTTGTTGAGGGCTGATTTCTTGTCCTGTGATAAAAAGGCTTCTGTTTCGACTGCCAAAACTTTCATGGGAGGATTTGCAAGGGTATGGCAGCATTTTTGAGTGAATTGGCAAAAGTCAGATTTTTGCTGAAATTGTGACCCCGGGGCTTAGGGATTTTTTCAAAAAATCTTTTTTCAACGGTTAAGTTGTTGAGGGCTGATTTCTTGTCCTGTGATAAAAAACCTTCTGTTTCGACTGCCAAAACTTTCATGGGAGCATTTGCAATGGTTTGGCAGCATTTTTGAGTGAATTGGCAAAAGTCAGATTTTTGCTGAAATTGTGACCCCGGGGCTTAGGGGTTTTTTCAAAAAATCTTTTTCCACCAGTTAAGTTGTTGAGGGCTGATTTATTATCCTGAGATAAAAAACCTAATGCTTCGACTGCCAAAAGTTTCAGAGGAGAAATTGCAATGGTTTGGCAGCATTTTTGAGTGAATTGGCAAAAGTCAGATTTTTGCTGAAATTGTGACCCCGGGGCTTAGGGGTTTTTTCAAAAAATCTTTTTCCACCGGTTAAGTTATTGAGGGCTGTTTTCTGTTCATATGATAAAAAACCTTCTGTTCGACTGTCAAACCTTTCAGGGGAGCATTTGCAACCGTTCGGCACCATTTTTGAGTGTATTGGCAAAAGTCAGATTTTTGCTGAAATTGTGACCCCGGTTGCATTTTTTCAAAAAATCTTTTTCCAACGGTTAAGTTGTTGAGGGCTGATTTCTTGTCATGAGATAAAAAACCTAATGTTTCGACTGCCAAAAGTTTCAGGGGAGAAATTGAAATGGTTTGGCAGCATTTTTGAGTGAATTGGCAAAAGTAAGATTTTTGCTGAAATTGTTACCCCGGGGCTTAGGGATTTTTTCAAAAAATCTTTTTCCAACGGTTAAGTTGTTGAGGGCTGATTTCTTGTCCTGAGATAAAAAACCTCATGTTTCGACTGCCAAAAGTTTCAGGGGAGCATTTGCAAGGCATCAGCAGCATTTTTGAGTGAATTGGCAAAAGTCAGATTTTTGCTGAAATTGTGACCCCGGGGCTTAGGGATTTTTTCAAAAAATCTTTTTCCACCAGTTAAGTTGTTGAGGGCTGATTTCTTCTCCTGTGATAAAAAGGCTTCTGTTTCGACTTCCAAAACTTTCAGGGGAGCATTTGCAACCATGCGGGAGCATTTTTGAGTGTATTGGCAAAAGTGAGATTTTTGCTGAAATTGTGACGCCGGGGCTTAGGTATTTTTTCAAAAAATCTTTTTTCACCGGTTAAGATGTCATGGGCTGATTTCACGTCCTATGATAAAAAACTTTCTGTTTCGACAGTCAAACCTTTCAGGGGATCTTTTGCAACCGTTCAGCACTATTTTTGAGTGAATTGGGAAAAGTCAGATTTTTGCTGAAATTGTGACCCCGGGGCTTAGGGATTTTTTCAAAAAATCTTTTCCCACCGGTTAAGTTGTTGGGGGTAGTTTTCTGTTCCTATGAAAAAAAACCTTCTGTTTCGACTATCAAACCTATCCGGGGATCATTTGCAACCGTTCGGCACCATTTTTGAGTGAATTGGCAAAAGTCAGATTTTTGCTGAAATTGTGACCCCGGGTGCATTTTTTCAAAAAATCTTTTCCCACCAGTTAAGTTGTTGAGGGCTGATTTCTTCTCCTGTGATAAAAAGGCTTCTGTTATGACTTCCAAAACTTTCAGGGGAGCATTTGCAAGGGTTTGGCAGCATTTTTGAGTGAATTGGCAAAAGTCAGATTTTTGCTGAAATTGTGACCCCGGGGCTTAGGGATTTTTTCAAAAAATCTTTTTTCACCGGTTACGTTGTCAAGGGCTGATTTCGGGTCCTATGATAAAAAACCTTCTGTTTTGACAGTCAAACCTTTCAGGGGATCATTTGCAACCGTTCAGGACTATTTTTGAGTGAATTGGGAAAAGTCAGATTTTTGCTGAAATTGTGACCCTGGGGCTTAGTGATTTTTTCAAAAAATCTTTTTCCAGTTGTTGAGGGCTGATTTCTTCTCCTGTGATAAAAAGGCTTCTGTTTCGACTTCCAAAACTTTCAGGGGAGCATTTGCAAGGGTTTGGAGGCATTTTTGAGTGAATTGGCAAAAGTCAGATTTTTGCTGAAATTGTGACCCCGGGGCTTAGGGATTTTTTAAAAAAATCTTTTTCCAACGGTTAAGTTGTTGAGGGCTGATTTCTTGTCCTGAGAAAAAAAACCTAATGTTTCGACTGCCAAAAGTTTCAGGGGAGAAATAGCAAGCGTTTGGCAGCATTTTTGAGTGAATTGGCAAAAGTCAGATTTTTGCTGAAATTGTGACCCCGTGGCTTAGGGATTTTTTCAAAAAATCTTTTTTCAACGGTTAAGTTGTTGAGGGCTGATTTCTTGTCTTGTGATAAAAAACCTTCTGTTTCGACTGCCAAAACTTTCATGGGAGCATTTGCAATGGTTTGGCAGCCTTTTTGAGTGAATCGGCAAAAGTCAGATTTTTGCTGAAATTGTGACCCCAGGGCTTAGGGATTTTTTCAAAAAATCTTTTTCCGCCGGTGAAGTTGTTGAGGGCTGATTTCTTCTCCTGTGATAAAAAGGCTTCTGTTATGACTTCCAAAACTTTCAGGGGAGCATTTGCAAGGGTTCGGCAGCATTTTTGAGTGAATTGGCAAAAGTCAGATTTTTGCTGAAATTGTGACTCCGGGGCTTAGGGATTTTTTCAAAAAATCTTTTTCCACCGGTTAAGTTATTGAGGGCTGTTTTCTGTTCCTATGATAAAAAACCTTCTGTTCGACTGTCAAACCTTTCAGGGGAGCATTTGCAACCGTTCGGCACCATTTTTGAGTGTATTGGCAAAAGTCAGATTTTTGCTGAAATTGTGACCCCGGTTGCATTTTTTCAAAAAATCTTTTTCCAACGGTTAAGTTGTTGAGGGCTGATTTCTTGTCATGAGATAAAAAACCTAATGTTTCGACTGCCAAAAGTTTCAGGGGAGAAATTGAAATGGTTTGGCAGCATTTTTGAGTGAATTGGCGAAAGTAAGATTTTTGCTGAAATTGTGACCCCGGGGCTTAGGGATTTTTTCAAAAAATCTTTTTCCAACGGTTAAGTTGTTGAGGGCTGATTTCTTGTCCTGAGATAAAAAACCTAATGTTTCGACTGCCAAAAGTTTCAGGGGAGCATTTGCAAGGCATCAGCAGCATTTTTGAGTGAATTGGCAAAAGTCAGATTTTTGCTGAAATTGTGACCCCGGGGCTTAGGGATTTTTTCAAAAAATCTTTTTCCACAAGTTAAGTTGTTGAGGGCTGATTTCTTCTCCTGTGATAAAAAGGCTTCTGTTTCGACTTCCAAAACTTTCAGGGGAGCATTTGCAACCATGCGGGAGCATTTTTGAGTGTATTGGCAAAAGTGAGATTTTTGCTGAAATTGTGACGCCGGGGCTTAGGTATTTTTTCAAAAAATCTTTTTCCACCGGTTAAGTTATTGAGGGCTGTTTTCTGTTCCTATGATAAAAAACCTTCTGTTCGACTGTCAAACCTTTCAGGGGAGCATTTGCAACCGTTCGGCACCATTTTTGAGTGTATTGGCAAAAGTCAGATTTTTGCTGAAATTGTGACCCCGGTTGCATTTTTTCAAAAAATCTTTTTCCAACGGTTAAGTTGTTGAGGGCTGATTTCTTGTCATGAGATAAAAAACCTAATGTTTCGACTGCCAAAAGTTTCAGGGGAGAAATTGAAATGGTTTGGCAGCATTTTTGAGTGAATTGGCGAAAGTAAGATTTTTGCTGAAATTGTGACCCCGGGGCTTAGGGATTTTTTCAAAAAATCTTTTTCCAACGGTTAAGTTGTTGAGGGCTGATTTCTTGTCCTGAGATAAAAAACCTAATGTTTCGACTGCCAAAAGTTTCAGGGGAGCATTTGCAAGGCATCAGCAGCATTTTTGAGTGAATTGGCAAAAGTCAGATTTTTGCTGAAATTGTGACCCCGGGGCTTAGGGATTTTTTCAAAAAATCTTTTTCCACAAGTTAAGTTGTTGAGGGCTGATTTCTTCTCCTGTGATAAAAAGGCTTCTGTTTCGACTTCCAAAACTTTCAGGGGAGCATTTGCAACCATGCGGGAGCATTTTTGAGTGTTTTGGCAAAAGTGAGATTTTTGCTGAAATTGTGACACCGGGGCTTAGGTATTTTTTCAAAAAATCTTTTTTCACCGGTTAAGTTGTCAAGGGCTGATTTCTGGTCCGATGATAAAAAACCTTCGGTTTTGACTGTCAAACCTTTCCGGGGATCATTTGCAACCGTTCGGCATCATTTTTGAGTGTATTGGCAAAAGTCAGATTTTTGCTGAAATTGTTACCCGGGTGCATTTTTTCAAAAAATATTTCCCACCAGTTAAGTTGTTGAGGGCTGATTTCTTCTCCTGTGATATAAAGGCTTCTGTTATGACTTCCAAAACTTTCAGGGGAGCATTTGCAAGGGTTCGGCAGCATTTTTGAGTGAATTGGCAAAAGTCAGATTTTTGCTGAAATTGTGACTCCGGGGCTTAGGGATTTTTTCAAAAAATCTTTTTCCAACGGTTAAGTTGTTGAGGGCTGATTTCTGGTCCTATGATAAAAAACCTTCGGGTTTTTTTATAATATTTTTTATTTGTTTTATGAAATACAGAAAAAAGAATAAAGAGCATATTATAAAAGTAGAGAAAGAAAGTTACAAATTCCAAAACTTTCAGGGGAGCATTTGCAAGGGTTTGGCAGCATTTTTGAGTGAATTGGCAAAAGTCAGATTTATACTGAAATTGTGACCACGGGGCTTAGGGATTTTTTCAAAAAAATCCTTTTTCTGCCGGTTAAGTTGTTGAGGGCTGATTTCTGGTCCGATGATAAAAAACCTTCGGTTTTGACTGTCAAACCTTTCCGGGGATCATTTGCAACCGTTCGGCATCATTTTTGAGTGTATTGGCAAAAGTCAGATCTTTGCTGAAATTGTGACCCGGGTGCATTTTTTCAAAAAATATTTCCCACCAGTTAAGTTGTTGAGGGCTGATTTCTTCTCCTGTGATAAAAAGGCTTCTGTTTCGACTTCCAAAACTTTCAGGGGAGCATTTGCAAGGGTTCGGCAGCATTTTTGAGTGAATTGGCAAAAGTCAGATTTTTGCTGAAATTGTGACCCCGGGGCTTAGGGATTTTTTCAAAAAATCTTTTTCCACCGGTTAAGTTGTTGAGGGCTGTTTTTTTATCCTGAGATAAAAAACCTAATGCTTCGACTGCCAAAAGGTTCAGGGGAGAAATTGCAATGGTTTGGCAGCATTTTTGAGTGAATTGGCAAAAGTCAGATTTTTGCTGAAATTGTGACCCCGGGGCTTAGGGATTTTTTCAAAAAATCTTTTTTCACCGGTTAAGTTGTCAAGGGCTGATTTCAGGTCCTGTGATAAAAAGGCTTCTGTTTCGACTTCCAAAACTTTCAGGGGAACATTTGCAAAAAACCTTCTGTTTCGACTGCCAAAACTTTCAGGGGAGCATTTGCAATGGTTTGGCAGCATTTTTGAGTGAATTGGCAAAAGTCAGATTTTTGCTGAAATTGTGACCCCGGGGCTTAGGGATTTTTTCAAAAAATCTTTTTTCACCGGTTAAGTTGTCAAGAGCTGATTTCAAGTCCTATGATAAAAAACCTTCTGTTTCGAGAGTCAAACCTTTCAGGGGATCATTTGCAACCGTTCAGGACTATTTTTGAGTGAATTGGGAAAAGTAGGATTTATACCGAAATTGTGACCCCGGGGCTTAGGGATTTTTTCAAAAAAAAATTTTCCACCGGTTAAGTTGTTGAGGGCTGATTTCTTCTCCTGTGATAAATAGGCTTCTGTTTCGACTTCGAAAACCTTCAGGGGAGCATTTGCAAGGGTTTGGCAGCATTTTTGAGTGAATTGCAAAAGTCAGATTTTTGCTGAAATTGTGACACCGGGGCTTAGGGATTTTTTCAAAAAATATTTTTCCAACGGTTAAGTTGTTGAGGGCTGATTTCAGGTCCTGTGATAAAAAGGCTTCGGTTTCGACTTCCAAAACTTTCAGGGGAGCATTTGCAAAAAAACTTCTGTTTCGACTGCCAAAACTTTCAGGGGAGCATTTGCAATGGTTTGGCAGCATTTTTGAGTGAATTGGCAAAAGTCAGATTTTTGCTGAAATTGTGACCCCGGGGCTTAGGGATTTTTTCAAAAAATCTTTTTTCACCGGTTAAGTTGTCAAGGGCTGATTTCAGGTCCTGAGATAAAAAGGCTTCTGTTTCGACTTCCAAAACTTTCAGGGGAGCATTTGCAACCGCTCAGGACTATTTTTGAGTGAATTGGGAAAAGTCAGATTAATCTTTTTTCACCGGTTAAGTTGTTGAGGGCTGATTTCTTGTCCTGTGATAAAAAACCTTCTGTTTCGACTGCCAAAACTTTCATGGGAGCATTTGCAATGGTTTGGCAGCATTTTTGAGTGAATTGGCAAAAGTCAGATTTTTGCTGAAATTGTGACCCGGGTGCATTTTTTCAAAAAATATTTCCCACCAGTTAAGTTGTTGAGGGCTGATTTCTTCTCCTGTGATAAAAAGGCTTCTGTTTCGACTTCCAAAACTTTCAGGGGAGCATTTGCAAGGGTTCGGCAGCATTTTTGAGTGAATTGGCAAAAGTCAGATTTTTGCTGAAATTGTGACCCCGCGGCTTAGGGATTTTTTCAAAAAATCTTTTTCCACCGGTTAAGTTGTTGAGGGCTGTTTTTTTATCCTGAGATAAAAAACCTAATGCTTCGACTGCCAAAAGGTTCAGGGGAGAAATTGCAATGGTTTGGCAGCATTTTTGAGTGAATTGGCAAAAGTCAGATTTTTGCTGAAATTGTGACCCCGGGGCTTAGGGATTTTTTCAAAAAATCTTTTTTCACCGGTTAAGTTGTCAAGGGCTGATTTCAGGTCCTGTGATAAAAAGGCTTCTGTTTCGACTTCCAAAACTTTCAGGGGAGCATTTGCAAAAAACCTTCTGTTTCGACTGCCAAAACTTTCAGGGGAGCATTTGCTATGGTTTGGCAGCATTTTTGAGTGAATTGGCAAAAGTCAGATTTTTGCTGAAATTGTGACCCCGGGGCTTAGGGATTTTTTCAAAAAATCTTTTTTCACCGGTTAAGTTGTCAAGGGCTGATTTCAAGTCCTATGATAAAAAACCTTCTGTTTCGAGAGTCAAACCTTTCAGGGGATCATTTGCAACCGTTCAGGACTATTTTTGAGTGAATTGGGAAAAGTAGGATTTATGCTGAAATTGTGACCCCGGGGCTTAGGGATTTTTTCAAAAAAAAATTTTCCACCGGTTAAGTTGTTGAGGGCTGATTTCTTCTCCTGTGATAAATAGGCTTCTGTTTCGACTTCGAAAACTTTCAGGGGAGCATTTGCAAGGGTTTGGCAGCATTTTTGAGTGAATTGCAAAAGTCAGATTTTTGCTGAAATTGTGACACCGGGGCTTAGGGATTTTTTCAAAAAATATTTTTCCAACGGTTAAGTTGTTGAGGGCTGATTTCAGGTCCTGTGATAAAAAGGCTTCGGTTTCGACTTCCAAAACTTTCAGGGGAGCATTTGCAAAAAAACTTCTGTTTCGACTGCCAAAACTTTCATGGGAGCATTTGCAATGGTTTGGCAGCATTTTTGAGTGAATTGGCAAAAGTCAGATTTTTGCTGAAATTGTGACCCCGGGGCTTAGGGATTTTTTCAAAAAATCTTTTTTCACCGGTTAAGTTGTCAAGGGCTGATTTCAGGTCCTGAGATAAAAAGGCTTCTGTTTCGACTTCCAAAACTTTCAGGGGAGCATTTGCAACCGCTCAGGACTATTTTTGAGTGAATTGGGAAAAGTCAGATTAATCTTTTTTCACCGGTTAAGTTGTTGAGGGCTGATTTCTTGTCCTGTGATAAAAAACCTTCTGTTTCGACTGCCAAAACTTTCATGGGAGCATTTGCAATGGTTTGGCAGCATTTTTGAGTGAATTGGCAAAAGTCAGATTTTTGCTGAAATTGTGACCCGGGTGCATTTTTTCAAAAAATATTTCCCACCAGTTAAGTTGTTGAGGGCTGATTTCTTCTCCTGTGATAAAAAGGCTTCTGTTTCGACTTCCAAAACTTTCAGGGGAGCATTTGCAAGGGTTCGGCAGCATTTTTGAGTGAATTGGCAAAAGTCAGATTTTTGCTGAAATTGTGACCCCGCGGCTTAGGGATTTTTTCAAAAAATCTTTTTCCACCGGTTAAGTTGTTGAGGGCTGTTTTTTTATCCTGAGATAAAAAACCTAATGCTTCGACTGCCAAAAGGTTCAGGGGAGAAATTGCAATGGTTTGGCAGCATTTTTGAGTGAATTGGCAAAAGTCAGATTTTTGCTGAAATTGTGACCCCGGGGCTTAGGGATTTTTTCAAAAAATCTTTTTTCACCGGTTAAGTTGTCAAGGGCTGATTTCAGGTCCTGTGATAAAAAGGCTTCTGTTTCGACTTCCAAAACTTTCAGGGGAGCATTTGCAAAAAACCTTCTGTTTCGACTGCCAAAACTTTCAGGGGAGCATTTGCTATGGTTTGGCAGCATTTTTGAGTGAATTGGCAAAAGTCAGATTTTTGCTGAAATTGTGACCCCGGGGCTTAGGGATTTTTTCAAAAAATCTTTTTTCACCGGTTAAGTTGTCAAGGGCTGATTTCAGGTCCTGAGATAAAAAGGCTTCTGTTTCGACTTCCAAAACTTTCAGGGGAGCATTTGCAACCGCTCAGGACTATTTTTGAGTGAATTGGGAAAAGTCAGATTAATCTTTTTTCACCGGTTAAGTTGTTGAGGGCTGATTTCTTGTCCTGTGATAAAAAACCTTCTGTTTCGACTGCCAAAACTTTCATGGGAGCATTTGCAATGGTTTGGCAGCATTTTTGAGTGAATTGGCAAAAGTCAGATTTTTGCTGAAATTGTGACCCCGGGGCTTAGGGATTTTTTCAAAAAATCTTTTTCCACCGGTTAAGTTGTTGAGGGCTGTTTTTTTATCCTGAGATAAAAAACCTAATGCTTCGACTGCCAAAAGGTTCAGGGGAGAAATTGCAATTGTTTGGCAGCATTTTTGAGTGAATTGGCAAAAGTCAGATTTTTGCTGAAATTGTGACCCCGGGGCTTAGGGATTTTTTCAAAAAATCTTTTTTCACCGGTTAAGTTGTCAAGGGCTGATTTCAGGTCCTGTGATAAAAAGGTTTCTGTTTCGACTTCCAAAACTTTCAGGGGAGCATTTGCAAAAAACCTTCTGTTTCGACTGCCAAAACTTTCAGGGGAGCATTTGCAATGGTTTGGCAGCATTTTTGAGTGAATTGGCAAAAGTCAGATTTTTGCTGAAATTGTGACCCCGGGGCTTAGGGATTTTTTCAAAAAATCTTTTTTCACCGGTTAAGTTGTCAAGGGCTGATTTCAAGTCCTATGATAAAAAACCTTCTGTTTCGAGAGTCAAACCTTTCAGGGGATCATTTGCAACCGTTCAGGACTATTTTTGAGTGAATTGGGAAAAGTAGGATTTATGCTGAAATTGTGACCCCGGGGCTTAGGGATTTTTTCAAAAAAAAATTTTCCACCGGTTAAGTTGTTGAGGGCTGATTTCTTCTCCTGTGATAAATAGGCTTCTGTTTCGACTTCGAAAACTTTCAGGGGAGCATTTGCCAGGGTTTGGCAGCATTTTTGAGTGAATTGCAAAAGTCAGATTTTTGCTGAAATTGTGACACCGGGGCTTAGGGATTTTTTCAAAAAATATTTTTCCAACGGTTAAGTTGTTGAGGGCTGATTTCAGGTCCTGTGATAAAAAGTCTTCGGTTTCGACTTCCAAAACTTTCAGGGGAGCATTTGCAAAAAAACTTCTGTTTCGACTGCCAAAACTTTCATGGGAACATTTGCAATGGTTTGGCAGCATTTTTGAGTGAATTGGCAAAAGTCAGATTTTTGCTGAAATTGTGATCCCGGGGCTTAGGGATTTTTTCAAAAAATCTTTTTTCACCGGTTAAGTTGTCAAGGGCTGATTTCAGGTCCTGAGATAAAAAGGCTTCTGTTTCGACTTCCAAAACTTTCAGGGGAGCATTTGCAACCGCTCAGGACTATTTTTGAGTGAATTGGGAAAAGTCAGATTAATCTTTTTTCACCGGTTAAGTTGTCAAGGGCTGATTTCTTCTCCTGTGATAAAAAGGCTTCTCTTTCGACTTCCAAAACTTTCAGGGGAGCATTTGCAAGGGTTTGGCAGCATTTTTGAGTGAATTGGCAATGGTCAGATTTTTGCTGAAATTGTGACCCCGGGGCTTAGGGATTTTTTCAAAAAATCTTTTTTCAACGGTTAAGTTGTTGAGGGCTGATTTCTTGTCCTGTGATAAAAAACCTTCTGTTTCGACTGCCAAAACTTTCATGGGAGCATTTGCAATGGTTTGGCAGCATTTTTGAGTGAATTGGCAAAAGTCAGATTTTTGCTGAAATTGTGACCCCGGGGCTTAGGGATTTTTTCAAAAAATCTTTTTCCAGCGGTTAAGTTGTTGAGGGCTGATTTATTATCCTGAGATAAAAAACCTAATGCTTCGACTGCCAAAAGTTTCAGGGGAGAAATTGCAATGGTTTGGCAGCATTTTTGAGTGAATTGGCAAAAGTCAGATTTTTGCTGAAATTGTGACCCCGGGGCTTAGGGATTTTTTCAAAAAATCTTTTTCCACCGGTTAAGTTATTGAGGGCTGTTTTCTGTTCCTATGATAAAAAACCTTCTGTTCGACTGTCAAACCTTTCAGGGGAGCATTTGCAACCGTTCGGCACCATTTTTGAGTGTATTGGCAAAAGTCAGATTTTTGCTGAAATTGTGACCCCGGTTGCATTTTTTCAAAAAATCTTTTTCCAACGGTTAAGTTGTTGAGGGCTGATTTCTTGTCATGAGATAAAAAACCTAATGTTTCGACTGCCAAAAGTTTCAGGGGAGAAATTGAAATGGTTTGGCAGCATTTTTGAGTGAATTGGCAAAAGTCAGATTTTTGCTGAAATTGTGACCTTGGGCCTTAGGGATTTTTTCAAAAAATCTTTTTCCACCAGTTAAGTTGTCAAGGGCTGATTTCAGGTCCTGAGATAAAAAGGCTTCTGTTTCGACTTCCAAAACTTTCAGGGGAGCATTTGCAACCGCTCAGGACTATTTTTGAGTGAATTGGGAAAAGTCAGATTAATCTTTTTTCACCGGTTAAGTTGTCAAGGGCTGATTTCTTCTCCTGTGATAAAAAGGCTTCTCTTTCGACTTCCAAAACTTTCAGGGGAGCATTTGCAACCGTTCGGCACCATTTTTGAGTGTATTGGCAATAGTCAGATTTTTGCTGAAATTGTGACCCCGGTTGCATTTTTTCAAAAAATCTTTTTCCAACGGTTAAGTTGTTGAGGGCTGATTTCTTGTCATGAGATAAGAAACCTAATGTTTCGACTGCCAAAAGTTTCAGGTGAGAAATTGAAATGGTTTGGCAGCATTTTTGAGTGAATTGGCGAAAGTAAGATTTTTGCTGAAATTGTGACCCCGGGGCTTAGGGATTTTTTCAAAAAATCTTTTTCCAACGGTTAAGTTGTTGAGGGCTGATTTCTTGTCCTGAGATAAAAAACCTAATGTTTCGACTGCCAAAAGTTTCAGGGGAGCATTTGCAAGGCATCAGCAGCATTTTTGAGTGAATTGGCAAAAGTCAGATTTTTGCTGAAATTGTGACCCCGGGGCTTAGGGATTTTTTCAAAAAATCTTTTTCCACCAGTTAAGTTGTTGAGGGCTGATTTCTTCTCCTGTGATAAAAAGGCTTCTGTTTCGACTTCCAAAACTTTCAGGGGAGCATTTGCAACCATGCGGGAGCATTTTTGAGTGTATTGGCAAAAGTGAGATTTTTGCTGAAATTTTGACGCCGGGGCTTAGGTATTTTTTCAAAAAATCTTTTTTCACCGGTTAAGTTGTCAAGGGCTGATTTCACGTCCTATGATAAAAAACTTTCTGTTTCGACAGTCAAACCTTTCAGGGGATCATTTGCAACCGTTCAGCACTATTTTTGAGTGAATTGGGAAAAGTCAGATTTTTGCTGAAATTGTGACCCCGGGGTTTAGGGATTTTTTCAAAAAATCTTTTCTCACCGGTTAAGTTGTTGGGGGCTGTTTTCTGTTCCTATGAAAAAAAACCTTCTGTTTCGACTATCAAACCTTTCCGGGGATCATTTGCAACCGTTCGGCACCATTTTTGAGTGAATTGGCAAAAGTCAGATTTTTGCTGAAATTGTGACTTTGGGTGATTTCTTCTCCTGTGATAAAAAGGCTTCTGTTATGACTTCCAAAACTTTCAGGGGAGCATTTGCAAGGGTTTGGAGGCATTTTTGAGTGAATTGGCAAAAGTCAGATTTTTGCTGAAATTGTGACCCCGGGGCTTAGGGATTTTTTCAAAAAATCTTTTTTCACCGGTTAAGTTGTTGAGGGCTGATTTCTTGTCTTGTGAAAAAAAGCCTTCTGTTTCGACTGCCAAAACTTTCATGGGAGCATTTGCAATGGTTTGGCAGCATTTTTGAGTGAATTGGCAAAAGTCAGATTTTTGCTGAAATTGTGACCCCGGGGCTTAGGGATTTTTTCAAAAAATCTTTTTTCAACGGTTAAGTTGTTGAGGGCTGATTTCTTGTCTTGTGATAAAAAACCTTCTGTTTTGACTGCCAAAACTTTCATGGGAGCATTTGCAATGGTTTGGCAGCCTTTTTGAGTGAATTGGCAAAAGTCAGATTTTTGCTGAAATTGTGACCCCGGGGCTTAGGGATTTTTTCAAAAAATCTTTTTTCACCGGTTAAGTTGTCAAGGGCTGATTTCGGGTCCTATGATAAAAAACCTTTTGTTTCGACAGTCAAACCTTTCAGGGGATCATTTGCAACCGTTCAGGACTATTTTTGAGTGAATTGGGAAAAGTCAGATTTTTGCTGAAATTGTGACCCTGGGCCTTAGTGATTTTTTCAAAAAATCTTTTTCCAGTTGTTGAGGGCTGATTTCTTCTCCTGTGATAAAAAGGCTTCTGTTTCGACTTCCAAAACCTTCAGGGGAGCATTTGCAAGGATTTGGAGGCATTTTTGAGTGAATTGGCAAAAGTCAGATTTTTGCTGAAATTGTGACCCCGGGGCTTAGGGATTTTTTCAAAAAATCTTTTTTCACCGGTTAAGTTGTTGAGGGCTGATTTCTTGTCTTGTGAAAAAAAGCCTTCTGTTTCGACTGCCAAAACTTTCATGGGAGCATTTGCAATGGTTTGGCAGCATTTTTGAGTGAATTGGCAAAAGTCAGATTTTTGCTGAAATTGTGACCCCGGGGCTTAGGGATTTTTTCAAAAAATCTTTTTTCAACGGTTAAGTTGTTGAGGGCTGATTTCTTGTCTTGTGATAAAAAACCTTCTGTTTTGACTGCCAAAACTTTCATGGGAGCATTTGCAATGGTTTGGCAGCCTTTTTGAGTGAATTGGCAAAAGTCAGATTTTTGCTGAAATTGTGACCCCGGGGCTTAGGGATTTTTTCAAAAAATCTTTTTTCACCGGTTAAGTTGTCAAGGGCTGATTTCGGGTCCTATGATAAAAAACCTTTTGTTTCGACAGTCAAACCTTTCAGGGGATCATTTGCAACCGTTCAGGACTATTTTTGAGTGAATTGGGAAAAGTCAGATTTTTGCTGAAATTGTGACCCTGGGCCTTAGTGATTTTTTCAAAAAATCTTTTTCCAGTTGTTGAGGGCTGATTTCTTCTCCTGTGATAAAAAGGCTTCTGTTTCGACTTCCAAAACCTTCAGGGGAGCATTTGCAAGGATTTGGAGGCATTTTTGAGTGAATTGGCAAAAGTCAGATTTTTGCTGAAATTGTGACCCCGGGGCTTAGGGATTTTTTCAAAAAATCTTTTTTCACCGGTTAAGTTGTTGAGGGCTGATTTCTTGTCTTGTGAAAAAAAGCCTTCTGTTTCGACTGCCAAAACTTTCATGGGAGCATTTGCAATGGTTTGGCAGCATTTTTGAGTGAATTGGCAAAAGTCAGATTTTTGCTGAAATTGTGACCCCGGGGCTTAGGGATTTTTTCAAAAAATCTTTTTTCAACGGTTAAGTTGTTGAGGGCTGATTTCTTGTCTTGTGATAAAAAACCTTCTGTTTCGACTGCCAAAACTTTCATGGGAGCATTTGCAATGGTTTGGCAGCCTTTTTGAGTGAATTGGCAAAAGTCAGATTTTTGCTGAAATTGTGACCCCGGGGCTTAGGGATTTTTTCAAAAAATCTTTTTTCAACGGTTAAGTTGTTGAGGGCTGATTTCTTCTCCTGTGATAAAAAACCTTCTGTTTCGACTGCCAAAACTTTCATGGGAGCATTTGCAATGGTTTGGCAGCATTTTTGAGTGAATTGGCAAAAGTCAGATTTTTGCTGAAATTGTGACCCCGGGGCTTAGGGATTTTTTCAAAAAATCTTTTTTTACCGGTTAAGTTGTTGAGGGCTGATTTCAGGTCCTATGATAAAAAACCTTCTGTTTCGAGAGTCAAACCTTTCAGGGGATCATTTGCAACCGTTCAGGACTATTTTTGAGTGAATTGGGAAAAGTAGGATTTATGCTGAAATTGTGACCCCGGGGCTTAGGGATTTTTTCAAAAAATCTTTTTCACCGGTTAAGTTGTCAAGGGCTGATTTCAAGTCCTATGATAAAAAACCTTCTGTTTCGAGAGTCAAACCTTTCAGGGGATCATTTGCAACCGTTCAGGACTATTTTTGAGTGAATTGGGAAAAGTAGGATTTATGCTGAAATTGTGACCCCGGGGCTTAGGGATTTTTTCAAAAAAAAAATTTCCACCGGTTAAGTTGTTGAGGGCTGATTTCTTCTCCTGTGATAAATAGGCTTCTGTTTCGACTTCGAAAACTTTCAGGGCAGCATTTGCAAGGGTTTGGCAGCATTTTTGAGTGAATTGCAAAAGTCAGATTTTTGCTGAAATTGTGACACCGGGGCTTAGGGATTTTTTCAAAAAATATTTTTCCAACGGTTAAGTTGTTGAGGGCTGATTTCAGGTCCTGTGATAAAAAGGCTTCTGTTTCGACTTCCAAAACTTTCAGGGGAGCATTTGCAAAAAAACTTCTGTTTCGACTGCCAAAACTTTCATGGGAGCATTTGCAATGGTTTGGCAGCATTTTTGAGTGAATTGGCAAAAGTCAGATTTTTGCTGAAATTGTGACCCCGGGGCTTAGGGATTTTTTCAAAAAATCTTTTTTCACCGGTTAAGTTGTCAAGGGCTGATTTCTGGTCCTGAGATAAAAAGGCTTCTGTTTCGA
Source organism: Podarcis gaigeae (assembly GCF_964106915.1). Taxonomy (NCBI): domain Eukaryota; kingdom Metazoa; phylum Chordata; class Lepidosauria; order Squamata; family Lacertidae; genus Podarcis; species Podarcis gaigeae. Next base: position 31,972 of record NW_028153443.1, read on the forward strand.
CTTCCAAAACTTTCAGGGGAGCATTTGCAACCGCTCAGGACTATTTTTGAGTGAATTGGGAAAAGTCAGATTAATCTTTTTTCACCGGTTAAGTTGTCAAGGGCTGATTTCTTCTCCTGTGATAAAAAGGCTTCTCTTTCGACTTCCAAAACTTTCAGGGGAGCATTTGCAAGGGTTTGGCAGCATTTTTGAGTGAATTGGCAATGGTCAGATTTTTGCTGAAATTGTGACCCCGGGGCTTAGGGATTTTTTCAAAAAATCTTTTTTCAACGGTTAAGTTGTTGAGGGCTGATTTCTTGTCCTGTGATAAAAAACCTTCTGTTTCGACTGCCAAAACTTTCATGGGAGCATTTGCAATGGTTTGGCAGCATTTTTGAGTGAATTGGCAAAATCTTTTTCCAACGGTCAAGTTGTTGAGGGCTGATTTATTATCCTGAGATAAAAAACCTAATGCTTCGACTGCCAAAAGTTTCAGGGGAGAAATTGCAATGGTTTGGCAGCATTTTTGAGTGAATTGGCAAAAGTCAGATTTTTGCTGAAATTGTGACCCCGGGGCTTAGGGATTTTTTCAAAAAATCTTTTTCCACCGGTTAAGTTATTGAGGGCTGTTTTCTGTTCCTATGATAAAAAACCTTCTGTTCGACTGTCAAACCTTTCAGGGGAGCATTTGCAACCGTTCGGCACCATTTTTGAGTGTATTGGCAAAAGTCAGATTTTTGCTGAAATTGTGACCCCGGGTGCATTTTTTCCAACGGTTAAGTTGTTGAGGACTGATTTCTTGTCATGAGATAAAAAACCTAATGTTTCGACTGCCAAAAGTTTCAGGGGAGAAATTGCAATGGTTTGGCAGCATTTTTGAGTGAATTGGCGAAAGTCAGATTTTTGCTGAAATTGTGACCCCGGGGCTTAGGGATTTTTTCAAAAAATCTTTTTCCAACGGTTAAGTTGTTGAGGGCTGATTTCTTGTCCTGTGATAAAAAGGCTTCTGTTTCGACTTCCAAAACTTTCAGGGGAGCATTTGCAAGGGTTCAGCAGAATTTTTGAGTGAATTAGCAAAAGTCAGATTTCTGCTGAAACTGTGACCCCGGGGCTTAGGGATTTTTTCAAAAAATCTTTTTCCACCGGTTAAGTTGTTGAGGGCTGATTTCTTCTCCTGTGATAAAAAGGCTTCTGTTTCGACTTCCAAAACTTTCAGGGGAGCATTTGCAAGGGTTTGGCAGCATTTTTGAGTGAATTGGCAAAAGTCAGATTTTTGCTGAAATTGTGACCCCGGGGCTTAGGGATTTTTTCAAGAAATATTTTTTCACCGGTTATGTTGTCAAGGGCTGATTTTTTGTCCTATGATAAAAAACCTTCTGTTTCGAGAGTCAAACCTTACAGGGGATCATTTGCAACCGTTCAGGACTATTTTTGATTGAATTGGGTAAAGTCAGATTTTTGCTGAAATTGTGACCCCGGGGCTTAGGGATTTTTTCAAAAAATCTTTTCCCACCGGTTAAGTTGTTGAGGGCTGTTTTCTGTTCCTATGATAAAAAACCTTCTGTTTCGACTGTCAAAACTTTCAGGGGATCATTTGCAACCGTTCAGCACCATTTCTGAGTGTATTGGCAAAAGTCAGATTTTTGCTGAAATTGTGACCCCGGGGCTTAGGGATTTTTTCAAAAAATCTTTTCCCACCGGTTAAGTTGTTGAGTGCTGTTTTCTGTTCCTATGATAAAAAACCTTCTGTTTCGACTTCCAAAACTTTCAGGGGTGCATTTGCAAGGGTTTGGAAGCATTTTTGAGTGAATTGGCAAAAGTCAGATTTTTGCTGAAATTGTGACCCTGGGGCTTAGGGATTTTTTCAAAAAATCTTTTTCCACCGGTTAAGTTGTTGAGGGCTGATTTCTTCTCCTGTGATAAAAAGGCTTCTGTTTCGACTTCCAAAAGTTTCAGGGGAGCATTTGCAAGGGTTTGGCAGCATTTTTGAGTGAATTGGGAAAAGTCAGATTTTTGCTGAAATTGTGACGCCGGGGCTTAGGTATTTTTTCAAAAAATCTTTTTTCACCGGTTAAGTTGTCAAGGGCTGATTTCACGTCCTATGATAAAAAACTTTCTGTTTCGACAGTCAAACCTTTCAGGGGATCATTTGCAACCGTTCAGCACTATTTTTGAGTGAATTGGGAAAAGTCAGATTTTTGCTGAAATTGTGACCCCGGGGCTTAGTGATTTTTTCAAAAAATCTTTTTCCACCGGTTAAGTTCTTGAGGGCTGATTTCTTGTCCTGTGATAAAAAGGCTTCTGTTTCGACTTCCAAATCTTTCAGGGGAGCATTTGCAAGGGTTTGGAGGCATTTTTGAGTGAATTGGCAAAAGTCAGATTTTTGCTGAAATTGTGACCCTGGGGCTTAGGGATTTTTTCAAAAAATCTTTTTCCACCGGTTAAGTTGTTGAGGGATGATTTCTTGTCCTGAGATAAAAAACCTAATGTTTCGACTGCCAAACGTTTCAGGGGAGAAATTGCAATGGTTTGGCAGCATTTTTGAGTGAATTGGCAAAAGTCAGATTTTTGCTGAAATTGTGACCCCGGGGCTTAGGGATTTTTTCAAAAAATCTTTTTCCACCAGTTAAGTTGTTGAGGGCTGATTTCTTGTCTTGTGATAAAAAACATTCTGTTTCGACTGCCAAAACTTTCATGGGAGCATTTGCAATGGTTTGGCAGCCTATTTGAGTGAATTGGCAAAAGTCAGATTTTTGCTGAAATTGTGACCCCGGGGCTTAGGGATTTTTTCAAAAAATCTTTTTTCACCGGTTAAGTTGTCAATGGTTGATTTCGGGTCCTATGATAAAAAACCTTCTGTTTCGACAGTCAAACCTTTCACGGGATCATTTGCAACCGTTCAGGACTATTTTTGAGTGAATTGGGAAAAGTAGGATTTATGCTGAAATTGTGACCCCGGGGCTTAGGGATTTTTTCAAAAAATCTTTTTCCACCGGTTAAGTTCTTGAGGGCTGATTTCTTCTCCTGTGATAAACAGGCTTCTGTTTCGACTTCGAAAACTTTCAGGGGAGCATTTGCAAGGGTTTGGCAGCATTTATGAGTGAATTGCAAAAGTCAGATTTTTGCTGAAATTGTGACCCCGGGGCTTAGGGATTTTTTCAAAAAATCTTTTTCCAACGGTTAAGTTGTTGAGGGCTGATTTATTATCCTGAGATAAAAAACCTAATGCTTCGACTGCCAAAAGTTTCAGGGGAGAAATTGCAATGGTTTGGCAGCATTTTTGAGTGAATTGGCAAAAGTCAGATTTTTGCTGAATTTGTGACCCCGGGGCTTAGGGATTTTTTCAAAAAATATTTTTCCACCGGTTAAGTTGTTGAGGGCTGATTTCTGTTCCTATGATAAAAAACCTTCTGTTCGACTGTCAAACCTTTCAGGGGAGCATTTGCAACCGTTCGGCACCATTTTTGAGTGTATTGGCAAAAGTCAGATTTTTGCTGAAATTGTGACCCCGGGTGCATTTTTTCAAAAAATCTTTTTCCAACGGTTAAGTTGTTGAGGGCTGATTTCTTGTCATGAGATAAAAAACCTAATGTTTCGACTGCCAAAAGTTTCAGGGGAGAAATTGCAATGGTTTGGCAGCATTTTTGAGTGAATTGGCGAAAGTCAGATTTTTGCTGAAATTGTGACCCCGGGGCTTAGGGATTTTTTCAAAAAATCTTTTATCACCGGTTAAGTTGTCAAGGGCTGATTTCAGGTCCTATGATAAAAAACCTTCTGTTTCGAGAGTCAAACCTTTCAGGGGATCATTTGCAACCGCTCAGGACTATTTTTGAGTGAATTGGGAAAAGGCAGATTTTTGCTGAAATAGTGACCCCGGTGTTTAGGGATTTTTTCAAAAAATCATTTCTCAACGGTTAAGTTGTTGAGGGCTGATTTCTTGTCCTGAGATAAAAAACCTAATGTTTCGACTGCCAAAAGTTTCATGGGAGAAATTGCAAGGTTTTGGCAGCATTTTTGAGTGAATTGGCAAAAGTCAGATTTTTGCTGAAATTGTGACCCCGGGGCTTAGGGATTTTTTCAAAAAATCTTTTTCCACCAGTTAAGTTGTTGAGGGCTGATTTCTTGTCTTGTGATAAAAAACATTCTGTTTCGACTGCCAAAACTTTCATGGGAGCATTTGCAATGGTTTGGCAGCCTATTTGAGTGAATTGGCAAAAGTCAGATTTTTGCTGAAATTGTGACCCCGGGGCTTAGGGATTTTTTCAAAAAATCTTTTTTCACCGGTTAAGTTGTCAATGGTTGATTTCGGGTCCTATGATAAAAAACCTTCTGTTTCGACAGTCAAACCTTTCACGGGATCATTTGCAACCGTTCAGGACTATTTTTGAGTGAATTGGGAAAAGTAGGATTTATGCTGAAATTGTGACCCCGGGGCTTAGGGATTTTTTCAAAAAATCTTTTTCCACCGGTTAAGTTCTTGAGGGCTGATTTCTTCTCCTGTGATAAACAGGCTTCTGTTTCGACTTCGAAAACTTTCAGGGGAGCATTTGCAAGGGTTTGGCAGCATTTATGAGTGAATTGCAAAAGTCAGATTTTTGCTGAAATTGTGACCCCGGGGCTTAGGGATTTTTTCAAAAAATCTTTTTCCAACGGTTAAGTTGTTGAGGGCTGATTTATTATCCTGAGATAAAAAACCTAATGCTTCGACTGCCAAAAGTTTCAGGGGAGAAATTGCAATGGTTTGGCAGCATTTTTGAGTGAATTGGCAAAAGTCAGATTTTTGCTGAATTTGTGACCCCGGGGCTTAGGGATTTTTTCAAAAAATATTTTTCCACCGGTTAAGTTGTTGAGGGCTGATTTCTGTTCCTATGATAAAAAACCTTCTGTTCGACTGTCAAACCTTTCAGGGGAGCATTTGCAACCGTTCGGCACCATTTTTGAGTGTATTGGCAAAAGTCAGATTTTTGCTGAAATTGTGACCCCGGGTGCATTTTTTCAAAAAATCTTTTTCCAACGGTTAAGTTGTTGAGGGCTGATTTCTTGTCATGAGATAAAAAACCTAATGTTTCGACTGCCAAAAGTTTCAGGGGAGAAATTGCAATGGTTTGGCAGCATTTTTGAGTGAATTGGCGAAAGTCAGATTTTTGCTGAAATTGTGACCCCGGGGCTTAGGGATTTTTTCAAAAAATCTTTTATCACCGGTTAAGTTGTCAAGGGCTGATTTCAGGTCCTATGATAAAAAACCTTCTGTTTCGAGAGTCAAACCTTTCAGGGGATCATTTGCAACCGCTCAGGACTATTTTTGAGTGAATTGGGAAAAGGCAGATTTTTGCTGAAATAGTGACCCCGGTGTTTAGGGATTTTTTCAAAAAATCATTTCTCAACGGTTAAGTTGTTGAGGGCTGATTTCTTGTCCTGAGATAAAAAACCTAATGTTTCGACTGCCAAAAGTTTCATGGGAGAAATTGCAAGGTTTTGGCAGCATTTTTGAGTGAATTGGCAAAAGTCAGATTTTTGCTGAAATTGTGACCCCGGGGCTTAGGGATTTTTTCAAAAAATCTTTTTCCACTGGTTAAGTTCTTGAGGGCTGATTTCTTGTCCTGTGATAAAAAGGCTTCTGTTTCGACTTCCAAAACTTTCAGGGGAGCATTTGCAAGGGTTTGGAGGCATTTTTGAGTGAATTGGCAAAAGTCAGATTTTTGCTGAAATTGTGACCCCGGGGCTTAGGGATTTTTTCAAAAAATCTTTTTCCACCGGTTAAGTTGTTGAGGGCTGATTTCTTGTCCTGAGATAAAAAACCTAATGTTTCGACTGCCAAACGTTTCAGGGGAGAAATTGCAATGGTTTGGCAGCATTTTTGAGTGAATTGGCAAAAGTCAGATTTTTGCTGAAATTGTGACCCCGGGGCTTAGGGATTTTTTCAAAAAATCTTTTTCCACCAGTTAAGTTGTTGAGGGCTGATTTCTTGTCTTGTGATAAAAAACATTCTGTTTCGACTGCCAAAACTTTCATGGGAGCATTTGCAATGGTTTGGCAGCCTATTTGAGTGAATTGGCAAAAGTCAGATTTTTGCTGAAATTGTGACCCCGGGGCTTAGGGATTTTTTCAAAAAATCTTTTTTCACCGGTTAAGTTGTCAATGGTTGATTTCGGGTCCTATGATAAAAAACCTTCTGTTTCGACAGTCAAACCTTTCAGGGGATCATTTGCAACCGTTCAGGACTATTTTTGAGTGAATTGGGAAAAGTAGGATTTATGCTGAAATTGTGACCCCGGGGCTTAGGGATTTTTTCAAAAAATCTTTTTCCACCGGTTAAGTTCTTGAGGGCTGATTTCTTCTCCTGTGATAAATAGGCTTCTGTTTCGACTTCGAAAACTTTCAGGGCAGCATTTGCAAGGGTTTGGCAGCATTTTTGAGTGAATTGCAAAAGTCAGATTTTTGCTGAAATTGTGACACCGGGGCTTAGGGATTTTTTCAAAAAATATTTTTCCAACGGTTAAGTTGTTGAGGGCTGATTTCAGGTCCTGTGATAAAAAGGCTTCTGTTTCGACTTCCAAAACTTTCAGGGGAGCATTTGCAAAAAAACTTCTGTTTCGACTGCCAAAACTTTCATGGGAGCATTTGCAATGGTTTGGCAGCATTTTTGAGTGAATTGGCAAAAGTCAGATTTTTGCTGAAATTGTGACCCCGGGGCTTAGGGATTTTTTCAAAAAATCTTTTTTCACCGGTTAAGTTGTCAAGGGCTGATTTCTGGTCCTGAGATAAAAAGGCTTCTGTTTCGACTTCCAAAACTTTCAGGGGAGCATTTGCAACCGCTCAGGACTATTTTTGAGTGAATTGGGAAAAGTCAGATTAATCTTTTTTCACCGGTTAAGTTGTCAAGGGCTGATTTCTTCTCCTGTGATAAAAAGGCTTCTCTTTCGACTTCCAAAACTTTCAGGGGAGCATTTGCAAGGGTTTGGCAGCATTTTTGAGTGAATTGGCAATGGTCAGATTTTTGCTGAAATTGTGACCCCGGGGCTTAGGGATTTTTTTAAAAAATCTTTTTTCAACGGTTAAGTTGTTGAGGGCTGATTTCTTGTCCTGTGATAAAAAACCTTCTGTTTCGACTGCCAAAACTTTCATGGGAGCATTTGCAATGGTTTGGCAGCATTTTTGAGTGAATTGGCAAAATCTTTTTCCAACGGTCAAGTTGTTGAGGGCTGATTTATTATCCTGAGATAAAAAACCTAATGCTTCGACTGCCAAAAGTTTCAGGGGAGAAATTGCAATGGTTTGGCAGCATTTTTGAGTGAATTGGCAAAAGTCAGATTTTTGCTGAAATTGTGACCCCGGGGCTTAGGGATTTTTTCAAAAAATCTTTTTCCACCGGTTAAGTTATTGAGGGCTGTTTTCTGTTCCTATGATAAAAAACCTTCTGTTCGACTGTCAAACCTTTCAGGGGAGCATTTGCAACCGTTCGGCACCATTTTTGAGTGTATTGGCAAAAGTCAGATTTTTGCTGAAATTGTGACCCCGGGTGCATTTTTTCCAACGGTTAAGTTGTTGAGGGCTGATTTCTTGTCATGAGATAAAAAACCTAATGTTTCGACCGCCAAAAGTTTCAGGGGAGAAATTGAAATGTTTTGGCAGCATTTTTGAGTGAATTGGCGAAAGTCAGATTTTTGCTGAAATTGTGACCCCGGGGCTTAGGGATTTTTTCAAAAAATCTTTTTCCAACGGTTAAGTTGTTGAGGGCTGATTTCTTGTCCTGAGATAAAAAACCTAATGTTTCGACTGCCAAAAGTTTCAGGGGAGCATTTGCAAGGCATCAGCAGCATTTTTGAGTGAATTGGCAAAAGTCAGATTTTTGCTGAAATTGTGACCCCGGGGCTTAGGGATTTTTTCAAAAAAACTTTTTCCACCAGTTAAGTTGTTGAGGGCTGATTTCTTCTCCTGTGATAAAAAGGCTTCTGTTTCGACTTCCAAAACTTTCAGGGGAGCATTTGCAACCATGCGGGAGCATTTTTGAGTGAATTGTCAAAAGTCAGATTTTTGCTGAAATTGTGACCCCGGGGCTTAGGGATTTTTTCAAAAAATCTTTTTCCACCGGTTAAGTTCTTGAGGGCTGATTTCTTCTCCTGTGATAAATAGGCTTCTGTTTCGACTTCGAAAACTTTCAGGGGAGCATTTGCCAGGGTTTGGCAGCATTTATGAGTGAATTGCAAAAGTCAGATTTTTGCTGAAATTGTGACCCCGGGGCTTAGGGATTTTTTCAAAAAATCTTTTTCCACCGGTTAAGTTATTGAGGGCTGTTTTCTGTTCCTATGATAAAAAACCTTCTGTTCGACTGTCAAACCTTTCAGGGGAGCATTTGCAACCGTTCGGCACCATTTTTGAGTGTATTGGCAAAAGTCAGATTTTTGCTGAAATTGTGACCCCGGGTGCATTTTTTCCAACGGTTAAGTTGTTGAGGGCTGATTTCTTGTCATGAGATAAAAAACCTAATGTTTCGACCGCCAAAAGTTTCAGGGGAGAAATTGAAATGTTTTGGCAGCATTTTTGAGTGAATTGGCGAAAGTCAGATTTTTGCTGAAATTGTGACCCCGGGGCTTAGGGATTTTTTCAAAAAATCTTTTTCCAACGGTTAAGTTGTTGAGGGCTGATTTCTTGTCCTGAGATAAAAAACCTAATGTTTCGACTGCCAAAAGTTTCAGGGGAGCATTTGCAAGGCATCAGCAGCATTTTTGAGTGAATTGGCAAAAGTCAGATTTTTGCTGAAATTGTGACCCCGGGGCTTAGGGATTTTTTCAAAAAAACTTTTTCCACCAGTTAAGTTGTTGAGGGCTGATTTCTTCTCCTGTGATAAAAAGGCTTCTGTTTCGACTTCCAAAACTTTCAGGGGAGCATTTGCAACCATGCGGGAGCATTTTTGAGTGAATTGTCAAAAGTCAGATTTTTGCTGAAATTGTGACCCCGGGGCTTAGGGATTTTTTCAAAAAATCTTTTTCCACCGGTTAAGTTCTTGAGGGCTGATTTCTTCTCCTGTGATAAATAGGCTTCTGTTTCGACTTCGAAAACTTTCAGGGGAGCATTTGCAAGGGTTTGGCAGCATTTATGAGTGAATTGCAAAAGTCAGATTTTTGCTGAAATTGTGACCCCGGGGCTTAGGGATTTTTTCAAAAAATCTTTTTCCAACGGTTAAGTTGTTGAGGGCTGATTTATTATCCTGAGATAAAAAACCTAATGCTTCGACTGCCAAAAGTTTCAGGGGAGAAATTGCAATGGTTTGGCAGCATTTTTGAGTGAATTGGCAAAAGTCAGATTTTTGCTGAATTTGTGACCCCGGGGCTTAGGGATTTTTTCAAAAAATATTTTTCCACCGGTTAAGTTGTTGAGGGCTGTTTTCTGTTCCTATGATAAAAAACCTTCTGTTCGACTGTCAAACCTTTCAGGGGAGCATTTGTAACCGTTCGGCACCATTTTTGAGTGTATTGGCAAAAGTCAGATTTTTGCTGAAATTGTGACCCCGGGTGCATTTTTTCAAAAAAACTTTTTCCAACGGTTAAGTTGTTGAGGGCTGATTTCTTGTCATGAGATAAAAAACCTAATGTTTCAACTGCCAAAAGTTTCAGGGGAGAAATTGCAATGGTTTGGCAGCATTTTTGAGTGAATTGGCGAAAGTCAGATTTTTGCTGAAATTGTGACCCCGGGGCTTAGGGATTTTTTCAAAAAATCTTTTTTCACCGGTTAAGTTGTCAAGGGCTGATTTCAGGTCCTATGATAAAAAACCTTCTGTTTCGAGAGTCAAACCTTTCAGGGGATCATTTGCAACCGCTCAGGACTATTTTTGAGTGAATTGGGAAAAGTAGGATTTATGCTGAAATTGTGACCCCGGGGCTTAGGGATTTTTTCAAAAAATCTTTTTCCACCGGTTAAGTTCTTGAGGGCTGATTTCTTCTCCTGTGATAAATAGGCTTCTGTTTCGACTTCGAAAACTTTCAGGGGAGCATTTGCAAGGGTTTGGCAGCATTTATGAGTGAATTGCAAAAGTCAGATTTTTGCTGAAATTGTGACTCCGGGGCTTAGGGATTTTTTCAAAAAATCTTTTTCCAACGGTTAAGTTGTTGAGGGCTGATTTATTATCCTGAGATAAAAAACCTAATGCTTCGACTGCCAAAAGTTTCAGGGGAGAAATTGCAATGGTTTGGCAGCATTTTTGAGTGAATTGGCAAAAGTCAGATTTTTGCTGAATTTGTGACCCCGGGGCTTAGGGATTTTTTCAAAAAATATTTTTCCACCGGTTAAGTTGTTGAGGGCTGTTTTCTGTTCCTATGATAAAAAACCTTCTGTTCGACTGTCAAACCTTTCAGGGGAGCATTTGTAACCGTTCGGCACCATTTTTGAGTGTATTGGCAAAAGTCAGATTTTTGCTGAAATTGTGACCCCGGGTGCATTTTTTCAAAAAAACTTTTTCCAACGGTTAAGTTGTTGAGGGCTGATTTCTTGTCATGAGATAAAAAACCTAATGTTTCAACTGCCAAAAGTTTCAGGGGAGAAATTGCAATGGTTTGGCAGCATTTTTGAGTGAATTGGCGAAAGTCAGATTTTTGCTGAAATTGTGACCCCGGGGCTTAGGGATTTTTTCAAAAAATCTTTTTTCACCGGTTAAGTTGTCAAGGGCTGATGTCAGGTCCTATGATAAAAAACCTTCTGTTTCGAGAGTCAAACCTTTCAGGGGATCATTTGCAACCGCTCAGGACTATTTTTGAGTGAATTGGGAAAAGTAGGATTTATGCTGAAATTGTGACCCCGGGGCTTAGGGATTTTTTCAAAAAATCTTTTTCCACCGGTTAAGTTCTTGAGGGCTGATTTCTTCTCCTGTGATAAATAGGCTTCTGTTTCGACTTCGAAAACTTTCAGGGCAGCATTTGCAAGGGTTTGGCAGCATTTTTGAGTGAATTGCAAAAGTCAGATTTTTGCTGAAATTGTGACACCGGGGCTTAGGGATTTTTTCAAAAAATATTTTTCCAACGGTTAAGTTGTTGAGGGCTGATTTCAGGTCCTGTGATAAAAAGGCTTCTGTTTCGACTTCCAAAACTTTCAGGGGAGCATTTGCAAAAAAACTTCTGTTTCGACTGCCAAAACTTTCATGGGAGCATTTGCAATGGTTTGGCAGCATTTTTGAGTGAATTGGCAAAAGTCAGATTTTTGCTGAAATTGTGACCCCGGGGCTTAGGGATTTTTTCAAAAAATCTTTTTTCACCGGTTAAGTTGTCAAGGGCTGATTTCTGGTCCTGAGATAAAAAGGCTTCTGTTTCGACTTCCAAAACTTTCAGGGGAGCATTTGCAACCGCTCAGGACTATTTTTGAGTGAATTGGGAAAAGTCAGATTAATCTTTTTTCACCGGTTAAGTTGTCAAGGGCTGATTTCTTCTCCTGTGATAAATAGGCTTCTCTTTCGACTTCCAAAACTTTCAGGGGAGCATTTGCAAGGGTTTGGCAGCATTTTTGAGTGAATTGGCAATGGTCAGATTTTTGCTGAAATTGTGACCCCGGGGCTTAGGGATTTTTTCAAAAAATCTTTTTTCAACGGTTAAGTTGTTGAGGGCTGATTTCTTGTCCTGTGATAAAAAACCTTCTGTTTCGACTGCCAAAACTTTCATGGGAGCATTTGCAATGGTTTGGCAGCATTTTTGAGTGAATTGGCAAAATCTTTTTCCAACGGTCAAGTTGTTGAGGGCTGATTTATTATCCTGAGATAAAAAACCTAATGCTTCGACTGCCAAAAGTTTCAGGGGAGAAATTGCAATGGTTTGGCAGCATTTTTGAGTGAATTGGCAAAAGTCAGATTTTTGCTGAAATTGTGACCCCGGGGCTTAGGGATTTTTTCAAAAAATCTTTTTCCACCGGTTAAGTTATTGAGGGCTGTTTTCTGTTCCTATGATAAAAAACCTTCTGTTCGACTGTCAAACCTTTCAGGGGAGCATTTGCAACCGTTCGGCACCATTTTTGAGTGTATTGGCAAAAGTCAGATTTTTGCTGAAATTGTGACCCCGGGTGCATTTTTTCCAACGGTTAAGTTGTTGAGGGCTGATTTCTTGTCATGAGATAAAAAACCTAATGTTTCGACTGCCAAAAGTTTCAGGGGAGAAATTGAAATGTTTTGGCAGCATTTTTGAGTGAATTGGCGAAAGTCAGATTTTTGCTGAAATTGTGACCCCGGGGCTTAGGGATTTTTTCAAAAAATCTTTTTCCAACGGTTAAGTTGTTGAGGGCTGATTTCTTGTCCTGAGATAAAAAACCTAATGTTTCGACTGCCAAAAGTTTCAGGGGAGCATTTGCAAGGCATCAGCAGCATTTTTGAGTGAATTGGCAAAAGTCAGATTTTTGCTGAAATTGTGACCCCGGGGCTTAGGGATTTTTTCAAAAAAACTTTTTCCACCAGTTAAGTTGTTGAGGGCTGATTTCTTCTCCTGTGATAAAAAGGCTTCTGTTTCGACTTCCAAAACTTTCAGGGGAGCATTTGCAACCATGCGGGAGCATTTTTGAGTGTATTGGCAAAAGTGAGATTTTTGCTGAAATTGTGACGCCGGGGCTTAGGTATTTTTTCAAAAAATCTTTTTTCACCGGTTAAGTTGTCAAGGGCTGATTTCACGTCCTATGATAAAAAACTTTCTGTTTCGACAGTCAAACCTTTCAGGGGATCATTTGCAACCGTTCAGCACTATTTTTGAGTGAATTGGGAAAAGTCAGATTTTTGCTGAAATTGTGACCCCGGGGCTTAGTGATTTTTTCAAAAAATCTTTTTCCACCGGTTAAGTTCTTGAGGGCTGATTTCTTGTCCTGTGATAAAAAGGCTTCTGTTTCGACTTCCAAAACTTTCAGGGGAGCATTTGCAAGGGTTTGGAGGCATTTTTGAGTGAATTGGCAAAAGTCAGATTTTTGCTGAAATTGTGACCCTGGGGCTTAGGGATTTTTTCAAAAAATCTTTTTCCACCGGTTAAGTTGTTGAGGGATGATTTCTTGTCCTGAGATAAAAAACCTAATGTTTCGACTGCCAAACGTTTCAGGGGAGAAATTGCAATGGTTTGGCAGCCTATTTGAGTGAATTGGCAAAAGTCAGATTTTTGCTGAAATTGTGACCCCGGGGCTTAGGGATTTTTTCAAAAAATCTTTTTTCACCGGTTAAGTTGTCAATGGTTGATTTCGGGTCCTATGATAAAAAACCTTCTGTTTCGACAGTCAAACCTTTCAGGGGATCATTTGCAACCGTTCAGGACTATTTTTGAGTGAATTGGGAAAAGTAGGATTTATGCTGAAATTGTGACCCCGGGGCTTAGGGATTTTTTCAAAAAATCTTTTTCCACCGGTTAAGTTCTTGAGGGCTGATTTCTTCTCCTGTGATAAATAGGCTTCTGTTTCGACTTCGAAAACTTTCAGGGGAGCATTTGCAAGGGTTTGGCAGCATTTATGAGTGAATTGCAAAAGTCAGATTTTTGCTGAAATTGTGACCCCGGGGCTTAGGGATTTTTTCAAAAAATCTTTTTCCAACGGTTAAGTTGTTGAGGGCTGATTTATTATCCTGAGATAAAAAACCTAATGCTTCGACTGCCAAAAGTTTCAGGGGAGAAATTGCAATGGTTTGGCAGCATTTTTGAGTGAATTGGCAAAAGTCAGATTTTTGCTGAATTTGTGACCCCGGGGCTTAGGGATTTTTTCAAAAAATATTTTTCCACCGGTTAAGTTGTTGAGGGCTGTTTTCTGTTCCTATGATAAAAAACCTTCTGTTCGACTGTCAAACCTTTCAGGGGAGCATTTGCAACCGTTCGGCACCATTTTTGAGTGTATTGGCAAAAGTCAGATTTTTGCTGAAATTGTGACCCCGGGTGCATTTTTTCAAAAAATCTTTTTCCAACGGTTAAGTTGTTGAGGGCTAATTTCTTGTCATGAGATAAAAAACCTAATGTTTCAACTGCCAAAAGTTTCAGGGGAGAAATTGCAATGGTTTGGCAGCATTTTTGAGTGAATTGGCGAAAGTCAGATTTTTGCTGAAATTGTGACCCCGGGGCTTAGGGATTTTTTCAAAAAATCTTTTTTCACCGGTTAAGTTGTCAAGGGCTGATTTCAGGTCCTATGATAAAAAACCTTCTGTTTCGAGAGTCAAACCTTTCAGGGGATCATTTGCAACCGCTCAGGACTATTTTTGAGTGAATTGGGAAAAGGCAGATTTTTGCTGAAATAGTGACCCCGGTGTTTAGGGATTTTTTCAAAAAATCTTTTTTCAACGGTTACGTTGTTGAGGGCTGATTTCTTGTCCTGAGATAAAAAACCTAATGTTTCGACTGCCAAAAGTTTCAGGGGAGAAATTGCAAGGTTTTGGCAGCATTTTTGAGTGAATTGGCAAAAGTCAGATTTTTGCTGAAATTGTGACCCCGGGGCTTAGGGATTTTTTCAAAAAATCTTTTTTCAACGGTTAAGTTGTTGAGGCCTGATTTCTTGTCTTGTGATAAAAAACATTCTGTTTCGACAGTCAAACCTTTCAGGGGATCATTTGCAACCGTTCGGCAGCATTTTTGAGTGTATTGGCAAAAGTCAGATTTTTGCTGATATTGTGACCCCGGGGCTTAGGGATTTTATCAAAAAATCTTTTTTCAACGGTTAAGTTGTTGAGGGCTGATTTCTTCTCCTGTGATAAAAAACCTTCTGTTTCGACTGCCAAAACTTTCATGTGAGCATTTGCAATGGTTTGGCAGCATTTTTGAGTGAATTGGCAAAAGTCAGATTTTTGCTGAAATTGTGACCCCGGGGCTTAGGGATTTTTTCAAAAAATCTTTTTTTACCGGTTAAGTTGTCAAGGGCTGATTTCAGGTCCTATGATAAAAAACCTTCTGTTTCGAGAGTCAAACCTTTCAGGGGATCATTTGCAACCGTTCAGGACTATTTTTGAGTGAATTGGGAAAAGTAGGATTTATGCTGAAATTGTGACCCCGGGGCTTAGGGATTTTTTCAAAAAATCTTTTTCCACCGGTTAAGTTGTTGAGGGCTGATTTCTTCTCCTGTGATAAATAGGCTTCTGTTTCGACTTCGAAAACTTTCAGGGGAGCATTTGCAAGGGATTGGCAGCATTTATGAGTGAATTGCAAAAGTCAGATTTTTGCTGAAATTGTGACCCCGGGGCTTAGGGATTTTTTCAAAAAATCTTTTTCCAACGGTTAAGTTGTTGAGGGCTGATTTATTATCCTGAGATAAAAAAACCTAATGCTTCGACTGCCAAAAGTTTCAGGGGAGAAATTGCAATGGTTTGGCAGCATTTTTGAGTGAATTGGCAAAAGTCAGATTTTTGCTGAAATTGTGACCCCGGGGCTTAGGGATTTTTTCAAAAAATATTTTTCCACCGGTTAAGTTGTTGAGGGCTGTTTTCTGTTCCTATGATAAAAAACCTTCTGTTCGACTGTCAAACCTTTCAGGGGAGCATTTGCAACCGTTCGGCACCATTTTTGAGTGTATTGGCAAAAGTCAGATTTTTGCTGAAATTGTGACCCCGGGTGCATTTTTTCAAAAAATCTTTTTCCAACGGTTAAGTTGTTGAGGGCTGATTTCTTGTCATGAGATAAAAAACCTAATGTTTCGACTGCCAAAAGTTTCAGGGGAGAAATTGCAATGTTTTGGCAGCATTTTTGAGTGAATTGGCGAAAGTCAGATTTTTGCTGAAATTGTGACCCCGGGGCTTAGGGATTTTTTCAAAAAATCTTTTTTCACCGGTTACGTTGTCAAGGGCTGATTTCAGGTCCTATGATAAAAAACCTTCTGTTTCGAGAGTCAAACCTTTCAGGGGATCATTTGCAACCGCTCAGGACTATTTTTGAGTGAATTGGGAAAAGGCAGATTTTTGCTGAAATAGTGACCCCGGTGTTTAGGGATTTTTTCAAAAAATCTTTTTTCACCGGTTAAGTTGTCAAGGGCTGATTTCGGGTCCTATGATAAAAAACCTTCTGTTTCGACATTCAAACCTTTCAGGGGATCATTTGCAACCGTTCGGCAGCATTTTTGAGTATATTGGCAAAAGTCAGACTTTTGCTGATATTGTGACCCCGGGGCTTAGGGATTTTTTCAAAAAAAAATTTTCCACCGGTTAAGTTGTTGAGGGCTGATTTCTTGTCCTGAGATAAAAAACCTTCTGTTTCGAGAGTCAAACCTTTCAGGGGATCATTTGCAACCGCTCAGGAGTATTTTTAAGTGAATTGGGAAAAGGCAGATTTTTGCTGAAATAGTGACCCCGGTGTTTAGGGATTTTTTCAAAAAATCTTTTTTCACCGGTTAAGTTGTCAAGGGCTGATTTCGGGTCCTATGATAAAAAACCTTCTGTTTCGACATTCAAACCTTTCAGGGGATCATTTGCAACCGTTCGGCAGCATTTTTGAGTATATTGGCAAAAGTCAGATTTTTACTGATATTGTGACCCCGGGGCTTAGGGATTTTTTCAAAAAAAAATTTTCCACCGGTTAAGTTGTTGAGGGCTGATTTCTTCTCCTGTGATAAAAAGGGTTCTGTTTCGACTTCCAAAACTTTCAGGGGAGCATTTGCAAGGGTTTGGCAGCATTTTTGAGTGAATTGGCAAAAGTCAGATTTTTGCTGAAATTGTGACCCCGGGGCTTAGGGATTTTTTCAAAAAATCTTTTTTCACCGGTTAAGTTGTCAAGGGCTGATTTCAGGTCCTATGATAAAAAACCTTCTGTTTCGAGAGTCAAACCTTTCAGGGGATCATTTGCAACCGCTCAGGACTATTTTTGAGTGAATTGGGAAAAGGCAGATTTTTGCTGAAATAGTGACCCCGGTGTTTAGGGATTTTTTTCAAAAACTCTTTTTTCACCGGTTAAGTTGTCAAGGGCTGATTTCGGGTCCTATGATAAAAAACCTTCTGTTTCGACATTCAAACCTTTCAGGGGATCATTTGCAACCGTTCAGGACTATTTCTGAGTGAATTGGCAAAAGTCAGATTTATGCTTAAATTGTGACCCCGGGGCTTAGGGATTTTTTCAAAAAATCTTTTTCCAACGGTTAAGTTGTTGAGGGCTGATTTCTTGTCCTGAGATAAAAAACCTTCTGTTTCGAGAGTCAAACCTTTCAGGGGATCATTTGCAACCGCTCAGGACTATTTTTAAGTGAATTGGGAAAAGGCAGATTTTTGCTGAAATAGTGACCCCGGTGTTTAGGGATTTTTTCAAAAAATCTTTTTCCACCGGTTAAGTTGTTGAGGGCTGATTTCTTCTCCTGTGATAAAAAACCTTCTGTTTCGACATTCAAACCTTTCAGGGGATCATTTGCAACCGTTCGGCAGCATTTTTGAGTATATTGGCAAAAGTCAGATTTTTGCTGATATTGTGACCCCGGGGCTTAGGGATTTTTTCAAAAAAAAAATTTCCACCGGTTAAGTTGTTGAGGGCTGATTTCTTCTCCTGTGATAAAAAGGGTTCTGTTTCAACTTCCAAAACTTTCAGGGGAGCATTTGCAAGGGTTTGGCAGCATTTTTGAGTGAATTGGCAAAAGTCAGATTTTTGCTGAAATTGTGACCCCGGTGCTTAGGGATTTTTTCAAAAAATCTTTTTTCACCGGTTAAGTTGTCAAGGGCTGATTTCAGGTCCTATGATAAAAAACCTTCTGTTTCGAGAGTCAAACCTTTCAGGGGATCATTTGCAACCGCTCAGGACTATTTTTGAGTGAATTGGGAAAAGGCAGATTTTTGCTGAAATAGTGACCCCGGTGTTTAGGGATTTTTTCAAAAACTCTTTTTTCACCGGTTAAGTTGTCAAGGGCTGATTTCGGGTCCTATGATAAAAAACCTTCTGTTTCGACATTCAAACCTTTCAGGGGATCATTTGCAACCGTTCAGGACTATTTCTGAGTGAATTGGCAAAAGTCAGATTTTTGCTGAAATTGTGACCCCGGGGCTTAGGGATTTTTTCAAAAAATCTTTTTCCAACGGTTAAGTTGTTGAGGGCTGATTTCTTGTCCTGAGATAAAAAACCTTCTGTTTCGAGAGTCAAACCTTTCAGGGGATCATTTGCAACCGCTCAGGACTATTTTTAAGTGAATTGGGAAAAGGCAGATTTTTGCTGAAATAGTGACCCCGGTGTTTAGGGATTTTTTCAAAAAATCTTTTTTCACCGGTTAAGTTGTTGAGGGCTGATTTCGGGTCCTATGATAAAAAACCTTCTGTTTCGACATTCAAACCTTTCAGGGGATCATTTGCAACCGTTCGGCAGCATTTTTGAGTATATTGGCAAAAGTCAGATTTTTGCTGATATTGTGACCCCGGGGCTTAGGGATTTTTTCAAAAAAAAATTTTCCACCGGTTAAGTTGTTGAGGGCTGATTTCTTCTCCTGTGATAAAAAGGCTTCTGTTTCGACTTCCAAAACCTTCAGGGGAGCATTTGCAAGGGTTTGGCAGCATTTTTGAGTGAATTGGCGAAAGTCAGATTTTTGCTGAAATTGTGACCCCGGGGCTTAGGGATTTTTTCAAAAAATCTTTTTTCACCGGTTAAGTTGTCAATGGTTGATTTCGGGTCCTATGATAAAAAACCTTCTGTTTCGACAGTCAAACCTTTCAGGGGATCATTTGCAACCGTTCGGCAGCATTTTTGAGTGTATTGGCAAAAGTCAGATTTTTGCTGATATTGTGACCCCGGGGCTTAGGGATTTTTTCAAAAAATCTTTTTTCAACGGTTAAGTTGTTGAGGGCTGATTTCTTCTCCTGTGATAAAAAACCTTCTGTTTCGACTGCCAAAACTTTCATGGGAGCATTTGCAATGGTTTGGCAGCATTTTTGAGTGAATTGGCAAAAGTCAGATTTTTGCTGAAATTGTGACCCCGGGGCTTAGGGATTTTTTCAAAAAATCTTTTTTTACCGGTTAAGATGTCAAGGGCTGATTTCAGGTCCTATGATAAAAAACCTTCTGTTTCGAGAGTCAAACCTTTCAGGGGATCATTTGCAACCGTTCAGGACTATTTTTGAGTGAATTGGGAAAAGTAGGATTTATGCTGAAATTGTGACCCCGGGGCTTAGGGATTTTTTCAAAAAATCTTTTTCCACCGGTTAAGTTGTTGAGGGCTGATTTCTTCTCCTGTGATAAATAGGCTTCTGTTTCGACTTCGAAAACTTTCAGGGGAGCATTTGCAAGGGTTTGGCAGCATTTATGAGTGAATTGCAAAAGTCAGATTTTTGCTGAAATTGTGACCCCGGGGCTTAGGGATTTTTTCAAAAAATCTTTTTCCAACAGTTAAGTTGTTGAGGGCTGATTTATTAACCTGAGATAAAAAACCTAATGCTTCGACTGCCAAAAGTTTCAGGGGAGAAATTGCAATGGTTTGGCAGCAATTTTGAGTGAATTGGCAAAAGTCAGATTTTTGCTGAAATTGTGACCCCGGGGCTTAGGGATTTTTTCAAAAAATATTTTTCCACCGGTTAAGTTGTTGAGGGCTGTTTTCTGTTCCTATGATAAAAAACCTTCTGTTCGACTGTCAAACCTTTCAGGGGAGCATTTGCAACCGTTCGGCACCATTTTTGAGTGTATTGGCAAAAGTCAGATTTTTGCTGAAATTGTGACCCCGGGTGAATTTTTTCAAAAAATCTTTTTCCAACGGTTAAGTTGTTGAGGGCTGATTTCTTGTCATGAGATAAAAAACCTAATGTTTCGACTGCCAAAAGTTTCAGGGGAGAAATTGCAATGGTTTGGCAGCATTTTTGAGTGAATTGGCGAAAGTCAGATTTTTGCTGAAATTGTGACCCCGGGGCTTAGGGATTTTTTCAAAAAATCTTTTTTCACCGGTTAAGTTGTCAAGGGCTGATTTCGGGTCCTATGATAAAAAACCTTCTGTTTTGACAGTCAAACCTTTCAGGGGATCATTTGCAACCGTTCAGGACTATTTTTGAGTGAATTGGGAAAAGTCAGATTTTTGCTGAAATAGTGACGCCGGGGCTTAGGGATTTTTTCAAAAAATCTTTTTCCAACGGTTAAGTTGTTGAGGGCTGATTTATTATCCTGAGATAAAAAACCTAATGCTTCGACTGCCAAAAGTTTCAGGGGAGAAATTGCAATGGTTTGGCAGCATTTTTGAGTGAATTGGCAAAAGTCAGATTTTTGCTGAAATTGTGACCCCGGGGCTTAGGGATTTTTTCAAAAAATCTTTTTTCACCGGTTAAGTTGTCAATGGTTGATTTCGGGTCCTATGATAAAAAACCTTCTGTTTCGACAGTCAAACCTTTCAGGGGATCATTTGCAACCGTTCAGGACTATTTTTGAGTGAATTGGGAAAAGTAGGATTTATGCTGAAATTGTGACCCCGGGGCTTAGGGATTTTTTCAAAAAATCTTTTTCCACCGGTTAAGTTCTTGAGGGCTGATTTCTTCTCCTGTGATAAATAGGCTTCTGTTTCGACTTCGAAAACTTTCAGGGGAGCATTTGCAAGGGTTTGGCAGCATTTATGAGTGAATTGCAAAAGTCAGATTTTTGCTGAAATTGTGACCCCGGGGCTTAGGGATTTTTTCAAAAAATCTTTTTCCAACGGTTAAGTTGTTGAGGGCTGATTTATTATCCTGAGATAAAAAACCTAATGCTTCGACTGCCAAAAGTTTCAGGGGAGAAATTGCAATGGTTTGGCAGCATTTTTGAGTGAATTGGCAAAAGTCAGATTTTTGCTGAATTTGTGACCCCGGGGCTTAGGGATTTTTTCAAAAAATATTTTTCCACCGGTTAAGTTGTTGAGGGCTGTTTTCTGTTCCTATGATAAAAAACCTTCTGTTCGACTGTCAAACCTTTCAGGGGAGCATTTGCAACCGTTCGGCACCATTTTTGAGTGTATTGGCAAAAGTCAGATTTTTGCTGAAATTGTGACCCCGGGTGCATTTTTTCAAAAAATCTTTTTCCAACGGTTAAGTTGTTGAGGGCTGATTTCTTGTCATGAGATAAAAAACCTAATGTTTCAACTGCCAAAAGTTTCAGGGGAGAAATTGCAATGGTTTGGCAGCATTTTTGAGTGAATTGGCGAAAGTCAGATTTTTGCTGAAATTGTGACCCCGGGGCTTAGGGATTTTTTCAAAAAATCTTTTTTCACCGGTTAAGTTGTCAAGGGCTGATTTCAGGTCCTATGATAAAAAACCTTCTGTTTCGAGAGTCAAACCTTTCAGGGGATCATTTGCAACCGCTCAGGACTATTTTTGAGTGAATTGGGAAAAGGCAGATTTTTGCTGAAATAGTGACCCCGGTGTTTAGGGATTTTTTCAAAAAATCTTTTTTCAACGGTTACGTTGTTGAGGGCTGATTTCTTGTCCTGAGATAAAAAACCTAATGTTTCGACTGCCAAAAGTTTCAGGGGAGAAATTGCAAGGTTTTGGCAGCATTTTTGAGTGAATTGGCAAAAGTCAGATTTTTGCTGAAATTGTGACCCCGGGGCTTAGGGATTTTTTCAAAAAATCTTTTTTCAACGGTTAAGTTGTTGAGGCCTGATTTCTTGTCTTGTGATAAAAAACATTCTGTTTCGACAGTCAAACCTTTCAGGGGATCATTTGCAACCGTTCGGCAGCATTTTTGAGTGTATTGGCAAAAGTCAGATTTTTGCTGATATTGTGACCCCGGGGCTTAGGGATTTTTTCAAAAAATCTTTTTTCAACGGTTAAGTTGTTGAGGGCTGATTTCTTCTCCTGTGATAAAAAACCTTCTGTTTCGACTGCCAAAACTTTCATGTGAGCATTTGCAATGGTTTGGCAGCATTTTTGAGTGAATTGGCAAAAGTCAGATTTTTGCTGAAATTGTGACCCCGGGGCTTAGGGATTTTTTCAAAAAATCTTTTTTTACCGGTTAAGTTGTCAAGGGCTGATTTCAGGTCCTATGATAAAAAACCTTCTGTTTCGAGAGTCAAACCTTTCAGGGGATCATTTGCAACCGTTCAGGACTATTTTTGAGTGAATTGGGAAAAGTGGATTTATGCTGAAATTGTGACCCCGGGGCTTAGGGATTTTTTCAAAAATCTTTTTCCACTCCGGTTAAGTTGTTGAGGGCTGATTTCTTCTCCTGTGATAAATAGGCTTCTGTTTCGACTTCGAAAACTTTCAGGGGAGCATTTGCAAGGGATTGGCAGCATTTATGAGTGAATTGCAAAAAGTCAGATTTTTGCTGAAATTGTGACCCCGGGGCTTAGGATTTTTTTCAAAAAATCTTTTTCCAACGGTTAAGTTGTTGAGGGCTGATTTATTATCCTGAGATAAAAAAACCTAAGTGCTTCGACTGCCAAAAGTTTCAGGGAGAAATTGCAATGGTTTGGCAGCATTTTTGAGTGAATTGGCAAAAGTCAGATTTTTGCTGAAATTGTGACCCCGGGGCTTAGGGATTTTTTCAAAAAATATTTTTCCACCGGTTAAGTTGTTGAGGGCTGTTTTCTGTTCCTATGATAAAAAACCTTCTGTCGACTGTCAAACCTTTCAGGGGAGCATTTGCAACCGTTCGGCACCATTTTTGAGTGTATTGGCAAAAGTCAGATTTTTGCTGAAATTGTGACCCCGGGGCATTTTTTCAAAAAATCTTTTTCCAACGGTTTAAGTTGTTGAGGGCTGATTTCTTGTCATGAGATAAAAAACCTAATGTTTCGACTGCCAAAAGTTTCAGGGGAGAAATTGCAATGGTTTGGCAGCATTTTTGAGTGAATTGGCGAAAGTCAGATTTTTGCTGAAATTGTGACCCCGGGGCTTAGGGATTTTTTCAAAAAATCTTTTTTCACCGGTTACGTTGTCAAGGGCTGATTTCAGGTCCTATGATAAAAAACCTTCTGTTTCGAGAGTCAAACCTTTCAGGGGATCATTTGCAACCGCTCAGGACTATTTTTGAGTGAATTGGGAAAAGGCAGATTTTTGCTGAAATAGTGACCCCGGTGTTTAGGGATTTTTTCAAAAAATCTTTTTTCACCGGTTAAGTTGTCAAGGGCTGATTTCGGGTCCTATGATAAAAAACCTTCTGTTTCGACATTCAAACCTTTCAGGGGATCATTTGCAACCGTTCGGCAGCATTTTTGAGTATATTGGCAAAAGTCAGACTTTTGCTGATATTGTGACCCCGGGGCTTAGGGATTTTTTCAAAAAAAAATTTTCCACCGGTTAAGTTGTTGAGGGCTGATTTCTTGTCCTGAGATAAAAAACCTTCTGTTTCGAGAGTCAAACCTTTAAGGGGATCATTTGCAACCGCTCAGGAGTATTTTTAAGTGAATTGGGAAAAGGCAGATTTTTGCTGAAATAGTGACCCCGGTGTTTAGGGATTTTTTCAAAAAATCTTTTTTCACCGGTTAAGTTGTCAAGGGCTGATTTCGGGTCCTATGATAAAAAACCTTCTGTTTCGACATTCAAACCTTTCAGGGGATCATTTGCAACCGTTCGGCAGCATTTTTGAGTATATTGGCAAAAGTCAGATTTTTACTGATATTGTGACCCCGGGGCTTAGGGATTTTTTCAAAAAAAAAATTTCCACCGGTTAAGTTGTTGAGGGCTGATTTCTTCTCCTGTGATAAAAAGGGTTCTGTTTCGACTTCCAAAACTTTCAGGGGAGCATTTGCAAGGGTTTGGCAGCATTTTTGAGTGAATTGGCAAAAGTCAGATTTTTGCTGAAATTGTGACCCCGGGGCTTAGGGATTTTTTCAAAAAATCTTTTTTCACCGGTTAAGTTGTCAAGGGCTGATTTCAGGTCCTATGATAAAAAACCTTCTGTTTCGAGAGTCAAACCTTTCAGGGGATCATTTGCAACCGCTCAGGACTATTTTTGAGTGAATTGGGAAAAGGGCAGATTTTTGCTGAAATAGTGACCCCGGTGTTTAGGGATTTTTTTCAAAAACTCTTTTTTCACCGGTTAAGTTGTCAAGGGCTGATTTCGGGTCCTATGATAAAAAACCTTCTGTTTCGACATTCAAACCTTTCAGGGGATCATTTGCAACCGTTCAGGACTATTTCTGAGTGAATTGGCAAAAGTCAGATTTTTGCTGATATTGTGACCCCGGGGCTTAGGGATTTTTTCAAAAAAAAATTTTCCACCGGTTAAGTTGTTGAGGGCTGATTTCTTGTCCTGAGATAAAAAACCTTCTGTTTCGAGAGTCAAACCTTTCAGGGGATCATTTGCAACCGCTCAGGACTATTTTTAAGTGAATTGGGAAAAGGCAGATTTTTGCTGAAATAGTGACCCCGGTGTTTAGGGATTTTTTCAAAAAATCTTTTTTCACCGGTTAAGTTGTCAAGGGCTGATTTCGGGTCCTATGATAAAAAACCTTCTGTTTCGACATTCAAACCTTTCAGGGGATCATTTGCAACCGTTCGGCAGCATTTTTGAGTATATTGGCAAAAGTCAGATTTTTACTGATATTGTGACCCCGGGGCTTAGGGATTTTTTCAAAAAAATTTTTTCCACCGGTTAAGTTGTTGAGGGCTGATTTCTTCTCCTGTGATAAAAAGGGTTCTGTTTCGACTTCCAAAACTTTCAGGGGAGCATTTGCAAGGGTTTGGCAGCATTTTTGAGTGAATTGGCAAAAGTCAGATTTTTGCTGAAATTGTGACCCCGGGGCTTAGGGATTTTTTCAAAAAATCTTTTTTCACCGGTTAAGTTGTCAAGGGCTGATTTCAGGTCCTATGATAAAAAACCTTCTGTTTCGAGAGTCAAACCTTTCAGGGGATCATTTGCAACCGCTCAGGACTATTTTTGAGTGAATTGGGAAAAGGCAGATTTTTGCTGAAATAGTGACCCCGGTGTTTAGGGATTTTTTTCAAAAACTCTTTTTTCACCGGTTAAGTTGTCAAGGGCTGATTTCGGGTCCTATGATAAAAAACCTTCTGTTTCGACATTCAAACCTTTCAGGGGATCATTTGCAACCGTTCAGGACTATTTCTGAGTGAATTGGCAAAAGTCAGATTTTTGCTGAAATTGTGACCCCGGGGCTTAGGGATTTTTTCAAAAAATCTTTTTCCAACGGTTAAGTTGTTGAGGGCTGATTTCTTGTCCTGAGATAAAAAACCTTCTGTTTCGAGAGTCAAACCTTTCAGGGGATCATTTGCAACCGCTCAGGACTATTTTTAAGTGAATTAGGAAAAGGCAGATTTTTGCTGAAATAGTGACCCCGGTGTTTAGGGATTTTTTCAAAAAATCTTTTTCCACCGGTTAAGTTGTTGAGGGCTGATTTCTTCTCCTGTGATAAAAAACCTTCTGTTTCGACATTCAAACCTTTCAGGGGATCATTTGCAACCGTTCGGCAGCATTTTTGAGTATATTGGCAAAAGTCAGATTTTTGCTGATATTGTGACCCCGGGGCTTAGGGATTTTTTCAAAAAAAAAATTTCCACCGGTTAAGTTGTTGAGGGCTGATTTCTTCTCCTGTGATAAAAAGGGTTCTGTTTCAACTTCCAAAACTTTCAGGGGAGCATTTGCAAGGGTTTGGCAGCATTTTTGAGTGAATTGGCAAAAGTCAGATTTTTGCTGAAATTGTGACCCCGGTGCTTAGGGATTTTTTCAAAAAATCTTTTTTCACCGGTTAAGTTGTCAAGGGCTGATTTCAGGTCCTATGATAAAAAACCTTCTGTTTCGAGAGTCAAACCTTTCAGGGGATCATTTGCAACCGCTCAGGACTATTTTTGAGTGAATTGGGAAAAGGCAGATTTTTGCTGAAATAGTGACCCCGGTGTTTAGGGATTTTTTCAAAAACTCTTTTTTCACCGGTTAAGTTGTCAAGGGCTGATTTCGGGTCCTATGATAAAAAACCTTCTGTTTCGACATTCAAACCTTTCAGGGGATCATTTGCAACCGTTCAGGACTATTTCTGAGTGAATTGGCAAAAGTCAGATTTTTGCTGAAATTGTGACCCCGGGGCTTAGGGATTTTTTCAAAAAATCTTTTTCCAACGGTTAAGTTGTTGAGGGCTGATTTCTTGTCCTGAGATAAAAAACCTTCTGTTTCGAGAGTCAAACCTTTCAGGGGATCATTTGCAACCGCTCAGGACTATTTTTAAGTGAATTGGGAAAAGGCAGATTTTTGCTGAAATAGTGACCCCGGTGTTTAGGGATTTTTTCAAAAAATCTTTTTTCACCGGTTAAGTTGTTGAGGGCTGATTTCGGGTCCTATGATAAAAAACCTTCTGTTTCGACATTCAAACCTTTCAGGGGATCATTTGCAACCGTTCGGCAGCATTTTTGAGTATATTGGCAAAAGTCAGATTTTTGCTGATATTGTGACCCCGGGGCTTAGGGATTTTTTCAAAAAAAAATTTTCCACCGGTTAAGTTGTTGAGGGCTGATTTCTTCTCCTGTGATAAAAAGGCTTCTGTTTCGACTTCCAAAACCTTCAGGGGAGCATTTGCAAGGGTTTGGCAGCATTTTTGAGTGAATTGGCGAAAGTCAGATTTTTGCTGAAATTGTGACCCCGGGGCTTAGGGATTTTTTCAAAAAATCTTTTTTCACCGGTTAAGTTGTCAATGGTTGATTTCGGGTCCTATGATAAAAAACCTTCTGTTTCGACAGTCAAACCTTTCAGGGGATCATTTGCAACCGTTCGGCAGCATTTTTGAGTGTATTGGCAAAAGTCAGATTTTTGCTGATATTGTGACCCCGGGGCTTAGGGATTTTTTCAAAAAATCTTTTTTCAACGGTTAAGTTGTTGAGGGCTGATTTCTTCTCCTGTGATAAAAAACCTTCTGTTTCGACTGCCAAAACTTTCATGGGAGCATTTGCAATGGTTTGGCAGCATTTTTGAGTGAATTGGCAAAAGTCAGATTTTTGCTGAAATTGTGACCCCGGGGCTTAGGGATTTTTTCAAAAAATCTTATTTTACCGGTTAAGATGTCAAGGGCTGATTTCATGTCCTATGATAAAAAACCTTCTGTTTCGAGAGTCAAACCTTTCAGGGGATCATTTGCAACCGTTCAGGACTATTTTTGAGTGAATTGGGAAAAGTAGGATTTATGCTGAAATTGTGACCCCGGGGCTTAGGGATTTTTTCAAAAAATCTTTTTCCACCGGTTAAGTTGTTGAGGGCTGATTTCTTCTCCTGTGATAAATAGGCTTCTGTTTCGACTTCGAAAACTTTCAGGGGAGCATTTGCAAGGGTTTGGCAGCATTTATGAGTGAATTGCAAAAGTCAGATTTTTGCTGAAATTGTGACCCCGGGGCTTAGGGATTTTTTCAAAAAATCTTTTTCCAACAGTTAAGTTGTTGAGGGCTGATTTATTAACCTGAGATAAAAAACCTAATGCTTCGACTGCCAAAAGTTTCAGGGGAGAAATTGCAATGGTTTGGCAGCAATTTTGAGTGAATTGGCAAAAGTCAGATTTTTGCTGAAATTGTGACCCCGGGGCTTAGGGATTTTTTCAAAAAATATTTTTCCACCGGTTAAGTTGTTGAGGGCTGTTTTCTGTTCCTATGATAAAAAACCTTCTGTTCGACTGTCAAACCTTTCAGGGGAGCATTTGCAACCGTTCGGCACCATTTTTGAGTGTATTGGCAAAAGTCAGATTTTTGCTGAAATTGTGACCCCGGGTGCATTTTTTCAAAAAATCTTTTTCCAACGGTTAAGTTGTTGAGGGCTGATTTCTTGTCATGAGATAAAAAACCTAATGTTTCGACTGCCAAAAGTTTCAGGGGAGAAATTGCAATGGTTTGGCAGCATTTTTGAGTGAATTGGCGAAAGTCAGATTTTTGCTGAAATTGTGACCCCGGGGCTTAGGGATTTTTTCAAAAAATCTTTTTTCACCGGTTAAGTTGTCAAGGGCTGATTTCGGGTCCTATGATAAAAAACCTTCTGTTTTGACAGTCAAACCTTCCAGGGGATCATTTGCAACCGTTCAGGACTATTTTTGAGTGAATTGGGAAAAGTCAGATTTTTGCTGAAATAGTGACGCCGGGGCTTAGGGATTTTTTCAAAAAATCTTTTTCCAACGGTTAAGTTGTTGAGGGCTGATTTATTATCCTGAGATAAAAAACCTAATGCTTCGACTGCCAAAAGTTTCAGGGGAGAAATTGCAATGGTTTGGCAGCATTTTTGAGTGAATTGGCAAAAGTCAGATTTTTGCTGAAATTGTGACCCCGGGGCTTAGGGATTTTTTCAAAAAATATTTTTCCACCGGTTAAGTTGTTGAGGGCTGTTTTCTGTTCCTATGATAAAAAACCTTCTGTTCGACTGTCAAATCTTTCAGGGGAGCATTTGCAACCGTTTGGCACCATTTTTGAGTGCATTGGCAAAAGTCAGATTTTTGCTGAAATTGTGACCCCGGGTGCATTTTTTCAAAAAATCTTTTTTCAACGGTTAAGTTGTTGAGGGCTGATTTCTTGTCCTGAGATAAAAAACCTAATGTTTCGACTGCCAAAAGTTTCAGGGGAGAAATTGCAATGGTTTGGCAGCATTTTTGAGTGAATTGGCAAAAGTCAGATTTTTGCTGAAATTGTGACCCCGGGGCTTAGGGATTTTTTCAAAAAATCTTTTTTCAACGGTTAAGTTGTTGAGGGCTGATTTCTTGTCTTGTGATAAAAAACATTCTGTTTCGACTGCCAAAACGTTCATGGGAGCATTTGCAATGGTTTGGCAGCCTATTTGAGTGAATTGGCAAAAGTCAGATTTTTGCTGAAATTGTGACCCCGGAGCTTAGGGATTTTTTCAAAAAATCTTTTTTCACCGGTTAAGTTGTCAATGGTTGATTTCGGGTCCTATGATAAAAAACCTTCTGTTCGACTGTCAAACCTTTCAGGGGAGCATTTGCAACCGTTCGGCACCATTTTTGAGTGTATTGGCAAAAGTCAGATTTTTGCTGAAATTGTGACACCGGGTGCATTTTTTCAAAAAATCTTTTTCCAACGGTTAAGTTGTTGAGGGCTGATTTCTTGTCATGAGATAAAAAACCTAATGTTTCGACTGCCAAAAGTTTCAGGGGAGAAATTGCAATGGTTTGGCAGCATTTTTGAGTGAATTGGCGAAAGTCAGATTTTTGCTGAAATTGTGACCCCGGTGTTTAGGGATTTTTTCAAAAAATCTTTTTTCACCGGTTAAGTTGTCAAGGGCTGATTTCGGGTCCTATGATAAAAAACCTTCTGTTTCGACATTCAAACCTTTCAGGGGATCATTTGCAACCGTTCGGCAGCATTTTTGAGTATATTGGCAAAAGTCAGATTTTTGCTGAAATTGTGACCCCGGGTGCATTTTTTCAAAAAATCTTTTTCCAACGGTTAAGTTGTTGAGGGCTGATTTCTTGTCCTGAGATAAAAAACCTAATGTTTCGACTGCCAAAAGTTTCAGGGGAGAAATTGCAATGGTTTGGCAGCATTTTTGAGTGAATTGGCAAAAGTCAGATTTTTGCTGAAATTGTGACCCCGGGGCTTAGGGATTTTTTCAAAAAATCTTTTTTCACCGGTTAAGTTGTCAAGGGCTGATTTCAGGTCCTATGATAAAAAACCTTCTGTTTCGAGAGTCAAACCTTTCAGGGGATCATTTGCAACCGATCAGGACTATTTTTGAGTGAATTGGGAAAAGGCAGATTTTTGCTGAAATAGTGACCCCGGTGTTTAGGGATTTTTTCAAAAAATCTTTTTTCACCGGTTAAGTTGTCAAGGGCTGATTTCGGGTCCTATGATAAAAAACCTTCTGTTTCGACATTCAAACCTTTCAGGGGATCATTTGCAACCGTTCGGCAGCATTTTTGAGTATATTGGCAAAAGTCAGACTTTTGCTGATATTGTGACCCCGGGGCTTAGGGATTTTTTCAAAAAAAAATTTTCCACCGGTTAAGTTGTTGAGGGCTGATTTCTTGTCCTGAGATAAAAAACCTTCTTTTTCGAGAGTCAAACCTTTCAGGGGATCATTTGCAACCGCTCAGGACTATTTTTAAGTGAATTGGGAAAAGGCAGATTTTTGCTGAAATAGTGACCCCGGTGTTTAGGGATTTTTTCAAAAAATCTTTTTTCACCGGTTAAGTTGTCAAGGGCTGATTTCGGGTCCTATGATAAAAAACCTTCTGTTTCGACATTCAAACCTTTCAGGGGATCATTTGCAACCGTTCGGCAGCATTTTTGAGTATATTGGCAAAAGTCAGATTTTTGCTGATATTGTGACCCCGGGGCCTAGGGATTTTTTCAAAAAAAAAATTTCCACCGGTTAAGTTGTTGAGGGCTGATTTCTTCTCCTGTGATAAAAAGGCTTCTGTTTCGACTTCCAAAACTTTCAGGGGAGCATTTGCAAGGGTTTGGCAGCATTTTTGAGTGAATTGGCAAAAGTCAGATTTTTGCTGATATTGTGACCCCGGGGCTTAGGGATTTTTTCAAAAAATCTTTTTTCACCGGTTAAGTTGTCAAGGGCTGATTTCGGGTCCTATGATAAAAAACCTTCTGTTTCGACAGTCAAACCTTTCAGGGGATCATTTGCAACCGTTCGGCAGCATTTTTGAGTGTATTGGCAAAAGTCAGATTTTTGCTGATATTGTGACCCCGGGGCTTAGGGATTTTTTCAAAAAATCTTTTTTCAACGGTTAAGTTGTTGAGGGCTGATTTCTTCTCCTGTGATAAAAAACCTTCTGTTTCGACTGCCAAAACTTTCATGGGAGCATTTGCAATGGTTTGGCAGCATTTTTGAGTGAATTGGCAAAAGTCAGATTTTTGCTGAAATTGTGACCCCGGGGCTTAGGGATTTTTTCAAAAAATCTTTTTTTACCGGTTAAGATGTCAAGGGCTGATTTCAGGTCCTATGATAAAAAACCTTCTGTTTCGAGAGTCAAACCTTTCAGGGGATCATTTGCAACCGTTCAGGACTATTTTTGAGTGAATTGGGAAAAGTAGGATTTATGCTGAAATTGTGACCCCGGGGCTTAGGGATTTTTTCAAAAAATCTTTTTCCACCGGTTAAGTTGTTGAGGGCTGATTTCTTCTCCTGTGATAAATAGGCTTCTGTTTCGACTTCGAAAACTTTCAGGGGAGCATTTGCAAGGGTTTGGCAGCATTTATGAGTGAATTGCAAAAGTCAGATTTTTGCTGAAATTGTGACCCCGGGGCTTAGGGATTTTTTCAAAAAATCTTTTTCCAACAGTTAAGTTGTTGAGGGCTGATTTATTAACCTGAGATAAAAAACCTAATGCTTCGACTGCCAAAAGTTTCAGGGGAGAAATTGCAATGGTTTGGCAGCAATTTTGAGTGAATTGGCAAAAGTCAGATTTTTGCTGAAATTGTGACCCCGGGGCTTAGGGATTTTTTCAAAAAATATTTTTCCACCGGTTAAGTTGTTGAGGGCTGTTTTCTGTTCCTATGATAAAAAACCTTCTGTTCGACTGTCAAACCTTTCAGGGGAGCATTTGCAACCGTTCGGCACCATTTTTGAGTGTATTGGCAAAAGTCAGATTTTTGCTGAAATTGTGACCCCGGGTGAATTTTTTCAAAAAATCTTTTTCCAACGGTTAAGTTGTTGAGGGCTGATTTCTTGTCATGAGATAAAAAACCTAATGTTTCGACTGCCAAAAGTTTCAGGGGAGAAATTGCAATGGTTTGGCAGCATTTTTGAGTGAATTGGCGAAAGTCAGATTTTTGCTGAAATTGTGACCCCGGGGCTTAGGGATTTTTTCAAAAAATCTTTTTTCACCGGTTAAGTTGTCAAGGGCTGATTTCGGGTCCTATGATAAAAAACCTTCTGTTTTGACAGTCAAACCTTTCAGGGGATCATTTGCAACCGTTCAGGACTATTTTTGAGTGAATTGGGAAAAGTCAGATTTTTGCTGAAATAGTGACGCCGGGGCTTAGGGATTTTTTCAAAAAATCTTTTTCCAACGGTTAAGTTGTTGAGGGCTGATTTATTATCCTGAGATAAAAAACCTAATGCTTCGACTGCCAAAAGTTTCAGGGGAGAAATTGCAATGGTTTGGCAGCATTTTTGAGTGAATTGGCAAAAGTCAGATTTTTGCTGAAATTGTGACCCCGGGGCTTAGGGATTTTTTCAAAAAATCTTTTTTCACCGGTTAAGTTGTCAATGGTTGATTTCGGGTCCTATGATAAAAAACCTTCTGTTTCGACAGTCAAACCTTTCAGGGGATCATTTGCAACCGTTCAGGACTATTTTTGAGTGAATTGGGAAAAGTAGGATTTATGCTGAAATTGTGACCCCGGGGCTTAGGGATTTTTTCAAAAAATCTTTTTCCACCGGTTAAGTTCTTGAGGGCTGATTTCTTCTCCTGTGATAAATAGGCTTCTGTTTCGACTTCGAAAACTTTCAGGGGAGCATTTGCAAGGGTTTGGCAGCATTTATGAGTGAATTGCAAAAGTCAGATTTTTGCTGAAATTGTGACCCCGGGGCTTAGGGATTTTTTCAAAAAATCTTTTTCCAACGGTTAAGTTGTTGAGGGCTGATTTATTATCCTGAGATAAAAAACCTAATGCTTCGACTGCCAAAAGTTTCAGGGGAGAAATTGCAATGGTTTGGCAGCATTTTTGAGTGAATTGGCAAAAGTCAGATTTTTGCTGAATTTGTGACCCCGGGGCTTAGGGATTTTTTCAAAAAATATTTTTCCACCGGTTAAGTTGTTGAGGGCTGTTTTCTGTTCCTATGATAAAAAACCTTCTGTTCGACTGTCAAACCTTTCAGGGGAGCATTTGCAACCGTTCGGCACCATTTTTGAGTGTATTGGCAAAAGTCAGATTTTTGCTGAAATTGTGACCCCGGGTGCATTTTTTCAAAAAATCTTTTTCCAACGGTTAAGTTGTTGAGGGCTGATTTCTTGTCATGAGATAAAAAACCTAATGTTTCAACTGCCAAAAGTTTCAGGGGAGAAATTGCAATGGTTTGGCAGCATTTTTGAGTGAATTGGCGAAAGTCAGATTTTTGCTGAAATTGTGACCCCGGGGCTTAGGGATTTTTTCAAAAAATCTTTTTTCACCGGTTAAGTTGTCAAGGGCTGATTTCAGGTCCTATGATAAAAAACCTTCTGTTTCGAGAGTCAAACCTTTCAGGGGATCATTTGCAACCGCTCAGGACTATTTTTGAGTGAATTGGGAAAAGGCAGATTTTTGCTGAAATAGTGACCCCGGTGTTTAGGGATTTTTTCAAAAAATCTTTTTTCAACGGTTACGTTGTTGAGGGCTGATTTCTTGTCCTGAGATAAAAAACCTAATGTTTCGACTGCCAAAAGTTTCAGGGGAGAAATTGCAAGGTTTTGGCAGCATTTTTGAGTGAATTGGCAAAAGTCAGATTTTTGCTGAAATTGTGACCCCGGGGCTTAGGGATTTTTTCAAAAAATCTTTTTTCAACGGTTAAGTTGTTGAGGCCTGATTTCTTGTCTTGTGATAAAAAACATTCTGTTTCGACAGTCAAACCTTTCAGGGGATCATTTGCAACCGTTCGGCAGCATTTTTGAGTGTATTGGCAAAAGTCAGATTTTTGCTGATATTGTGACCCCGGGGCTTAGGGATTTTTTCAAAAAATCTTTTTTCAACGGTTAAGTTGTTGAGGGCTGATTTCTTCTCCTGTGATAAAAAACCTTCTGTTTCGACTGCCAAAACTTTCATGTGAGCATTTGCAATGGTTTGGCAGCATTTTTGAGTGAATTGGCAAAAGTCAGATTTTTGCTGAAATTGTGACCCCGGGGCTTAGGGATTTTTTCAAAAAATCTTTTTTTACCGGTTAAGTTGTCAAGGGCTGATTTCAGGTCCTATGATAAAAAACCTTCTGTTTCGAGAGTCAAACCTTTCAGGGGATCATTTGCAACCGTTCAGGACTATTTTTGAGTGAATTGGGAAAAGTAGGATTTATGCTGAAATTGTGACCCCGGGGCTTAGGGATTTTTTCAAAAAATCTTTTTCCACCGGTTAAGTTGTTGAGGGCTGATTTCTTCTCCTGTGATAAATAGGCTTCTGTTTCGACTTCGAAAACTTTCAGGGGAGCATTTGCAAGGGATTGGCAGCATTTATGAGTGAATTGCAAAAGTCAGATTTTTGCTGAAATTGTGACCCCGGGGCTTAGGGATTTTTTCAAAAAATCTTTTTCCAACGGTTAAGTTGTTGAGGGCTGATTTATTATCCTGAGATAAAAAAACCTAATGCTTCGACTGCCAAAAGTTTCAGGGGAGAAATTGCAATGGTTTGGCAGCATTTTTGAGTGAATTGGCAAAAGTCAGATTTTTGCTGAAATTGTGACCCCGGGGCTTAGGGATTTTTTCAAAAAATATTTTTCCACCGGTTAAGTTGTTGAGGGCTGTTTTCTGTTCCTATGATAAAAAACCTTCTGTTCGACTGTCAAACCTTTCAGGGGAGCATTTGCAACCGTTCGGCACCATTTTTGAGTGTATTGGCAAAAGTCAGATTTTTGCTGAAATTGTGACCCCGGGTGCATTTTTTCAAAAAATCTTTTTCCAACGGTTAAGTTGTTGAGGGCTGATTTCTTGTCATGAGATAAAAAACCTAATGTTTCGACTGCCAAAAGTTTCAGGGGAGAAATTGCAATGGTTTGGCAGCATTTTTGAGTGAATTGGCGAAAGTCAGATTTTTGCTGAAATTGTGACCCCGGGGCTTAGGGATTTTTTCAAAAAATCTTTTTTCACCGGTTACGTTGTCAAGGGCTGATTTCAGGTCCTATGATAAAAAACCTTCTGTTTCGAGAGTCAAACCTTTCAGGGGATCATTTGCAACCGCTCAGGACTATTTTTGAGTGAATTGGGAAAAGGCAGATTTTTGCTGAAATAGTGACCCCGGTGTTTAGGGATTTTTTCAAAAAATCTTTTTTCACCGGTTAAGTTGTCAAGGGCTGATTTCGGGTCCTATGATAAAAAACCTTCTGTTTCGACATTCAAACCTTTCAGGGGATCATTTGCAACCGTTCGGCAGCATTTTTGAGTATATTGGCAAAAGTCAGACTTTTGCTGATATTGTGACCCCGGGGCTTAGGGATTTTTTCAAAAAAAAATTTTCCACCGGTTAAGTTGTTGAGGGCTGATTTCTTGTCCTGAGATAAAAAACCTTCTGTTTCGAGAGTCAAACCTTTAAGGGGATCATTTGCAACCGCTCAGGAGTATTTTTAAGTGAATTGGGAAAAGGCAGATTTTTGCTGAAATAGTGACCCCGGTGTTTAGGGATTTTTTCAAAAAATCTTTTTTCACCGGTTAAGTTGTCAAGGGCTGATTTCGGGTCCTATGATAAAAAACCTTCTGTTTCGACATTCAAACCTTTCAGGGGATCATTTGCAACCGTTCGGCAGCATTTTTGAGTATATTGGCAAAAGTCAGATTTTTACTGATATTGTGACCCCGGGGCTTAGGGATTTTTTCAAAAAAAAAATTTCCACCGGTTAAGTTGTTGAGGGCTGATTTCTTCTCCTGTGATAAAAAGGGTTCTGTTTCGACTTCCAAAACTTTCAGGGGAGCATTTGCAAGGGTTTGGCAGCATTTTTGAGTGAATTGGCAAAAGTCAGATTTTTGCTGAAATTGTGACCCCGGGGCTTAGGGATTTTTTCAAAAAATCTTTTTTCACCGGTTAAGTTGTCAAGGGCTGATTTCAGGTCCTATGATAAAAAACCTTCTGTT
This sequence comes from Podarcis gaigeae, assembly GCF_964106915.1. NCBI lineage: Eukaryota > Metazoa > Chordata > Lepidosauria > Squamata > Lacertidae > Podarcis > Podarcis gaigeae. Next base: position 67,480 of record NW_028153443.1, read on the forward strand.
TCGAGAGTCAAACCTTTCAGGGGATCATTTGCAACCGCTCAGGACTATTTTTGAGTGAATTGGGAAAAGGCAGATTTTTGCTGAAATAGTGACCCCGGTGTTTAGGGATTTTTTTCAAAAACTCTTTTTTCACCGGTTAAGTTGTCAAGGGCTGATTTCGGGTCCTATGATAAAAAACCTTCTGTTTCGACATTCAAACCTTTCAGGGGATCATTTGCAACCGTTCAGGACTATTTCTGAGTGAATTGGCAAAAGTCAGATTTTTGCTGATATTGTGACCCCGGGGCTTAGGGATTTTTTCAAAAAAAAATTTTCCACCGGTTAAGTTGTTGAGGGCTGATTTCTTGTCCTGAGATAAAAAACCTTCTGTTTCGAGAGTCAAACCTTTCAGGGGATCATTTGCAACCGCTCAGGACTATTTTTAAGTGAATTGGGAAAAGGCAGATTTTTGCTGAAATAGTGACCCCGGTGTTTAGGGATTTTTTCAAAAAATCTTTTTTCACCGGTTAAGTTGTCAAGGGCTGATTTCGGGTCCTATGATAAAAAACCTTCTGTTTCGACATTCAAACCTTTCAGGGGATCATTTGCAACCGTTCGGCAGCATTTTTGAGTATATTGGCAAAAGTCAGATTTTTACTGATATTGTGACCCCGGGGCTTAGGGATTTTTTCAAAAAAATTTTTTCCACCGGTTAAGTTGTTGAGGGCTGATTTCTTCTCCTGTGATAAAAAGGGTTCTGTTTCGACTTCCAAAACTTTCAGGGGAGCATTTGCAAGGGTTTGGCAGCATTTTTGAGTGAATTGGCAAAAGTCAGATTTTTGCTGAAATTGTGACCCCGGGGCTTAGGGATTTTTTCAAAAAATCTTTTTTCACCGGTTAAGTTGTCAAGGGCTGATTTCAGGTCCTATGATAAAAAACCTTCTGTTTCGAGAGTCAAACCTTTCAGGGGATCATTTGCAACCGCTCAGGACTATTTTTGAGTGAATTGGGAAAAGGCAGATTTTTGCTGAAATAGTGACCCCGGTGTTTAGGGATTTTTTTCAAAAACTCTTTTTTCACCGGTTAAGTTGTCAAGGGCTGATTTCGGGTCCTATGATAAAAAACCTTCTGTTTCGACATTCAAACCTTTCAGGGGATCATTTGCAACCGTTCAGGACTATTTCTGAGTGAATTGGCAAAAGTCAGATTTTTGCTGAAATTGTGACCCCGGGGCTTAGGGATTTTTTCAAAAAATCTTTTTCCAACGGTTAAGTTGTTGAGGGCTGATTTCTTGTCCTGAGATAAAAAACCTTCTGTTTCGAGAGTCAAACCTTTCAGGGGATCATTTGCAACCGCTCAGGACTATTTTTAAGTGAATTAGGAAAAGGCAGATTTTTGCTGAAATAGTGACCCCGGTGTTTAGGGATTTTTTCAAAAAATCTTTTTCCACCGGTTAAGTTGTTGAGGGCTGATTTCTTCTCCTGTGATAAAAAACCTTCTGTTTCGACATTCAAACCTTTCAGGGGATCATTTGCAACCGTTCGGCAGCATTTTTGAGTATATTGGCAAAAGTCAGATTTTTGCTGATATTGTGACCCCGGGGCTTAGGGATTTTTTCAAAAAAAAAATTTCCACCGGTTAAGTTGTTGAGGGCTGATTTCTTCTCCTGTGATAAAAAGGGTTCTGTTTCAACTTCCAAAACTTTCAGGGGAGCATTTGCAAGGGTTTGGCAGCATTTTTGAGTGAATTGGCAAAAGTCAGATTTTTGCTGAAATTGTGACCCCGGTGCTTAGGGATTTTTTCAAAAAATCTTTTTTCACCGGTTAAGTTGTCAAGGGCTGATTTCAGGTCCTATGATAAAAAACCTTCTGTTTCGAGAGTCAAACCTTTCAGGGGATCATTTGCAACCGCTCAGGACTATTTTTGAGTGAATTGGGAAAAGGCAGATTTTTGCTGAAATAGTGACCCCGGTGTTTAGGGATTTTTTCAAAAACTCTTTTTTCACCGGTTAAGTTGTCAAGGGCTGATTTCGGGTCCTATGATAAAAAACCTTCTGTTTCGACATTCAAACCTTTCAGGGGATCATTTGCAACCGTTCAGGACTATTTCTGAGTGAATTGGCAAAAGTCAGATTTTTGCTGAAATTGTGACCCCGGGGCTTAGGGATTTTTTCAAAAAATCTTTTTCCAACGGTTAAGTTGTTGAGGGCTGATTTCTTGTCCTGAGATAAAAAACCTTCTGTTTCGAGAGTCAAACCTTTCAGGGGATCATTTGCAACCGCTCAGGACTATTTTTAAGTGAATTGGGAAAAGGCAGATTTTTGCTGAAATAGTGACCCCGGTGTTTAGGGATTTTTTCAAAAAATCTTTTTTCACCGGTTAAGTTGTTGAGGGCTGATTTCGGGTCCTATGATAAAAAACCTTCTGTTTCGACATTCAAACCTTTCAGGGGATCATTTGCAACCGTTCGGCAGCATTTTTGAGTATATTGGCAAAAGTCAGATTTTTGCTGATATTGTGACCCCGGGGCTTAGGGATTTTTTCAAAAAAAAATTTTCCACCGGTTAAGTTGTTGAGGGCTGATTTCTTCTCCTGTGATAAAAAGGCTTCTGTTTCGACTTCCAAAACCTTCAGGGGAGCATTTGCAAGGGTTTGGCAGCATTTTTGAGTGAATTGGCGAAAGTCAGATTTTTGCTGAAATTGTGACCCCGGGGCTTAGGGATTTTTTCAAAAAATCTTTTTTCACCGGTTAAGTTGTCAATGGTTGATTTCGGGTCCTATGATAAAAAACCTTCTGTTTCGACAGTCAAACCTTTCAGGGGATCATTTGCAACCGTTCGGCAGCATTTTTGAGTGTATTGGCAAAAGTCAGATTTTTGCTGATATTGTGACCCCGGGGCTTAGGGATTTTTTCAAAAAATCTTTTTTCAACGGTTAAGTTGTTGAGGGCTGATTTCTTCTCCTGTGATAAAAAACCTTCTGTTTCGACTGCCAAAACTTTCATGGGAGCATTTGCAATGGTTTGGCAGCATTTTTGAGTGAATTGGCAAAAGTCAGATTTTTGCTGAAATTGTGACCCCGGGGCTTAGGGATTTTTTCAAAAAATCTTTTTTTACCGGTTAAGATGTCAAGGGCTGATTTCATGTCCTATGATAAAAAACCTTCTGTTTCGAGAGTCAAACCTTTCAGGGGATCATTTGCAACCGTTCAGGACTATTTTTGAGTGAATTGGGAAAAGTAGGATTTATGCTGAAATTGTGACCCCGGGGCTTAGGGATTTTTTCAAAAAATCTTTTTCCACCGGTTAAGTTGTTGAGGGCTGATTTCTTCTCCTGTGATAAATAGGCTTCTGTTTCGACTTCGAAAACTTTCAGGGGAGCATTTGCAAGGGTTTGGCAGCATTTATGAGTGAATTGCAAAAGTCAGATTTTTGCTGAAATTGTGACCCCGGGGCTTAGGGATTTTTTCAAAAAATCTTTTTCCAACAGTTAAGTTGTTGAGGGCTGATTTATTAACCTGAGATAAAAAACCTAATGCTTCGACTGCCAAAAGTTTCAGGGGAGAAATTGCAATGGTTTGGCAGCAATTTTGAGTGAATTGGCAAAAGTCAGATTTTTGCTGAAATTGTGACCCCGGGGCTTAGGGATTTTTTCAAAAAATATTTTTCCACCGGTTAAGTTGTTGAGGGCTGTTTTCTGTTCCTATGATAAAAAACCTTCTGTTCGACTGTCAAACCTTTCAGGGGAGCATTTGCAACCGTTCGGCACCATTTTTGAGTGTATTGGCAAAAGTCAGATTTTTGCTGAAATTGTGACCCCGGGTGCATTTTTTCAAAAAATCTTTTTCCAACGGTTAAGTTGTTGAGGGCTGATTTCTTGTCATGAGATAAAAAACCTAATGTTTCGACTGCCAAAAGTTTCAGGGGAGAAATTGCAATGGTTTGGCAGCATTTTTGAGTGAATTGGCGAAAGTCAGATTTTTGCTGAAATTGTGACCCCGGGGCTTAGGGATTTTTTCAAAAAATCTTTTTTCACCGGTTAAGTTGTCAAGGGCTGATTTCGGGTCCTATGATAAAAAACCTTCTGTTTTGACAGTCAAACCTTCCAGGGGATCATTTGCAACCGTTCAGGACTATTTTTGAGTGAATTGGGAAAAGTCAGATTTTTGCTGAAATAGTGACGCCGGGGCTTAGGGATTTTTTCAAAAAATCTTTTTCCAACGGTTAAGTTGTTGAGGGCTGATTTATTATCCTGAGATAAAAAACCTAATGCTTCGACTGCCAAAAGTTTCAGGGGAGAAATTGCAATGGTTTGGCAGCATTTTTGAGTGAATTGGCAAAAGTCAGATTTTTGCTGAAATTGTGACCCCGGGGCTTAGGGATTTTTTCAAAAAATATTTTTCCACCGGTTAAGTTGTTGAGGGCTGTTTTCTGTTCCTATGATAAAAAACCTTCTGTTCGACTGTCAAATCTTTCAGGGGAGCATTTGCAACCGTTTGGCACCATTTTTGAGTGCATTGGCAAAAGTCAGATTTTTGCTGAAATTGTGACCCCGGGTGCATTTTTTCAAAAAATCTTTTTTCAACGGTTAAGTTGTTGAGGGCTGATTTCTTGTCCTGAGATAAAAAACCTAATGTTTCGACTGCCAAAAGTTTCAGGGGAGAAATTGCAATGGTTTGGCAGCATTTTTGAGTGAATTGGCAAAAGTCAGATTTTTGCTGAAATTGTGACCCCGGGGCTTAGGGATTTTTTCAAAAAATCTTTTTTCAACGGTTAAGTTGTTGAGGGCTGATTTCTTGTCTTGTGATAAAAAACATTCTGTTTCGACTGCCAAAACGTTCATGGGAGCATTTGCAATGGTTTGGCAGCCTATTTGAGTGAATTGGCAAAAGTCAGATTTTTGCTGAAATTGTGACCCCGGAGCTTAGGGATTTTTTCAAAAAATCTTTTTTCACCGGTTAAGTTGTCAATGGTTGATTTCGGGTCCTATGATAAAAAACCTTCTGTTCGACTGTCAAACCTTTCAGGGGAGCATTTGCAACCGTTCGGCACCATTTTTGAGTGTATTGGCAAAAGTCAGATTTTTGCTGAAATTGTGACACCGGGTGCATTTTTTCAAAAAATCTTTTTCCAACGGTTAAGTTGTTGAGGGCTGATTTCTTGTCATGAGATAAAAAACCTAATGTTTCGACTGCCAAAAGTTTCAGGGGAGAAATTGCAATGGTTTGGCAGCATTTTTGAGTGAATTGGCGAAAGTCAGATTTTTGCTGAAATTGTGACCCCGGTGTTTAGGGATTTTTTCAAAAAATCTTTTTTCACCGGTTAAGTTGTCAAGGGCTGATTTCGGGTCCTATGATAAAAAACCTTCTGTTTCGACATTCAAACCTTTCAGGGGATCATTTGCAACCGTTCGGCAGCATTTTTGAGTATATTGGCAAAAGTCAGATTTTTGCTGAAATTGTGACCCCGGGTGCATTTTTTCAAAAAATCTTTTTCCAACGGTTAAGTTGTTGAGGGCTGATTTCTTGTCCTGAGATAAAAAACCTAATGTTTCGACTGCCAAAAGTTTCAGGGGAGAAATTGCAATGGTTTGGCAGCATTTTTGAGTGAATTGGCAAAAGTCAGATTTTTGCTGAAATTGTGACCCCGGGGCTTAGGGATTTTTTCAAAAAATCTTTTTTCACCGGTTAAGTTGTCAAGGGCTGATTTCAGGTCCTATGATAAAAAACCTTCTGTTTCGAGAGTCAAACCTTTCAGGGGATCATTTGCAACCGATCAGGACTATTTTTGAGTGAATTGGGAAAAGGCAGATTTTTGCTGAAATAGTGACCCCGGTGTTTAGGGATTTTTTCAAAAAATCTTTTTTCACCGGTTAAGTTGTCAAGGGCTGATTTCGGGTCCTATGATAAAAAACCTTCTGTTTCGACATTCAAACCTTTCAGGGGATCATTTGCAACCGTTCGGCAGCATTTTTGAGTATATTGGCAAAAGTCAGACTTTTGCTGATATTGTGACCCCGGGGCTTAGGGATTTTTTCAAAAAAAAATTTTCCACCGGTTAAGTTGTTGAGGGCTGATTTCTTGTCCTGAGATAAAAAACCTTCTTTTTCGAGAGTCAAACCTTTCAGGGGATCATTTGCAACCGCTCAGGACTATTTTTAAGTGAATTGGGAAAAGGCAGATTTTTGCTGAAATAGTGACCCCGGTGTTTAGGGATTTTTTCAAAAAATCTTTTTTCACCGGTTAAGTTGTCAAGGGCTGATTTCGGGTCCTATGATAAAAAACCTTCTGTTTCGACATTCAAACCTTTCAGGGGATCATTTGCAACCGTTCGGCAGCATTTTTGAGTATATTGGCAAAAGTCAGATTTTTGCTGATATTGTGACCCCGGGGCCTAGGGATTTTTTCAAAAAAAAAATTTCCACCGGTTAAGTTGTTGAGGGCTGATTTCTTCTCCTGTGATAAAAAGGCTTCTGTTTCGACTTCCAAAACTTTCAGGGGAGCATTTGCAAGGGTTTGGCAGCATTTTTGAGTGAATTGGCAAAAGTCAGATTTTTGCTGATATTGTGACCCCGGGGCTTAGGGATTTTTTCAAAAAATCTTTTTTCACCGGTTAAGTTGTCAAGGGCTGATTTCGGGTCCTATGATAAAAAACCTTCTGTTTTGACAGTCAAACCTTTCAGGGGATCATTTGCAACCGTTCAGGACTATTTTTGAGTGAATTGGGAAAAGTCAGATTTTTGCTGAAATAGTGACCCCGGGGCTTAGGGATTTTTTCAAAAAATCTTTTTTCACCGGTTAAGTTGTCAAGGGCTGATTTCAGGTCCTATGATAAAAAACCTTCTGTTTCGAGAGTCAAACCTTTCAGGGGATCATTTGCAACCGCTCAGGACTATTTTTGAGTGAATTGGGAAAAGGCAGATTTTTGCTGAAATAGTGACCCCGGTGTTTAGGGATTTTTTCAAAAAATCTTTTTTCACCGGTTAAGTTGTCAAGGGCTGATTTCGGGTCCTATGATAAAAAACCTTCTGTTTCGACATTCAAACCTTTCAGGGGATCATTTGCAACCATTCAGGACTATTTCTGAGTGAATTGGCAAAAGTCAGATTTTTGCTGAAATTGTGACCCCGGGGCTTAGGAATTTTTTCAAAAAAGCTTTTTCCAACGGTTAAGTTGTTGAGGGCTGATTTCTTGTCCTGTGATAAAAAACCTTCTGTTTCGACTGCCAAAACTTTCATGGGAGGATTTGCAAGGGTATGGCAGCATTTTTGAGTGAATTGGCAAAACTCAGATTTATGCTGAAATTGTGACCCCGGGGCTTAGGGATTTTTTCAAAAAATCTTTTTTCACCGGTTAATTTGTCAAGGGCTGATTTCAGGTCCTATGATAAAAAACCTTCTGTTTCGAGAGTCAAACCTTTCAGGGGATCATTTGCAACCGTTCAGGACTATTTTTGAGTGAATTGGGAAAAGTAGGATTTATGCTGAAATTGTGACCCCGGGGCTTAGGGATTTTTTCAAAAAATCTTTTTCCACCGGTTAAGTTGTTGAGGGCTGATTTCTTCTCCTGTGATAAATAGGCTTCTGTTTCGACTTCCAAATCTTTCAGGGGAGCATTTGCAAGGGTTTGGAAGCATTTTTGAGTGAATTGGCAAAAGTCAGATTTTTGCTGAAATTGTGACCCCGGGGCTTAGGGATTTTTTCAAAAAATCTTTTTCCACCGGTTAAGTTTTTGAGGGCTGTTTTCTGTTCCTATGATAAAAAACCTTCTGTTCGACTGTCAAACCTTTCAGGGGAGCATTTGCAACCGTTCGGCACCATTTTTGAGTGTATTGGCAAAAGTCAGATTTTTGCTGAAATTGTGACCCCGGGTGCATTTTTTCAAAAAATCTTTTTCCAACGGTTAAGTTGTTGAGGGCTGATTTCTTGTCATGAGATAAAAAACCTAATGTTTCGACTGCCAAAAGTTTCAGGGGAGAAATTGCAATGGTTTGGCAGCATTTTTGAGTGAATTGGCGAAAGTCAGATTTTTGCTGAAATTGTGACCCCGGGGCTTAGGGATTTTTTCAAAAAATCTTTTTTCACCGGTTAAGTTGTCAAGGGCTGATTTCGGGTCCGATGATAAAAAACCTTCTGTTTCGACATTCAAACCTTTCAGGGGATCATTTGAAACCGTTCGGCAGCATTTTAGAGTATATTGGCAAAAGTCAGATTTTTGCTGATATTGTGACCCCGAGGCTTAGGGATTTTTTCAAAAAATCTTTTTCCACCAGTTAAGTTGTTGAGGGCTGATTTCTTCTCCTGTGATAAAAAGGCTTCTGTTTCGACTTCCAAAACTTTCAGGGAAGCATTTGCAAGGGTTTGGCAGCATTTTTGAGTGAATTGGCAAAAGTCAGATTTTTGCTGAAATTGTGACCCCGGGGCTTAGGGATTTTTTCAAAAAATCTTTTTCCACCGGTTAAGTTGTTGAGGGCTGATTTCTTCTCCTGTGACAAAAAGGCTTCTGTTTCGACTGCCAAAAGTTTCAGGGGAGCATTTGCAAGGGTTTGGCAGCATTTTTGAGTGAATTGGCAAAAGTCAGATTTTTGCTGACATTCTGACCCCGGGGCTTAGGGATTTTTTCAAAAAATCTTTTTCCACCAGTTAAGTTGTCAAGGGCTGATCTTTGGTCCTATGATAAAAAACCTTCTGTTTCGACTTCCAAAACATTCATGGGAGCATTTGCAAGGGTTTGGCAGCGTTTTTGAGTGAATTTTCAAAAGTCAGATTTTTGCTGAAATTGTGACCCGGGGCTTAGGGATTTTTTCAAAAAATCTTTTTCCACCGGTTAAGTTGTTGAGGGCTGATTTCTTCTCCTGTGATAAAAAGGCTTCTGTTTCGACTGCCAAAAGTTTCAGGGGAGCATCTGCAAGGGTTTGGCAGCATTTTTGAGTGAATTGGCAAAAGTCAGATTTTTGCTGACATTCTGACCCCGGGGCTTAGGGATTTTTTCAAAAAATCTTTTTCCACCGGTTAAGTTGTCAAGGGCTGATTTTTGGTCCCATGATAAAAAACCTTCTGTTTCGAGAGTCAAACCTTTCAGGGGATCATTTGCAACCGTTCAGGACTATTTTTGAGTGAATTGGGAAAAGTAGGATTTATGCTGAAATTGTGACCCCGGGGCTTAGGGATTTTTTCAAAAAATCTTTTTCCACCGGTTAAGTTGTTGAGGGCTGATTTCTTCTCCTGTGATAAATAGGCTTCTGTTTCGACTTCCAAATCTTTCAGGGGAGCATTTGCAAGGGTTTGGAAGCATTTTTGAGTGAATTGGCAAAAGTCAGATTTTTGCTGAAATTGTGACCCCGGGGCTTAGGGATTTTTTCAAAAAATCTTTTTCCACCGGTTAAGTTTTTGAGGGCTGTTTTCTGTTCCTATGATAAAAAACCTTCTGTTCGACTGTCAAACCTTTCAGGGGAGCATTTGCAACCGTTTGGCACCATTTTTGAGTGTATTGGCAAAAGTCAGATTTTTGCTGAAATTGTGACCCCGGGTGCATTTTTTCAAAAAATCTTTTTCCAACGGTTAAGTTGTTGAGGGCTGATTTCTTGTCATGAGATAAAAAACCTAATGTTTCGACTGCCAAAAGTTTCAGGGGAGAAATTGCAATGGTTTGGCAGCATTTTTGAGTGAATTGGCGAAAGTCAGATTTTTGCTGAAATTGTGACCCCGGGGCTTAGGGATTTTTTCAAAAAATCTTTTTTCACCGGTTAAGTTGTCAAGGGCTGATTTCGGGTCCGATGATAAAAAACCTTCTGTTTCGACATTCAAACCTTTCAGGGGATCATTTGAAACCGTTCGGCAGCATTTTAGAGTATATTGGCAAAAGTCAGATTTTTGCTGATATTGTGACCCCGAGGCTTAGGGATTTTTTCAAAAAATCTTTTTCCACCAGTTAAGTTGTTGAGGGCTGATTTCTTCTCCTGTGATAAAAAGGCTTCTGTTTCGACTTCCAAAACTTTCAGGGAAGCATTTGCAAGGGTTTGGCAGCATTTTTGAGTGAATTGGCAAAAGTCAGATTTTTGCTGAAATTGTGACCCCGGGGCTTAGGGATTTTTTCAAAAAATCTTTTTCCACCGGTTAAGTTGTTGAGGGCTGATTTCTTCTCCTGTGACAAAAAGGCTTCTGTTTCGACTGCCAAAAGTTTCAGGGGAGCATTTGCAAGGGTTTGGCAGCATTTTTGAGTGAATTGGCAAAAGTCAGATTTTTGCTGACATTCTGACCCCGGGGCTTAGGGATTTTTTCAAAAAATCTTTTTCCACCAGTTAAGTTGTCAAGGGCTGATCTTTGGTCCTATGATAAAAAACCTTCTGTTTCGACTTCCAAAACATTCATGGGAGCATTTGCAAGGGTTTGGCAGCGTTTTTGAGTGAATTTTCAAAAGTCAGATTTTTGCTGAAATTGTGACCCGGGGCTTAGGGATTTTTTCAAAAAATCTTTTTCCACCGGTTAAGTTGTTGAGGGCTGATTTCTTCTCCTGTGATAAAAAGGCTTCTGTTTCGACTGCCAAAAGTTTCAGGGGAGCATCTGCAAGGGTTTGGCAGCATTTTTGAGTGAATTGGCAAAAGTCAGATTTTTGCTGACATTCTGACCCCGGGGCTTAGGGATTTTTTCAAAAAATCTTTTTCCACCGGTTAAGTTGTCAAGGGCTGATTTTTGGTCCCATGATAAAAAACCTTCTGTTTCGAGAGTCAAACCTTTCAGGGGATCATTTGCAACCGTTCAGGACTATTTTTGAGTGAATTGGGAAAAGTAGGATTTATGCTGAAATTGTGACCCCGGGGCTTAGGGATTTTTTCAAAAAATCTTTTTCCACCGGTTAAGTTGTTGAGGGCTGATTTCTTCTCCTGTGATAAATAGGCTTCTGTTTCGACTTCGAAAACTTTCAGGGGAGCATTTGCAAGGGTTTGGCAGCATTTATGAGTGAATTGCAAAAGTCAGATTTTTGCTGAAATTGTGACACCGGGGCTTAGGAATTTTTTCAAAAAATCTTTTTCCAACGGTTAAGTTGTTGAGGGCTTATTTATTTTCCTGAGATAAAAAACCTAATGCTTTGACTGCCAAAAGTTTCAGGGGAGAAATTGCAATGGTTTGGCAGCATTTTTGAGTGAATTGGCAAAAGTCAGATTTTTGCTCAAATTTTGACCCCGGGGCTTAGGGATTTTTTCAAAAAATCTTTTTCCACCGGTTAAGTTGTTGAGGGCTGTTTTCTGTTCCTATGATAAAAAACCTTCTGTTCGACTGTCAAACCTTTCAGGGGAGCATTTGCAACCGTTCGGCACCATTTTTGAGTGTATTGGCAAAAGTCAGATTTTTGCTGAAATTGTGACCCCGGGTGCATTTTTTCAAAAAATCTTTTTCCAACGGTTAAGTTGTTGAGGGCTGATTTCTTGTCATGAGATAAAAAACCTAATGTTTCGACTGCCAAAAGTTTCAGGGGAGAAATTGCAATGGTTTGGCAGCATTTTTGAGTGAATTGGCGAAAGTCAGATTTTTGCTGAAATTGTGACCCCGGGGCTTAGGGATTTTTTCAAAAAATCTTTTTTCACCGGTTAAGTTGTCAAGGGCTGATTTCAGGTCCTATGATAAAAAACCTTCTGTTTCGAGAGTCAAACCTTTCAGGGGATCATTTGCAACCGCTCAGGACTATTTTTGAGTGAATTGGGAAAAGGCAGATTTTTGCTGAAATAGTGACCCCGGTGTTTAGGGATTTTTTCAACAAATCTTTTTTAACCGGTTAAGTTGTCAAGGGCTGATTTCGGGTCCTATGATAAAAAACCTTCTGTTTCGACATTCAAACCTTTCAGGGGATAATTTGCAACCGTTCGGCACCATTTTTGAGTGTATTGGCAAAAGTCAGATTTTTGCTGAAATTGTGACCCCGGGTGCATTTTTTCAAAAAATCTTTTTCCAACGGTTAAGTTGTTGAGGGCTGATTTCTTGTCATGAGATAAAAAACCTAATGTTTCGACTGCCAAAAGTTTCAGGGGAGAAATTGCAATGGTTTGGCAGCATTTTTGAGTGAATTGGCGAAAGTCAGATTTTTGCTGAAATTGTGACCCGGGGGCTTAGGGATTTTTTCAAAAAATCTTTTTTCACCGGTTAAGTTGTCAAGGGCTGATTTCGGGTCCGATGATAAAAAACCTTCTGTTTCGACATTCAAACCTTTCAGGGGATCATTTGCAACCGTTCGGCAGCATTTTTGAGTATATTGGCAAAAGTCAGATTTTTGCTGATATTGTGACCCCGGGGCTTAGGGATTTTTTCAAAAAAAAATTTTCCACCGGTTAAGTTGTTGAGGGCTGATTTCTTCTCCTGTGATAAAAAGGCTTCTGTTTCGACTTCCAAAACTTTCAGGGGAGCATTTGCAAGGGTTTGGCAGCATTTTTGAGTGAATTGGCGAAAGTCAGATTTTTGCTGAAATTGTGACCCCGGGCCTTAGGGATTTTTTCAAAAAATCTTTTTTCACCGGTTAAGTTGTCAAGGGCTGATTTCAGGTCCTATGATAAAAAATCTTCTGTTTCGAGAGTCAAACCTTTCAGGGGATCATTTGCAACCGCTCAGGACTATTTTTGAGTGAATTGGGAAAAGGCAGATTTTTGCTGAAATAGTGACCCCGGTGTTTACGGATTTTTTCAAAAAATCTTTTTTCAACGGTTAAGTTGTTGAGGGCTGATTTCTTGTCCTGAGATAAAAAACCTAATGTTTCGACTGCCAAAAGTTTCAGGGGAACAATTGCAATGGTTTGGCAGCATTTTTGAGTGTATTAGCAAAAGTCAGATTTTTGCTGAAATTGTGACCCCGGGGCTTAGGGATTTTTTCAAAAAATCTTTTTTCAACGGTTAAGTTGTTGAGGGCTGATTTCTTGTCTTGTGATAAAAAACATTCTGTTTCGACTGCCAAAACTTTCATGGGAGCATTTGCAATGGTTTGGCAGCCTATTTGAGTGAATTGGCAAAAGTCAGATTTTTGCTGAAATTGTGACCCCGGGGCTTAGGGATTTTTTCAAAAAATCTTTTTTCACCGGTTAAGTTGTCAATGGTTGATTTCGGGTCCTATGATAAAAAACCTTCTGTTCGACTGTCAAACCTTTCAGGGGAGCATTTGCAACCGTTCGGCACCATTTTTGAGTGTATTGGCAAAAGTCAGATTTTTGCTGAAATTGTGACCCCGGGTGCATTTTTTCAAAAAATCTTTTTAAAACGGTTAAGTTGTTGAGGGCTGATTTCTTGTCATGAGATAAAAAACCTAATGTTTCGACTGCCAAAAGTTTCAGCGGAGAAATTGCAATGGTTTGGCAGCATTTTTGAGTGAATTGGCGAAAGTCAGATTTTTGCTGAAATTGTGACCCCGGGGCTTAGGGATTTTTTCAAAAAATCTTTTTTCACCGGTTAAGTTGTCAAGGGCTGATTTCGGGTCCTATGATAAAAAACCTTCTGTTTCGACAGTCAAACCTTTCAGGGGATCATTTGCAACCGTTCAGGACTATTTTTGAGTGAATTGGGAAAAGTCAGATTTTTGCTGAAATAGTGACCCCGGGGATTAGGGAATTTTTCAAAAAATCTTTTTCCACCGGTTAAGTTGTTGAGGGCTGATTTCTTCTCCTGTGACAAAAAGGCTTCTGTTTCGACTGCCAAAAGTTTCAGGGGAGCATTTACAAGGGTTTGGCAGCATTTTTGAGTGAATTGGCAAAAGTCAGATTTTTGCTGACATTCTGACCCCGGGGCTTAGGGATTTTTTCAAAAAATCTTTTTCCACCAGTTAAGTTGTCAAGGGCTGATTTGTGGTCCTATGATAAAAAACCTTCTGTTTCGACTTCCAAAACATTCATGGGAGCATTTGCAAGGGTTTGGCAGCGTTTTTGAGTGAATTTTCAAAAGTCAGATTTTTGCTGAAATTGTGACCCGGGGCTTAGGGATTTTTTCAAAAAATCTTTTTCCACCGGTTAAGTTGTTGAGGGCTGATTTCTTGTCGTGTGATAAAAAGGCTTCTGTTTCGACTTCCAAAACTTTCAGGGGAGCATTTCCAAGGGTTCGGCAGCATTTTTGAGTGAATTGGCAAAAGTCAGATTTTTGCTGAAATTGTGACCCCGGGGCTGAGGGATTTTTTCAAAAAATCTTTTTCCACCGGTTAAGTTGTTGAGGGCTGATTTCTTCTCCTGTGATAAAAAGGCTTCTGTTTCGACTTCCAAAACTTTCAGGGGAGCATTTGCAAGGGTTTGGCAGCATTTTTGAGTGAATTGGCAAAAGTCAGATTTTTGCTGAAATTGTGACCCTGGGGCTTAGGGATTTTTTCAAAAAATCTTTTTCCACCCGTTAAGTTGTTGAGGGCTAATTTCTTGTCGTGTGATTAAAAGGCTTCTGTTTCGACTTCCAAAACATTCAGGGGAGCATTTGCAAGGGTTCGGCAGCATTTTTGAGTGAATTGGCAAAAGTCAGATTTTTGCTGAAATTGTGACCCTGGGGCTTAGGGATTTTTTCAAAAAATCTTTTTTCACCGGTTAAGTTTTCAATGGTTGATTTCGGGTCCTATGATAAAAAACCTTCTGTTCGACTGCCAAACCTTTCAGGGGAGCATTTGCAACCGTTCGGCACCATTTTTGAGTGTATTGGCAAAAGTCAGATTTTTGCTGAAATTGTGACCCCGGGTGCATTTTTTCAAAAAATCTTTTTCCAACGGTTAAGTTGTTGAGGGCTGATTTCTTGTCATGAGATAAAAAACCTAATGTTTCGACTGCCAAAAGTTTCAGGGGAGAAATTGCAATGGTTTGGCAGCATTTTTGAGTGAATTGGCGAAAGTAAGATTTTTGCTGAAATTGTGACCCCGGGGCTTAGGGATTTTTTCAAAAAATCTTTTTTCACCGGTTAAGTTGTCAAGGGCTGATTTCGGGTCCTATGATAAAAAACCTTCTGTTTCGACAGTCAAACCTTTCAGGGGATCATTTGCAACCGTTCAGGACTATTTTTGAGTGAATTGGGAAAAGTCAGATTTTTGCTGAAATAGTGACCCCGGGGATTAGGGAATTTTTCAAAAAATCTTTTTCCACCGGTTAAGTTGTTGAGGGCTGATTTCTTCTCCTGTGACAAAAAGGCTTCTGTTTCGACTGCCAAAAGTTTCAGGGGAGCATTTGCAAGGGTTTGGCAGCATTTTTGAGTGAATTGGCAAAAGTCAGATTTTTGCTGACATTCTGACCCCGGGGCTTAGGGATTTTTTCAAAAAATCTTTTTCCACCAGTTAAGTTGTCAAGGGCTGATTTGTGGTTCTATGATAAAAAACCTTCTGTTTCGACTTCCAAAACATTCATGGGAGCATTTGCAAGGGTTTGGCAGCATTTTTGAGTGAATTGGCAAAAGTCAGATTTTTGCTGAAATTGTGACCCGGGGCTTAGGGATTTTTTCAAAAAATCTTTTTCCACCGGTTAAGTTGTTGAGGGCTGATTTCTTGTCGTGTGATAAAAAGGCTTCTGTTTCGACTTCCAAAACTTTCAGGGGAGCATTTGCAAGGGTTCGGCAGCATTTTTGAGTGAATTGGCAAAAGTCAGATTTTTGCTGAAATTGTGACCCCGGGGCTGAGGGATTTTTTCAAAAAATCTTTTTCCACCGGTTAAGTTGTTGAGGGCTGATTTCTTCTCCTGTGATAAAAAGGCTTCTGTTTCGACTTCCAAAACTTTCAGGGGAGCATTTGCAAGGGTTTGGCAGCATTTTTGAGTGAATTGGCAAAAGTCAGATTTTTGCTGAAATTGTGACCCTGGGGCTTAGGGATTTTTTCAAAAAATCTTTTTCCACCGGTTAAGTTGTTGAGGGCTGATTTCTTGTCGTGTGATAAAAAGGCTTCTGTTTCGACTTCCAAAACATTCAGGGGAGGATTTGCAAGGGTTCGGCAGCATTTTTGAGTGAATTGGCAAAAGTCAGATTTTTGCTGAAATTGTGACCCTGGGGCTTAGGGATTTTTTCAAAAAATCTTTTTCCACCGGTTAAGTTGTTGAGGGCTGATTTCTTCTCCTGTGATAAAAAGGCTTCTGTTTCGACTGCCAAAACTTTCAGGGGAGCATTTGCAAGGGTTCGGCAGCATTTTTGAGTGAATTGGCAAAAGTCAGATTTTTTGCTGAAATTCTGATCCCGGGGCTTAGGGATTTTTTCAAAAAATCTTTTTCCGCCGGTTAAGTTGTTGAGGGCTGATTTCTTCTCCTGTGATAAAAAGGCTTCTGTTTCGACTTCCAAAACTTTCAGGGGAGCATTTGCAAGGGTTTGGCAGCATTTTTGAGTGAATTGGCAAAAGTCAGATTTTTTGCTGAAATTCTGACCACGGGGCTTAGGGATTTTTTCAAAAAAAATCTTTTTCTGCCGGTTAAGTTGTTGAGGGCTGATTTCTGGTCCGATGATAAAAAACCTTCGGTTTTGACTGTCAAACCTTTCCGGGGATCATTTGCAACCGTTCGGCATCATTTTTCAGTGTATTGGCAAAAGTCAGATCTTTGCTGAAATTGTGACCCGGGTGCATTTTTTCAAAAAATATTTCCCACCAGTTAAGTTGTTGAAAGCTGATTTCTTCTCCTTTGATAAAAAGGCTTCTGTTATGACTTCCAAAACTTTCAGGGGAGCATTTGCAAGGGTTCGGCAGCATTTTTGAGTGAATTGGCAAAAGTCAGATTTTTGCTGAAATTGTGACTCCGGGGCTTAGGGATTTTTTCAAAAAATCTTTTTCCACCGGTTAAGTTATTGAGGGCTGTTTTCTGTTCCTATGATAAAAAACCTTCTGTTCGACTGTCAAACCTTTCAGGGGAGCATTTGCAACCGTTCGGCACCATTTTTGAGTGTATTGGCAAAAGTCAGATTTTTGCTGAAATTGTGACCCCGGGTGCATTTTTTCAAAAAATCTTTTTCCAACGGTTAAGTTGTTGAGGGTTGATTTCTTGTCATTAGATAAAAAACCTAATGTTTCGACTGCCAAAAGTTTCAGGGGAGAAATTGCAATGGTTTGGCAGCATTTTTGAGTGAATTGGCAAAAGTCAGATTTTTGCTGAAATTGTGACCCCGGGGCTTAGGGATTTTTTCAAAAAATCTTTTTTCACCGGTTAAGTTGTCAAGGGCTGATTTCGGGTCCTATGATAAAAAACCTTCTGTTTCGACAGTCAAACCTTTCAGGGGATCATTTGCAACCGTTCAGGACTATTTTTGAGTGAATTGGGAAAAGTCAGATTTTTGCTGAAATAGTGACCCCTGGGATTAGGGAATTTTTCAAAAAATCTTTTTCCACCGGTTAAGTTGTTGAGGGCTGATTTCTTCTCCTGTGACAAAAAGGCTTCTGTTTCGACTGCCAAAAGTTTCAGGGGAGCATTTGCAAGGGTTTGGCAGCATTTTTGAGTGAATTGGCAAAAGTCAGATTTTTGCTACATTCTGACCCCGGGGCTTAGGGATTTTTTCAAAAAATCTTTTTCCACCAGTTAAGTTGTCAAGGGCTGATTTTTGGTCCTATGATAAAAAACCTTCTGTTTCGACGTCCAAAACATTCATGGGAGCATTTGCAAGGGTTTGGCAGCGTTTTTGAGTGAATTTTCAAAAGTCAGATTTTTGCTGAAATTGTGATCCGGGGCTTAGGGATTTTTTCAAAAAATCTTTTTCCACCGGTTAAGTTGTTGAGGGCTGATTTCATGTCGTGTGATAAAAAGGCTTCTGTTTCGACTTCCAAAACTTTCAGGGGAGCATTTGCAAGGGTTCGGCAGCATTTTTGAGTGAATTGGCAAAAGTCAGATTTTTGCTGAAATTGTGACCCCGGGGCTGAGGGATTTTTTCAAAAAATCTTTTTCCACCGGTTAAGTTGTTGAGGGCTGATTTCTTCTCCTGTGATAAAAAGGCTTCTGTTTCGACTTCCAAAACTTTCAGGGGAGCATTTGCAAGGGTTTGGCAGCATTTTTGAGTGAATTGGCAAAAGTCAGATTTTTGCTGAAATTGTGACCCTGGGGCTTAGGGATTTTTTCAAAAAATCTTTTTCCACCGGTTAAGTTGTTGAGGGCTGATTTCTTGTCGTGTGATAAAAAGGCTTCTGTTTCGACTTCCAAAACATTCAGGGGAGCATTTGCAAGGGTTCGGCAGCATTTTTGAGTGAATTGGCAAAAGTCAGATTTTTGCTGAAATTGTGACCCTGGGGCTTAGGGATTTTTTCAAAAAAACTTTTTCCACCGGTTAAGTTGTTGAGGGCTGATTTCTTCTCCTGTGATAAAAAGGCTTCTGTTTCGACTGCCAAAAGTTTCAGGGGAGCATTTGCAAGGGTTTGGCAGCATTTTTGAGTGAATTGGCAAAAGTCAGATTTTTGCTGACATTCTGACCCCGGGGCTTAGGGATTTTTTCAAAAAAAATTTTTTCACCGGTTAAGTTGTCAAGGGCTGATTTCAGGTCATATGATAAAAAACCTTCTGTTTCAAGAGTCAAACCTTTCAGGGGATCATTTGCAACCGTTCAGGACTATTTTTGAGTGAATTGGGAAAAGTCAGATTTATGCTGAAATTGTGACCCCGGGGCTTAGGGATTTTTTCAAAAAATCTTTTTCCACCGGTTAAGTTGTTGAGGGCTGATTTCTTCTCCTGTGATAAAAAGGCTTCTGTTTCGACTGCCAAAAGTTTCAGGGGAGCATTTGCAAGGGTTTGGCAGCATTTTTGAGTGAATTGGCAAAAGTCAGATTTTTGCTGACATTCTGACCCCGGGGCTTAGGGATTTTTTCAAAAAAATCTTTTTTCACCGGTTAAGTTGTCAAGGGCTGATTTCGGGTCCTATGATAAAAAACCTTCTGTTTCAACAGTCAAACCTTTCAGGGTATCATTTGCAACCGTTCAGGACTATTTTTTTCAAAAAATCTTTTCCCACCGGTTAAGTTGTTGAGGGCTGTTTTCTGTTCCTATGATAAAAAACCTTCTGTTTTGACTGTCAAAACTTTCAGGGGCTCATTTGCAACCCTTCAGCACCATTTTTGAGTGTATTGGCAAAAGTCTGATTATTTCTGAAATTGTGACCCCGGGGCTTAGGGATTTTTTTCAAAAAATCTTTTTCCACTGGTTAAGTTGTTGAGGGCTGATTTCTTGTCCTGTGATAAAAAGGCTTCTGTTTCGACTTCCAAAACTTTCAGGGGAGCATTTGCAAGGGTTCAGCAGAATTTTTGAGTGAATTGGCAAAAGTCAGATTTTTGCTGAAATTGTGACCCCGGGGCTTAGGGATTTTTTCAAAAAATCTTTTTCCACCGGTTAAGTTGTTGAGGGCAGATTTCTTCTCTTGTGATAAAAACGCTTCTGTTTCGACTTCCAAAACTTTCAGGGGAGCATTTGCAAGGGTTTGGAAGCATTTTTGAGTGCATTGGCAAAAGTCAGATTTTTGCTGAAATTGTGACCCTGGGGCTTAGGGATTTTTTCAAAAAATCTTTTTCCACCGGTTAAGTTGTTGAGGGCTGATTTCTTGTCGTGTGATAAAAAGGCTTCTGTTTCGACTTCCAAAACTTTCAGGGGAGCATTTGCAAGGGTTCGGCAGCATTTTTGAGTGAATTGGCAAAAGTCAGATTATTGCTGAAATTGTGACCCCGGGGCTGAGGGATTTTTTCAAAAAATCTTTTTCCACCGGTTAAGTTGTTGAGGGCTGATTTCTTCTCCTGTGATAAAAAGGATTCTGTTTCGACTGCAAAAGTTTCAGGGGAGCATCTGCAAGGGTTTGGCAGCATTTTTGAGTGAATTGGCAAAAGTCAGATTTTTGCTGACATTCTGACCCCGGGGCTTAGGGATTTTTTCAAAAAATCTTTTTCCACCGGCTAAGTTGTTGAGGGCTGTTTTTTGGTCCTATGATAAAAAACCTTCTGTTTCGACTGTCAAAACTTTCAGGGGATCATTTGCAAACGTTCAGCACCATTTTTGAGTGTATTGGCAAAAGTCAGATTTTTGCTGACATTCTGACCCGGGGCTTAGGGATTTTTTCAAAAAATCTTTTTCCACCGGTTAAGTTGTCAAGGGCTGATTTTTGGTCCTATGATAAAAAACCTTCTGTTTCGACTTCCAAAACATTCATGGGAGCATTTGCAAGGGTTTGGCAGCATTTTTGAGTGAATTGTCAAAAGTCAGATTATTGCTGAAATTGTGACCCCGGGGCTGAGGGATTTTTTCAAAAAATCTTTTTCCACCGGTTAAGTTGTTGAGGGCTGATTTCTTCTCCTGTGATAAAAAGGATTCTGTTTCGACTGCAAAAGTTTCAGGGGAGCATCTGCAAGGGTTTGGCAGCATTTTTGAGTGAATTGGCAAAAGTCAGATTTTTGCTGACATTCTGACCCCGGGGCTTAGGGATTTTTTCAAAAAATCTTTTTCCACCGGCTAAGTTGTTGAGGGCTGTTTTTTGGTCCTATGATAAAAAACCTTCTGTTTCGACTGTCAAAACTTTCAGGGGATCATTTGCAAACGTTCAGCACCATTTTTGAGTGTATTGGCAAAAGTCAGATTTTTGCTGACATTCTGACCCGGGGCTTAGGGATTTTTTCAAAAAATCTTTTTCCACCGGTTAAGTTGTCAAGGGCTGATTTTTGGTCCTATGATAAAAAACCTTCTGTTTCGACTTCCAAAACATTCATGGGAGCATTTGCAAGGGTTTGGCAGCATTTTTGAGTGAATTGTCAAAAGTCAGATTTTTGCTGAAATTGTGACCCCGGGGCTAAGGGATTTTTTCAAAAAAAATTTTTTCACCGGTTAAGTTGTCAAGGGCTGATTTCAGGTCCTATGATAAAAAACCTTCTGTTTCAAGAGTCAAACCTTTCAGGGGATCATTTGCAACCGTTCAGGACTATTTTTGAGTGAATTGGGAAAAGTCAGATTTATGCTTAAATTGTGACCCCGGGGCTTAGGGATTTTTTCAAAAAATCTTTTTCCAACGGTTAAGTTGTTGAGGGCTGATTTCTTGTCCTGTGATAAAAAGGCTTCTGTTTCGACTTCCAAAACTTTCATAGAAGGATTTGAAAGGGTTTGGCAGCATTTTTGAGTGAATTGGCAAAAGTCAGATTTTTGCTGAAATTGTGACCTTGGGGCTTAGGGATTTTTTCAAAAAAATCTTTTTTCACCGGTTAAGTTGTCAAGGGCTGATTTCGGGTCCTATGATAAAAAACCTTCTGTTTCAACAGTCAAACCTTTCAGGGTATCATTTGCAACCGTTCAGGACTATTTTTGAGTGAATTGGGAAAAGTCAGATTTTTACTGAAATTGTGACCCCGGGGCTTAGGGATTTTTTCAAAAAATCTTTTCCCACCGGTTAAGTTGTTGAGGGCTGTTTTCTGTTCCTATGATAAAAAACCTTCTGTTTCGACTGTCAAAACTTTCAGGGGATCATTTGCAACCCTTCAGCACCATTTTTGAGTGTATTGGCAAAAGTCAGATTTTTTCTGAAATTGTGACCCCGGGGCTTAGGGATTTTTTTCAAAAAATCTTTTTCCACCGGTTAAGTTGTTGAGGGCTGATTTCTTCTCCTGTGACAAAAAGGCTTCTGTTTCGACTGCCAAAAGTTTCAGGGGAGCATTTGCAAGGGTTTGGCAGCATTTTTGAGTGAATTGGCAAAAGTCAGATTTTTGCTGACATTCTGACCCCGGGGCTTAGGGATTTTTTCAAAAAATCTTTTTCCACCAGTTAAGTTGTCAAGGGCTGATTTTTGTTCCTATGATAAAAAACCTTCTGTTTCAACTTCCAAAACATTCATGGGAGCATTTGCAAGGGTTTGGCAGCGTTTTTGAGTGAATTTTCAAAAGTCAGATTTTTGCTGAAATTGTGACCCCGGGGCTTAGGGATTTTTTCAAAAAATCTTTTTCCACCGGTTAAGTTGTTGAGGGCTGATTTCTTGTCGTGTGATAAAAAGGCTTCTGTTTCGACTTCCAAAACTTTCAGGGGAGCATTTGCAAGGGTTCGGCAGCATTTTTGAGTGAATTGGCAAAAGTCAGATTTTTGCTGAAATTGTGACCCCGGGGTTGAGGGATTTTTTCAAAAAATCTTTTTCCACCGGTTAAGTTGTTGAGGGCTGATTTCTTCTACTGTGATAAAAAGGCTTCTGTTTCGACTTCCAAAACTTTCAGGGGAGCATTTGCAAGGGTTTGGCAGCATTTTTGAGTGAATTGGCAAAAGTCAGATTTTTGCTGAAATTGTGACCCTGGGGCTTAGGGATTTTTTCAAAAAATCTTTTTCCACCGGTTAAGTTGTTGAGGGCTGATTTCTTGTCGTGTGATAAAAAGGCTTCTGTTTCGACTTCCAAAACATTCAGGGGAGCATTTGCAAGGGTTCGGCAGCATTTTTGAGTGAATTGGCAAAAGTCAGATTTTTGCTGAAATTGTGACCCTGGGGCTTAGGGATTTTTTCAAAAAATCTTTTTCCACCGGTTAAGTTGTTGAGGGCTGATTTCTTCTCCTGTGATAAAAAGGCTTCTGTTTCGACTGCCAAAAGTTTCAGGGGAGCATTTGCAAGGGTTTGGCAGCATTTTTGAGTGAATTGGCAAAAGTCAGATTTTTGCTGACATTCTGACCCCGGGGTTTAGGGATTTTTTCAAAAAATCTTTTTCCACCGGTTAAGTTGTCAAGGGCTGATTTTTGGTCCTATGATAAAAAACCTTCTGTTTCGACTTCCAAAACATTCATGGGAGCATTTGCAAGGGTTTGGCAGCATTTTTGAGTGAATTGTCAAAAGTCAGATTTTTGCTGAAATTCTGACCCGGGCTTAGGGATTTTTTCAAAAAAAAATTTTTCACCGGTTAAGTTGTCAAGGGCTGATTTCAGGTCCTATGATAAAAAACCTTCTGTTTCAAGAGTCAAAGCTTTCAGGGGATCATTTGCAACCGTTCAGGACTATTTTTGAGTGAATTGG
Source organism: Podarcis gaigeae (assembly GCF_964106915.1). Classification (NCBI taxonomy): domain Eukaryota; kingdom Metazoa; phylum Chordata; class Lepidosauria; order Squamata; family Lacertidae; genus Podarcis; species Podarcis gaigeae. Next base: position 90,348 of record NW_028153443.1, read on the forward strand.
GAAAAGTCAGATTTATGCTGAAATTGTGACCCCGGGGCTTAGGGATTTTTTCAAAAAATCTTTTTCCAACGGTTAAGTTGTTGAGGGTTGATTTCTTCTCGTGTGATAAAAAGGCTTCTGTTTCAACTTCCAAAACTTTCAGGGGAGCATTTGCAAGGGTTTGGCAGCATTTTTGAGTGAATTGGCAAAAGTCAGAGTTTTGCTGAAATTCTGACCCCGGGGCTTAGGGATTTTTTCAAAAAAATCTTTTTTCACCGGTTAAGTTGTCAAGGGCTGATTTCGGGTCCTATGATAAAAAACCTTCTGTTTCAACAGTCAAACCTTTCAGGGTATCATTTGCAACCGTTCAGGACTATTTTTTCAAAAAATCTTTTCCCACCGGTTAAGTTGTTGAGGGCTGTTTACTGTTCCTATGATAAAAAACCTTCTGTTTCGACTGTCAAAACTTTCAGGGGATCATTTGCAAACCTTCAGCACCATTTTTGAGTGTATTGGCAAAAGTCAGATTATTTCTGAAATTGTGACCCCGGGGCTTAGGGATTTTTTTCAAAAAATCTTTTTCCACTGGTTAAGTTGTTGAGGGCTGATTTCTTGTCCTGTGATAAAAAGGCTTCTGTTTCGACTTCCAAAACTTTCAGGGGAGCATTTGCAAGGGTTCAGCAGAATTTTTGAGTGAATTGGCAAAAGTCAGATTTTTGCTGAAATTGTGACCCCGGGGCTTAGGGATTTTTTCAAAAAATCTTTTTCCACCGGTTAAGTTGTTGAGGGCTGATTTCTTCTCTTGTGATAAAAAGGCTTCTGTTTCGACTTCCAAAACTTTCAGGGGAGCATTTGCAAGGGTTTGGAAGCATTTTTGAGTGCATTGGCAAAAGTCAGATTTTTGCTGAAATTGTGACCTTGGGGCTTAGGGATTTTTTCAAAAAATCTTTTTTCACCGGTTAAGTTGTTGAGGGCTGATTTCTTGTCGTGTGATAAAAAGGCTTCTGTTTCGACTTCCAAAACTTTCAGGGGAGCATTTGCAAGGGTTCGGCAGCATTTTTGAGTGAATTGGCAAAAGTCAGATTATTGCTGAAATTGTGACCCCGGGGCTGAGGGATTTTTTCAAAAAATATTTTTCCACCGGTTAAGTTGTTGAGGGCTGATTTCTTCTCCTGTGATAAAAAGGATTCTGTTTCGACTGCAAAAGTTTCAGGGGAGCATCTGCAAGGGTTTGGCAGCATTTTTGAGTGAATTGGCAAAAGTCAGATTTTTGCTGACATTCTGACCCCGGGGCTTAGGGATTTTTTCAAAAAATCTTTTTCCACCGGTTAAGTTGTTGAGGGCTGTTTTTTGGTCCTATGATAAAAAACCTTCTGTTTCGACTGTCAAAACTTTCAGGGGATCATTTGCAAACGTTCAGCACCATTTTTGAGTGTATTGGCAAAAGTCAGATTTTTGCTGACATTCTGACCCGGGGCTTAGGGATTTTTTCAAAAAATCTTTTTCCACCGGTTAAGTTGTCAAGGGCTGATTTTTGGTCCTATGATAAAAAACCTTCTGTTTCGACTTCCAAAACATTCATGGGAGCATTTGCAAGGGTTTGGCAGCATTTTTGAGTGAATTGTCAAAAGTCAGATTTTTGCTGAAATTGTGACCCGGGGCTAAGGGATTTTTTCAAAAAAAAATTTTTCACCGGTTAAGTTGTCAAGGGCTGATTTCAGGTCCTATGATAAAAAACCTTCTGTTTCAAGAGTCAAACCTTTCAGGGGATCATTTGCAACCGTTCAGGACTATTTTTGAGTGAATTGGGAAAAGTCAGATTTATGCTTAAATTGTGACCCCGGGGCTTAGGGATTTTTTCAAAAAATCTTTTTCCAACAGTTAAGTTGTTGAGGGCTGTTTTCTGTTCCTATGATAAAAAACCTTCTGTTTCAACAGTCAAACCTTTCAGGGTATCATTTGCAACCGTTCAGGACTATTTTTTCAAAAAATCTTTTCCCACCGGTTAAGTTGTTGAGGGCTGTTTACTTTTCCTATGATAAAAAACCTTCTGTTTCGACTGTCAAAACTTTCAGGGGATCATTTGCAAACCTTCAGCACCATTTTTGAGTGTATTGGCAAAAGTCAGATTATTTCTGAAATTGTGACCCCGGGGCTTAGGGATTTTTTTCAAAAAATCTTTTTCCACTGGTTAAGTTGTTGAGGGCTGATTTCTTGTCCTGTGATAAAAAGGCTTCTGTTTCGACTTCCAAAACTTTCAGGGGAGCATTTGCAAGGGTTCAGCAGAATTTTTGAGTGAATTGGCAAAAGTCAGATTTTTGCTGAAATTGTGACCCCGGGGCTTAGGGATTTTTTCAAAAAACTTTTTCCACCGGTTAAGTTGTTGAGGGCTGATTTCTTCTCTTGTGATAAAAAGGCTTCTGTTTCGACTTCCAAAACTTTCAGGGGAGCATTTGCAAGGGTTTGGAAGCATTTTTGAGTGCATTGGCAAAAGTCAGATTTTTGCTGAAATTGTGACCTTGGGGCTTAGGGATTTTTTCAAAAAATCTTTTTCCACCGGTTAAGTTGTTGAGGGCTGATTTCTTGTCGTGTGATAAAAAGGCTTCTGTTTCGACTTCCAAAACTTTCAGGGGAGCATTTGCAAGGGTTCGGCAGCATTTTTGAGTGAATTGGCAAAAGTCAGATTATTGCTGAAATTGTGACCCTGAGGGATTTTTTCAAAAAATCTTTTTCCACCGGTTAAGTTGTTGAGGGCTGATTTCTTCTCCTGTGATAAAAAGGATTCTGTTTCGACTGCAAAAGTTTCAGGGGAGCATCTGCAAGGGTTTGGCAGCATTTTTGAGTGAATTGGCAAAAGTCAGATTTTTGCTGACATTCTGACCCCGGGGCTTAGGGATTTTTTCAAAAAATCTTTTTCCACCGGTTAAGTTGTAAAGGGCTGTTTTTTGGTCCTATGATAAAAAACCTTCTGTTTCGACTGTCAAAACTTTCAGGGGATCATTTGCAAACGTTCAGCACCATTTTTGAGTGTATTGGCAAAAGTCAGATTTTTGCTGACATTCTGACCCGGGGCTTAGGGATTTTTTCAAAAAATCTTTTTCCACCGGTTAATTTGTCAAGGGCTGATTTTTGGTCCTATGATAAAAAACCTTCTGTTTCGACTTCCAAAACATTCATGGGAGCATTTGCAAGGGTTTGGCAGCATTTTTGAGTGAATTGTCAAAAGTCAGATTTTTGCTGAAATTGTGACCCGGGGCTAAGGGATTTTTTCAAAAAAAAATTTTTCACCGGTTAAGTTGTCAAGGGCTGATTTCAGGTCCTATGATAAAAAACCTTCTGTTTCAAGAGTCAAACCTTTCAGGGGATCATTTGCAACCGTTCAGGACTATTTTTGAGTGAATTGGGAAAAGTCAGATTTATGCTTAAATTGTGACCCCGGGGCTTAGGGATTTTTTCAAAAAATCTTTTTCCAACGGTTAAGTTGTTGAGGGCTGTTTTCTGTTCCTATGATAAAAAACCTTCTGTTTCGACTGTCAAAACTTTCAGGGGAGCATTTGCAAGGGTTTGGCAGCATTTTTGAGTGAATAGGCAAAAGTCAGATTTTTGCTGAAATTGTGACCCCGGGGCTTAGGGATTTTTTCAAAAAATCTTTTTCCACCGGTTAAGTTGTTGAGGTCTGATTTCTTGTCGTGTGATAAAAAGGCTTCTGTTTCGACTTCCAAAACTTTCAGGGGAGCATTTGCAAGGGTTCGGCAGCATTTTTGAGTGAATTGGCAAAAGTCAGATTATTGCTGAAATTGTGACCCCGGGGCTGAGGGATATTTTCAAAAAATCTTTTTCCACCGGTTAAGTTGTTGAGGGCTGATTTCTTCTCCTGTGATAAAAAGGATTCTGTTTCGACTGCAAAAGTTTCAGGGGAGCATCTGCAAGGGTTTGGCAGCATTTTTGAGTGAATTGGCAAAAGTCAGATTTTTGCTGACATTCTGACCCCGGGGCTTAGGGATTTTTTCAAAAAATCTTTTTCCACCGGTTAAGTTGTTGAGGGCTGTTTTTTGGTCCTATGATAAAAAACCTTCTGTTTCGACTGTCAAAACTTTCAGGGGATCATTTGCAAACGTTCAGCACCATTTTTGAGTGTATTGGCAAAAGTCAGATTTTTGCTTACATTCTGACCCGGGGCTTAGGGATTTTTTCAAAAAATCTTTTTCCACCGGTTAAGTTGTCAAGGGCTGATTTTTGGTCCTATGATAAAAAACCTTCTGTTTCGACTTCCAAAACATTCATGGGAGCATTTGCAAGGGTTTGGCAGCATTTTTGAGTGAATTGTCAAAAGTCAGATTTTTGCTGAAATTGTGACCCGGGGCTAAGGGATTTTTTCAAAAAAAAATTTTTCACCGGTTAAGTTGTCAAGGGCTGATTTCAGGTCCTATGATAAAAAACCTTCTGTTTCAAGAGTCAAACCTTTCAGGGGATCATTTGCAACCGTTCAGGACTATTTTTGAGTGAATTGGGAAAAGTCAGATTTATGCTTAAATTGTGACCCCGGGGCTTAGGGATTTTTTCAAAAAATCTTTTTCCAACGGTTAAGTTGTTGAGGGCTGTTTTCTGTTCCTATGATAAAAAACCTTCTGTTTCAACAGTCAAACCTTTCAGGGTATCATTTGCAACCGTTCAGGACTATTTTTTCAAAAAATCTTTTCCCACCGGTTAAGTTGTTGAGGGCTGTTTACTGTTCCTATGATAAAAAACCTTCTGTTTCGACTGTCAAAACTTTCAGGGGATCATTTGCAAACCTTCAGCACCATTTTTGAGTGTATTGGCAAAAGTCAGATTATTTCTGAAATTGTGACCCCGGGGCTTAGGGATTTTTTTCAAAAAATCTTTTTCCACTGGTTAAGTTGTTGAGGGCTGATTTCTTGTCCTGTGATAAAAAGGCTTCTGTTTCGACTTCCAAAACTTTCAGGGGAGCATTTGCAAGGGTTCAGCAGAATTTTTGAGTGAATTGGCAAAAGTCAGATTTTTGCTGAAATTGTGACCCCGGGGCTTAGGGATTTTTTCAAAAAATCTTTTTCCACCGGTTAAGTTGTTGAGGGCTGATTTCTTCTCTTGTGATAAAAAGGCTTCTGTTTCGACTTCCAAAACTTTCAGGGGAGCATTTGCAAGGGTTTGGAAGCATTTTTGAGTGCATTGGCAAAAGTCAGATTTTTGCTGAAATTGTGACCTTGGGGCTTAGGGATTTTTTCAAAAAATCTTTTTCCACCGGTTAAGTTGTTGAGGGCTGATTTCTTGTTGTGTGATAAAAAGGCTTCTGTTTCGACTTCCAAAACTTTCAGGGGAGCATTTGCAAGGGTTCGGCAGCATTTTTGAGTGAATTGGCAAAAGTCAGATTATTGCTGAAATTGTGACCCCGGGGCTGAGGGATTTTTTCAAAAAATCTTTTTCCACCGGTTAAGTTGTTGAGGGCTGATTTCTTCTCCTGTGATAAAAAGGATTCTGTTTCGACTGCAAAAGTTTCAGGGGAGCATCTGCAAGGGTTTGGCAGCATTTTTGAGTGAATTGGCAAAAGTCAGATTTTTGCTGACATTCTGACCCCGGGGCTTAGGGATTTTTTCAAAAAATCTTTTTCCACCGGTTAAGTTGTTGAGGGCTGTTTTTTGGTCCTATGATAAAAAACCTTCTGTTTCGACTGTCAAAACTTTCAGGGGATCATTTGCAAACGTTCAGCACCATTTTTGAGTGTATTGGCAAAAGTCAGATTTTTGCTGACATTCTGACCCGGGGCTTAGGGATTTTTTCAAAAAATCTTTTTCCACCGGTTAAGTTGTCAAGGGCTGATTTTTGGTCCTATGATAAAAAACCTTCTGTTTCGACTTCCAAAACATTCATGGGAGCATTTGCAAGGGTTTGGCAGCATTTTTGAGTGAATTGTCAAAAGTCAGATTTTTGCTGAAATTGTGACCCGGGGCTAAGGGATTTTTTCAAAAAAAAATTTTTCACCGGTTAAGTTGTCAAGGGCTGATTTCAGGTCCTATGATAAAAAACCTTCTGTTTCAAGAGTCAAACCTTTCAGGGGATCATTTGCAACCGTTCAGGACTATTTTTGAGTGAATTGGGAAAAGTCAGATTTATGCTTAAATTGTGACCCCGGGGATTAGGGATTTTTTCAAAAAATCTTTTTCCAACGGTTAAGTTGTTGAGGGCTGTTTTCTGTTCCTATGATAAAAAACCTTCTGTTTCGACTGTCAAAACTTTCAGGGGAGCATTTGCAAGGGTTTGGCAGCATTTTTGAGTGAATAGGCAAAAGTCAGATTTTTGCTGAAATTGTGACCCCGGGGCTTAGGGATTTTTTCAAAAAATCTTTTTTCAACGGTTAAGTTGTTGAGGGCTGATTTCTTGTCCTGTGATAAAAAACCTTCTGTTTCAACTGCCAAAACTTTCATGGGAGCATTTGCAAGGGTTTGGCAGCATTTTTGAGTGAATTGGCAAAAGTCACATTTTTGCTGAAATTGTGACCCCGGGGCTTAGGGATTTTTTCAAAAAATCTTTTTCCAACGGTTAAGTTATTGAGGGCTGATTTCTTGTCCTGTGATAAAAAGGCTTCTGTTTCGACTTCCAAAACTTTCAGGGGAGCATTTGCAAGGGTTCAGCAGAATTTTTGAGTGAATTGGCAAAAGTCAGATTTCTGCTGAAACTGTGACCCCGGGGCTTAGGGATTTTTTCAAAAAATCTTTTCCCACCGGTTAAGTTGTTGAGTGCTGTTTTCTGTTCCTATGATAAAAAACCTTCTGTTTCGACTGTCAAAACTTTCAGGGGATCATTTGCAACCGTTCAGCACCATTTTTGAGTGTATTGGCAAAAGTCAGATTTTTTCTGAAATTGTGACCCCGGGGCTTAGGGATTTTTTTCAAAAAATCTTTTTCCACTGGTTAAGTTGTTGAGGGCTGATTTCTTGTCCTGTGATAAAAAGGCTTCTGTTTCGACTTCCAAAACTTTCAGGGGAGCATTTGCAAGGGTTCAGCAGAATTTTTGAGTGAATTGGCAAAAGTCAGATTTTTGCTGAAATTGTGACCCTGGGGCTTAGGGATTTTTTCAAAAAATCTTTTTCCACCGGTTAAGTTGTTGAGGGCTGATTTCTTCTCCTGTGATAAAAAGGCTTCTGTTTCGACTTCCAAAACTTTCAGGGGAGCATTTGCAAGGGTTTGGCAGCATTTTTGAGTGAATTGGGAAAAGTCAGATTTATGCTTAAATTGTGACCCCGGGGCTTAAGGATTTTTTCAAAAAATCTTTTCCCACCGGTTAAGTTGTTGAGGGCTGTTTTCTGTTCCTATGATAAAAAACCTTCTGTTTCGACTGTCAAAACTTTCAGGGGATCATTTGCAACCCTTCAGCACCATTTTTGAGTGTATTGGCAAAAGTCAGATTTTTGCTGAAATTGTGACCCCGGGGCTTAGGGATTTTTTCGAAAAAGTCTTTTTCCACCGGTTAAGTTGTTGAGGGCTGATTTCTTCTCCTGTGATAAAACGGCTTCTGTTTCGACTGCCAAAAGTTTCAGGGGAGCATTTGCAAGGGTTTTGCAGCATTATTGAGTGAATTGGCAAAAGTCAGATTTTTGCTGAAATTGTGACCCCGGGGCTTAGGGATTTTTTCAAAAAATCTTTTTTCACCGGTTAAGTTGTCAAGGGCTGATTTCGGGTCCTATGATAAAAAACCTTCTGTTTCGACAGTCAAACCTTTCAGGGGATCATTTGCAACCGTTCAGGACTATTTTTGAGTGAATTGGGAAAAGTCAGATTTTTGCTGAAATAGTGACCCCGGGGATTAGGGAATTTTTCAAAAAATCTTTTCCCACCGGTTAAGTTGTTGAGGGCTGTTTTCTGTTCCTATGATAAAAAACCTTCTGTTTCGACTGTCAAAACTTTCAGGGGAGCATTTGCAAGGGTTCGGCAGCATTTTTGAGTGAATAGGCAAAAGTCAGATTTTTGCTGAAATTGTGACCCCGGGGCTTAGGGATTTTTTCAAAAAATCTTTTTTCAACGGTTAAGTTGTTGAGGGCTGATTTCTTGTCCTGTGATAAAAAACCTTCTGTTTCAACTGCCAAAACTTTCATGGGAGCATTTGCAAGGGTTTGGCAGCATTTTTGAGTGAATTGGCAAAAGTCAGATTTTTGCTGAAATTGTGACCCCGGGGCTTAGGGATTTTTAAAAAAAATCTTTTTCCACCGGTTAAGTTGTTGAGGGCTGATTTCTTGTCGTGTGATAAAAAGGCTTCTGTTTCGACTTCCAAAACTTTCAGGGGAGCATTTGCAAGGGTTCGGCAGCATTTTTGAGTGAATTGGCAAAAGTCAGATTATTGCTGAAATTGTGACCCCGGGGCTGAGGGATTTTTTCAAAAAATCTTTTCCCACCGGTTAAGTTGTTGAGGGCTGATTTCTTCTCCTGTGATAAAAAGGATTCTGTTTCGACTGCAAAAGTTTCAGGGGAGCATCTGCAAGGGTTTGGCAGCATTTTTGAGTGAATTGGCAAAAGTCAGATTTTTGCTGACATTCTGACCCCGGGGCTTAGGGATTTTTTCAAAAAATCTTTTTCCACCGGTTAAGTTGTTGAGGGCTGTTTTTTGGTCCTATGATAAAAAACCTTCTGTTTCGACTGTCAAAACTTTCAGGGGATCATTTGCAAACGTTCAGCACCATTTTTGAGTGTATTGGCAAAAGTCAGATTTTTGCTGACATTCTGACCCGGGGCTTAGGGATTTTTTCAAAAAATCTTTTTCCACCGGTTAAGTTGTCAAGGGCTGATTTTTGGTCCTATGATAAAAAACCTTCTGTTTCGACTTCCAAAACATTCATGGGAGCATTTGCAAGGGTTTGGCAGCATTTTTCAGTGAATTGTCAAAAGTCAGATTTTTGCTGAAATTGTGACCCGGGGCTAAGGGATTTTTTCAAAAAAAAATTTTTCACCGGTTAAGTTGTCAAGGGCTGATTTCAGGTCCTATGATAAAAAACCTTCTGTTTCAAGAGTCAAACCTTTCAGGGGATCATTTGCAACCGTTCAGGACTATTTTTGAGTGAATTGGGAAAAGTCAGATTTATGCTTAAATTGTGACCCCGGGGCTTAGGGATTTTTTCAAAAAATCTTTTTCCACTGGTTAAGTTGTTGAGGGCTGATTTCTTGTCCTGTGATAAAAAGGCTTCTGTTTCGACTTCCAAAACTTTCAGGGGAGCATTTGCAAGGGTTCAGCAGAATTTTTGAGTGAATTGGCAAAAGTCAGATTTTTGCTGAAACTGTGACCCTGGGGCTTAGGGATTTTTTCAAAAAATCTTTTTCCACCGGTTAAGTTGTTGAGGGCTGATTTCTTCTCCTGTGATAAAAAGGCTTCTGTTTCGACTTCCAAAACTTTCATGGGAGCATTTGCAAGGGTTTGGCAGCATTTTTGAGTGAATTGGGAAAAGTCAGATTTATGCTTAAATTGTGACCCCGGGGCTTAAGGATTTTTTCAAAAAATCTTTTCCCACCGGTTAAGTTGTTGAGGGCTGTTTTCTGTTCCTATGATAAAAAACCTTCTGTTTCGACTGTCAAAACTTTCAGGGGATCATTTGCAACCCTTCAGCACCATTTTTGAGTGTATTGGCAAAAGTCAGATTTTTTCTGAAATTGTGACCCCGGGGCTTAGGGATTTTTTTCAAAAAATCTTTTTCCACTGGTTAAGTTGTTGAGGGCTGATTTCTTGTCCTGTGATAAAAAGGCTTCTGTTTCGACTTCCAAAACTTTCAGGGGAGCATTTGCAAGGTTTGGCAGCATTTTTGAGTGACTTGGCAAAAGTCAGATTTTTGCTGAAATTGTGACCCCGGGGCTTAGGGATTTTTTCAAAAAATCTTTTTCCACCGGTTAAGTTGTTGAGGGCTGATTTCTTCTCCTGTGATAAAAAGGCTTCTGTTTCGACTTCCAAAACTTTCAGGGGAGCATTTGCAAGGGTTTGGCAGCATTTTTGAGTGAATTGGCAAAAGTCAGATTTTTGCTGAAATTGTGACCCCGGGGCTTAGGGATTTTTTCAAAAAATCTTTTTTCACCGGTTAAGTTGTCAAGGGCTGATTTCGGGTCCTATGATAAAAAACCTTCTGTTTCGACAGTCAAACCTTTCAGGGGATCATTTGCAACCGTTCAGGACTATTTTTGAGTGAATTGGGAAAAGTCAGATTTTTGCTGAAATAGTGACCCCGGGGATTAGGGAATTTTTCAAAAAATCTTTTCCTACCGGTTAAGTTGTTGAGGGCTGTTTTCTGTTCCTATGATAAAAAACCTTCTGTTTCGACTGTCAAAACTTTCAGGGGAGCATTTGCAAGGGTTCGGCAGCATTTTTGAGTGAATAGGCAAAAGTCAGATTTTTGCTGAAATTGTGACCCCGGGGCTTAGGGATTTTTTCAAAAAATCTTTTTTCAACGGTTAAGTTGTTGAGGGCTGATTTCTTGTCCTGTGATAAAAAACCTTCTGTTTCAACTGCCAAAACTTTCATGGGAGCATTTGCAAGGGTTTGGCAGCATTTTTGAGTGAATTGGCAAAAGTCAGATTTTTGCTGAAATTGTGACCCCGGGGCTTAGGGATTTTTTAAAAAAATCTTTTTCCAACGGTTAAGTTGTTGAGGGCTGATTTCTTGTCCTGTGATAAAAAGGCTTCTGTTTCGACTTCCAAAACTTTCAGGGGAGCATTTGCAAGGGTTCAGCAGAATTTTTGAGTGAATTGGCAAAAGTCAGATTTCTGCTGAAACTGTGACCCCGGGGCTTAGGGATTTTTTCAAAAAATCTTTTCCCACCGGTTAAGTTGTTGAGTGCTGTTTTCTGTTCCTGTGATAAAAAACCTTCTGTTTCGACTGTCAAAACTTTCAGGGGATCATTTGCAACCCTTCAGCACCATTTTTGAGTGTATTGGCGAAAGTCAGATTTTTTCTGAAATTGTGACCCCGGGGCTTAGGGATTTTTTTCAAAAAATCTTTTTCCACTGGTTAAGTTGTTGAGGGCTGATTTTTGGTCCTATGATAAAAAACCTTCTGTTTCGACTTCCAAAACATTCATGGGAGCATTTGCAAGGGTTTGGCAGCGTTTTTGAGTGAATTTTCAAAAGTCAGATTTTTGCTGAAATTGTGACCCGGGGCTTAGGGATTTTTTCAAAAAATCTTTTTCCACCGGTTAAGTTGTTGAGGGCTGATTTCTTGTCGTGTGATAAAAAGGCTTCTGTTTCGACTTCCAAAACTTTCAGGGGAGCATTTGCAAGGGTTCGGCAGCATTTTTGAGTGAATTGGCAAAAGTCAGATTTTTGCTGAAATTGTGACCCCGGGGCTGAGGGATTTTTTCAAAAAATCTTTTTCCACCGGTTAAGTTGTTGAGGGCTGATTTCTTCTCCTGTGATAAAAAGGCTTCTGTTTCGACTTCCAAAACTTTCAGGGGAGCATTTGCAAGGGTTTGGCAGCATTTTTGAGTGAATTGGCAAAAGTCAGATTTTTGCTGAAATTGTGACCCCGGGGCTTAGGGATTTTTTCAAAAAATCTTTTTTCACCGGTTAAGTTGTCAAGGGCTGATTTCTTGTCGTGTGATAAAAAGGCTTCTGTTTCGACTTCCAAAACATTCAGGGGAGCATTTGCAAGGGTTCGGCAGCATTTTTGAGTGAATTGGCAAAAGTCAGATTTTTGCTGAAATTGTGACCCTGGGGCTTAGGGATTTTTTCAAAAAATCTTTTTCCACCGGTTAAGTTGTTGAGGGCTGATTTCTTGTCCTGTGATAAAAAGGCTTCTGTTTCGACTGCCAAAAGTTTCAGGGGAGCATTTGCAAGGGTTTGGCAGCATTTTTGAGTGAATTGGCAAAAGTCAGATTTTTGCTGACATTCTGACCCCGGGGCTTAGGGATTTTTTCAAAAAATCTTTTTCCACCGGTTAAGTTGTCAAGGGCTGATTTTTGGTCCTATGATAAAAAACCTTCTGTTTCGACTTCCAAAACATTCATGGGAGCATTTGCAAGGGTTTGGCAGCATTTTTGAGTGAATTGTCAAAAGTCAGATTTTTGCTGAAATTCTGACCCGGGGCTTAGGGATTTTTTCAAAAAAATTTTTTTCACCGGTTAAGTTGTCAAGGGCTGATTTCAGGTCCTATGATAAAAAACCTTCTGTTTCAAGAGTCAAAGCTTTCAGGGGATCATTTGCAACCGTTCAGGACTATTTTTGAGTGAATTGGGAAAAGTCAGATTTATGCTGAAATTGTGACCCCGGGGCTTAGGGATTTTTTCAAAAAATCTTTTTCCAACGGTTAAGTTGTTGAGGGTTGATTTCTTCTCGTGTGATAAAAAGGCTTCTGTTTCAACTTCCAAAACTTTCAGGGGAGCATTTGCAAGGGTTTGGCAGCATTTTTGAGTGAATTGGCAAAAGTCAGAGTTTTGCTGAAATTCTGACCCCGGGGCTTAGGGATTTTTTCAAAAAAATCTTTTTTCACCGGTTAAGTTGTCAAGGGCTGATTTCGGGTCCTATGATAAAAAACCTTCTGTTTCGACAGTCAAACCTTTCAGGGGATCATTTGCAACCGTTCAGGACTATTTTTGAGTGAATTGGGAAAAGTCAGATTTTTGCTGAAATAGTGACCCCGGGGATTAGGGAATTTTTCAAAAAATCTTTTCCTACCGGTTAAGTTGTTGAGGGCTGTTTTCTGTTCCTATGATAAAAAACCTTCTGTTTCGACTGTCAAAACTTTCAGGGGAGCATTTGCAAGGGTTCGGCAGCATTTTTGAGTGAATAGGCAAAAGTCAGATTTTTGCTGAAATTGTGACCCCGGGGCTTAGGGATTTTTTCAAAAAATCTTTTTTCAACGGTTAAGTTGTTGAGGGCTGATTTCTTGTCCTGTGATAAAAAACCTTCTGTTTCAACTGCCAAAACTTTCATGGGAGCATTTGCAAGGGTTTGGCAGCATTTTTGAGTGAATTGGCAAAAGTCAGATTTTTGCTGAAATTGTGACCCCGGGGCTTAGGGATTTTTTAAAAAAATCTTTTTCCAACGGTTAAGTTGTTGAGGGCTGATTTCTTGTCCTGTGATAAAAAGGCTTCTGTTTCGACTTCCAAAACTTTCAGGGGAGCATTTGCAAGGGTTCAGCAGAATTTTTGAGTGAATTGGCAAAAGTCAGATTTCTGCTGAAACTGTGACCCCGGGGCTTAGGGATTTTTTCAAAAAATCTTTTCCCACCGGTTAAGTTGTTGAGTGCTGTTTTCTGTTCCTGTGATAAAAAACCTTCTGTTTCGACTGTCAAAACTTTCAGGGGATCATTTGCAACCCTTCAGCACCATTTTTGAGTGTATTGGCGAAAGTCAGATTTTTTCTGAAATTGTGACCCCGGGGCTTAGGGATTTTTTTCAAAAAATCTTTTTCCACTGGTTAAGTTGTTGAGGGCTGATTTTTGGTCCTATGATAAAAAACCTTCTGTTTCGACTTCCAAAACATTCATGGGAGCATTTGCAAGGGTTTGGCAGCGTTTTTGAGTGAATTTTCAAAAGTCAGATTTTTGCTGAAATTGTGACCCGGGGCTTAGGGATTTTTTCAAAAAATCTTTTTCCACCGGTTAAGTTGTTGAGGGCTGATTTCTTGTCGTGTGATAAAAAGGCTTCTGTTTCGACTTCCAAAACTTTCAGGGGAGCATTTGCAAGGGTTCGGCAGCATTTTTGAGTGAATTGGCAAAAGTCAGATTTTTGCTGAAATTGTGACCCCGGGGCTGAGGGATTTTTTCAAAAAATCTTTTTCCACCGGTTAAGTTGTTGAGGGCTGATTTCTTCTCCTGTGATAAAAAGGCTTCTGTTTCGACTTCCAAAACTTTCAGGGGAGCATTTGCAAGGGTTTGGCAGCATTTTTGAGTGAATTGGCAAAAGTCAGATTTTTGCTGAAATTGTGACCCCGGGGCTTAGGGATTTTTTCAAAAAATCTTTTTTCACCGGTTAAGTTGTCAAGGGCTGATTTCTTGTCGTGTGATAAAAAGGCTTCTGTTTCGACTTCCAAAACATTCAGGGGAGCATTTGCAAGGGTTCGGCAGCATTTTTGAGTGAATTGGCAAAAGTCAGATTTTTGCTGAAATTGTGACCCTGGGGCTTAGGGATTTTTTCAAAAAATCTTTTTCCACCGGTTAAGTTGTTGAGGGCTGATTTCTTGTCCTGTGATAAAAAGGCTTCTGTTTCGACTGCCAAAAGTTTCAGGGGAGCATTTGCAAGGGTTTGGCAGCATTTTTGAGTGAATTGGCAAAAGTCAGATTTTTGCTGACATTCTGACCCCGGGGCTTAGGGATTTTTTCAAAAAATCTTTTTCCACCGGTTAAGTTGTCAAGGGCTGATTTTTGGTCCTATGATAAAAAACCTTCTGTTTCGACTTCCAAAACATTCATGGGAGCATTTGCAAGGGTTTGGCAGCATTTTTGAGTGAATTGTCAAAAGTCAGATTTTTGCTGAAATTCTGACCCGGGGCTTAGGGATTTTTTCAAAAAAATTTTTTTCACCGGTTAAGTTGTCAAGGGCTGATTTCAGGTCCTATGATAAAAAACCTTCTGTTTCAAGAGTCAAAGCTTTCAGGGGATCATTTGCAACCGTTCAGGACTATTTTTGAGTGAATTGGGAAAAGTCAGATTTATGCTGAAATTGTGACCCCGGGGCTTAGGGATTTTTTCAAAAAATCTTTTTCCAACGGTTAAGTTGTTGAGGGTTGATTTCTTCTCGTGTGATAAAAAGGCTTCTGTTTCAACTTCCAAAACTTTCAGGGGAGCATTTGCAAGGGTTTGGCAGCATTTTTGAGTGAATTGGCAAAAGTCAGAGTTTTGCTGAAATTCTGACCCCGGGGCTTAGGGATTTTTTCAAAAAAATCTTTTTTCACCGGTTAAGTTGTCAAGGGCTGATTTCGGGTCCTATGATAAAAAACCTTCTGTTTCAACAGTCAAACCTTTCAGGGTATCATTTGCAACCGTTCAGGACTATTTTTTCAAAAAATCTTTTCCCACCGGTTAAGTTGTTGAGGGGTGTTTACTGTTCCTATGATAAAAAACCTTCTGTTTCGACTGTCAAAACTTTCAGGGGATCATTTGCAAACCTTCAGCACCATTTTTGAGTGCATTGGCAAAAGTCAGATTTTTGCTGAAATTGTGACCTTGGGGCTTAGGGATTTTTTCAAAAAATCTTTTTCCACCGGTTAAGTTGTTGAGGGCTGATTTCTTGTCGTGTGATAAAAAGGCTTCTGTTTCGACTTCCAAAACTTTCAGGGGAGCATTTGCAAGGGTTCGGCAGCATTTTTGAGTGAATTGGCAAAAGTCAGATTATTGCTGAAATTGTGACCCCGGGGCTGAGGGATTTTTTCAAAAAATCTTTTTCCACCGGTTAAGTTGTTGAGGGCTGATTTCTTCTCCTGTGATAAAAAGGATTCTGTTTCGACTGCAAAAGTTTCAGGGGAGCATCTGCAAGGGTTTGGCAGCATTTTTGAGTGAATTGGCAAAAGTCAGATTTTTGCTGACATTCTGACCCCGGGGCTTAGGGATTTTTTCAAAAAATCTTTTTCCACCGGTTAAGTTGTTGAGGGCTGTTTTTTGGTCCTATGATAAAAAACCTTCTGTTTTGACTGTCAAAACTTTCAGGGGATCATTTGCAAACCTTCAGCACCATTTTTGAGTGTATTGGCAAAAGTCAGATTTTTGCTGACATTCTGACCCGGGGCTTAGGGATTTTTTCAAAAAATCTTTTTCCACCGGTTAAGTTGTCAAGGGCTGATTTTTGGTCCTATGATAAAAAACCTTCTGTTTCGACTTCCAAAACATTCATGGGAGCATTTGCCAGGGTTTGGCAGCATTTTTGAGTGAATTGTCAAAAGTCAGATTTTTGCTGAAATTGTGACCCGGGGCTAAGGGATTTTTTTAAAAAAAAATTTTTTCACCGGTTAAGTTGTCAAGGGCTGATTTCAGGTCCTATGATAAAAAACCTTCTGTTTCAAGAGTCAAACCTTTCAGGGGATCATTTGCAACCGTTCAGGACTATTTTTGAATGAATTGGGAAAAGTCAGATTTATGCTTAAATTGTGACCCCGGGGCTTAGGGATTTTTTCAAAAAATCTTTTTCCAACGGTTAAGTTGTTGAGGGCTGTTTTCTGTTCCTATGATAAAAAACCTTCTGTTTCGACTGTCAAAACTTTCAGGGGAGCATTTGCAAGGGTTCGGCAGCATTTTTGAGTGAATAGGCAAAAGTCAGATTTTTGCTGAAATTGTGACCCCGGGGCTTAGGGATTTTTTCAAAAAATCTTTTTTCAACGGTTAAGTTGTTGAGGGCTGATTTCTTGTCCTGTCATAAAAAACCTTCTGTTTCAACTGCCAAAACTTTCATGGGAGCATTTGCAAGGGTTTGGCAGCATTTTTGAGTGAATTGGCAAAAGTCAGATTTTTGCTGAAATTGTGACCCCGGGGCTTAGGGATTTTTTAAAAAAATCTTTTTCCAACGGTTAAGTTGTTGAGGGCTGATTTCTTGTCCTGTGATAAAAAGGCTTCTGTTTCGACTTCCAAAACTTTCAGGGGAGCATTTGCAAGGGTTCAGCAGAATTTTTGAGTGAATTGGCAAAAGTCAGATTTCTGCTGAAACTGTGACCCCGGGGCTTAGGGATTTTTTCAAAAAATCTTTTTCCACCGGTTAAGTTGTTGAGGGCTGATTTCTTCTCCTGTGATAAAAAGGCTTCTGTTTCGACTTCCAAAACTTTCAGGGGAGCATTTGCAAGGGTTTGGCAGCATTTTTGAGTGAATTGGCAAAAGTCAGATTTTTGCTGAAATTGTGACCCCGGGGCTTAGGGATTTTTTCAAAAAATCTTTTTTCACCGGTTAAGTTGTCAAGGGCTGATTTCAGGTCCTATGATAAAAAACCTTCTGTTTCGAGAGTCAAACCTTTCAGGGGATCATTTGCAACCGTTCAGGACTATTTTTGATTGAATTGGGTAAAGTCAGATTTTTGCTGAAATTGTGACCCCGGGGCTTAGGGATTTTTTCAAAAAATCTTTTTCCACCGGTTAAGTTGTTGAGGGCTGATTTCTTCTCCTGTGATAAAAAGGCTTCTGTTTCGACTTCCAAAACTTTCAGGGGAGCATTTGCAAGGGTTTGGCAGCATTTTTGAGTGAATTGGCAAAAGTCAGATTTATGCTTAAATTGTGACCCCGGGGCTTAAGGATTTTTTCAAAAAATCTTTTCCCACCGGTTAAGTTGTTGAGGGCTGTTTTCTCTTCCTATGATAAAAAACCTTCTGTTTCGACTGTCAAAACTTTCAGGGGATCATTTGCAACCCTTCAGCACCATTTTTGAGTGTATTGGCAAAAGTCAGATTTTTTCTGAAATTGTGACCCCGGGGCTTAGGGATTTTTTTCAAAAAATCTTTTTCCACTGGTTAAGCTGTTGAGGGCTGATTTCTTGTCCTGTGATAAAAAGGCTTCTGTTTCGACTTCCAAAACTTTCAGGGGAGCATTTGCAAGGTTTGGCAGCATTTTTGAGTGACTTGGCAAAAGTCAGATTTTTGCTGAAATTGTGACCCCGGGGCTTAGGGATTTTTTCAAAAAATCTTTTTCCACCGGTTAAGTTGTTGAGGGCTGATTTCTTCTCCTGTGATAAAAAGGCTTCTGTTTCGACTTCCAAAACTTTCAGGGGAGCATTTGCAAGGGTTTGGCAGCATTTTTGAGTGAATTGGCAAAAGTCAGATTTTTGCTGAAATTGTGACCCCGGGGCTTAGGGATTTTTTCAAAAAATCTTTTTTCACCGGTTAAGTTGTCAAGGGCTGATTTTGGGTCCTATGATAAAAAACCTTCTGTTTCGACAGTCAAACCTTTCAGGGGATCATTTGCAACCGTTCAGGACTATTTTTGAGTGAATTGGGAAAAGTCAGATTTTTGCTGAAATAGTGACCCCGGGGATTAGGGAATTTTTCAAAAAATCTTTTCCCACCGGTTAAGTTGTTGAGGGCTGTTTTCTGTTCCTATGATAAAAAACCTTCTGTTTCGACTGTCAAAACTTTCAGGGGAGCATTTGCAAGGGTTCGGCAGCATTTTTGAGTGAATAGGCAAAAGTCAGATTTTTGCTGAAATTGTGACCCCGGGGCTTAGGGATTTTTTCAAAAAATCTTTTTTCAACGGTTAAGTTGTTGAGGGCTGATTTCTTGTCCTGTGATAAAAAACCTTCTGTTTCAACTGCCAAAATTTTCATGGGAGCATTTGCAAGGGTTTGGCAGCATTTTTGAGTGAATTGGCAAAAGTCAGATTTTTGCTGAAATTGTGACCCCGGGGCTTAGGGATTTTTTAAAAAAATCTTTTTCCAACGGTTAAGTTGTTGAGGGCTGATTTCTTGTCGTGTGATAAAAAGGCTTCTGTTTCGACTTCCAAAACTTTCAGGGGAGCATTTGCAAGGGTTCAGCAGAATTTTTGAGTGAATTGGCAAAAGTCAGATTATTTCTGAAATTGTGACCCCGGGGCTTAGGGATTTTTTTCAAAAAATCTTTTTCCACTGTTTAAGTTGTTGAGGGCTGATTTCTTGTCCTGTGATAAAAAGGCTTCTGTTTCGACTTCCAAAACTTTCAGGGGAGCATTTGCAAGGGTTTGGAAGCATTTTTGAGTGCATTGGCAAAAGTCAGATTTTTGCTGAAATTGTGACCTTGGGGCTTAGGGATTTTTTCAAAAAATCTTTTTCCACCGGTTAAGTTGTTGAGGGCTGATTTCTTGTCGTGTGATAAAAAGGCTTCTGTTTCGACTTCCAAAACTTTCAGGGGAGCATTTGCAAGGGTTCGGCAGCATTTTTGAGTGAATTGGCAAAAGTCAGATTATTGCTGAAATTGTGACCCCGGGGCTGAGGGATTTTTTCAAAAAATCTTTTTCCACCGGTTAAGTTGTTGAGGGCTGATTTCTTCTCCTGTGATAAAAAGGATTCTGTTTCGACTGCAAAAGTTTCAGGGGAGCATCTGCAAGGGTTTGGCAGCATTTTTGAGTGAATTGGCAAAAGTCAGATTTTTGCTGACATTCTGACCCCGGGGCTTAGGGATTTTTTCAAAAAATCTTTTTCCACCGGTTAAGTTGTTGAGGGCTGTTTTTTGGTCCTATGATAAAAAACCTTCTGTTTCGACTGTCAAAACTTTCAGGGGATCATTTGCAAACGTTCAGCACCATTTTTGAGTGTATTGGCAAAAGTCAGATTTTTGCTGACATTCTGACCCGGGGCTTAGGGATTTTTTCAAAAAATCTTTTTCCACCGGTTAAGTTGTCAAGGGCTGATTTTTGGTCCTATGATAAAAAACCTTCTGTTTCGACTTCCAAAACATTCATGGGAGCATTTGCCAGGGTTTGGCAGCATTTTTGAGTGAATTGTCAAAAGTCAGATTTTTGCTGAAATTGTGACCCGGGGCTAAGGGATTTTTTCAAAAAAAAATTTTTCACCGGTTAAGTTGTCAAGGGCTGATTTCAGGTCCTATGATAAAAAACCTTCTGTTTCAAGAGTCAAACCTTTCAGGGGATCATTTGCAACCGTTCAGGACTATTTTTGAGTGAATTGGGAAAAGTCAGATTTATGCTTAAATTGTGACCCCGGGGCTTAGGGATTTTTTCAAAAAATCTTTTTCCAACGGTTAAGTTGTTGAGGGCTGTTTTCTGTTCCTATGATAAAAAACCTTCTGTTTCGACTGTCAAAACTTTCAGGGGAGCATTTGCAAGGGTTCGGCAGCATTTTTGAGTGAATAGGCAAAAGTCAGATTTTTGCTGAAATTGTGACCCCGGGGCTTAGGGATTTTTTCAAAAAATCTTTTTTCAACGGTTAAGTTGTTGAGGGCTGATTTCTTGTCCTGTCATAAAAAACCTTCTGTTTCAACTGCCAAAACTTTCATGGGAGCATTTGCAAGGGTTTGGCAGCATTTTTGAGTGAATTGGCAAAAGTCAGATTTTTGCTGACATTCTGACCCGGGGCTTAGGGATTTTTTCAAAAAATCTTTTTCCACCGGTTAAGTTGTCAAGGGCTGATTTTTGGTCCTATGATAAAAAACCTTCTGTTTCGACTTCCAAAACATTCATGGGAGCATTTGCCAGGGTTTGGCAGCATTTTTGAGTGAATTGTCAAAAGTCAGATTTTTGCTGAAATTGTGACCCGGGGCTAAGGGATTTTTTCAAAAAAAAATTTTTCACCGGTTAAGTTGTCAAGGGCTGATTTCAGGTCCTATGATAAAAAACCTTCTGTTTCAAGAGTCAAACCTTTCAGGGGATCATTTGCAACCGTTCAGGACTATTTTTGAGTGAATTGGGAAAAGTCAGATTTATGCTTAAATTGTGACCCCGGGGCTTAGGGATTTTTTCAAAAAATCTTTTTCCAACGGTTAAGTTGTTGAGGGCTGTTTTCTGTTCCTATGATAAAAAACCTTCTGTTTCGACTGTCAAAACTTTCAGGGGAGCATTTGCAAGGGTTCGGCAGCATTTTTGAGTGAATAGGCAAAAGTCAGATTTTTGCTGAAATTGTGACCCCGGGGCTTAGGGATTTTTTCAAAAAATCTTTTTTCAACGGTTAAGTTGTTGAGGGCTGATTTCTTGTCCTGTCATAAAAAACCTTCTGTTTCAACTGCCAAAACTTTCATGGGAGCATTTGCAAGGGTTTGGCAGCATTTTTGAGTGAATTGGCAAAAGTCAGATTTTTGCTGAAATTGTGACCCCGGGGCTTAGGGATTTTTTAAAAAAATCTTTTTTCACCGGTTAAGTTGTCAAGGGCTGATTTCGGGTCCTATGATAAAAAACCTTCTGTTTCGACTGTCAAAACTTTCAGGGGATCATTTGCCACCCTTCAGCACCATTTTTGAGTGTATTGGCAAAAGTCAGATTTTTTCTGAAATTGTGACCCCGGGGCTTAGGGATTTTTTTCAAAAAATCTTTTTCCACTGGTTAAGTTGTTGAGGGCTGATTTCTTGTCCTGTGATAAAAAGGCTTCTGTTTCGACTTCCAAAACTTTCAGGGGAGCATTTGCAAGGGTTCAGCAGAATTTTTGAGTGAATTGGCAAAAGTCAGATTTCTGCTGAAACTGTGACCCCGGGGCTTAGGGATTTTTTCAAAAAATCTTTTTCCACCGGTTAAGTTGTTGAGGGCTGATTTCTCCTCCTGTGATAAAAAGGCTTCTGTTTCGACTTCCAAAACTTTCAGGAGAGCATTTGCAAGGGTTTGGAAGCATTTTTGAGTGAATTGGCAAAAGTCAGATTTTTGCTGAAATTGTGACCCTGGGGCTTAGGGATTTTTTCAAAAAATCTTTTTCCACCGGTTAAGTTGTTGAGGGCTGATTTCTTCTCCTGTGATAAAAAGGCTTCTGTTTCGACTTCCAAAAGTTTCAGGGGAGCATTTGCAAGGGTTTGGCAGCATTTTTGAGTGAATTGGGAAAAGTCAGATTTATGCTTAAATTGTGACCCCGGGGCTTAAGGATTTTTTCAAAAAATCTTTTCCCACCGGTTAAGTTGTTGAGGGCTGTTTTCTCTTCCTATGATAAAAAACCTTCTGTTTCGACTGTCAAAACTTTCAGGGGATCATTTGCAACCCTTCAGCACCATTTTTGAGTGTATTGGCAAAAGTCAGATTTTTTCTGAAATTGTGACCCCGGGGCTTAGGGATTTTTTTCAAAAAATCTTTTTCCACTGGTTAAGTTGTTGAGGGCTGATTTCTTGTCCTGTGATAAAAAGGCTTCTGTTTCGACTTCCAAAACTTTCAGGGGAGCATTTGCAAGGTTTGGCAGCATTTTTGAGTGACTTGGCAAAAGTCAGATTTTTGCTGAAATTGTGACCCCGGGGCTTAGGGATTTTTTCAAAAAATCTTTTTCCACCGGTTAAGTTGTTGAGGGCTGATTTCTTCTCCTGTGATAAAAAGGCTTCTGTTTCGACTTCCAAAACTTTCAGGGGAGCATTTGCAAGGGTTTGGCAGCATTTTTGAGTGAATTGGCAAAAGTCAGATTTTTGCTGAAATTGTGACCCCGGGGCTTAGGGATTTTTTCAAAAAATCTTTTTTCACCGGTTAAGTTGTCAAGGGCTGATTTCGGGTCCTATGATAAAAAACCTTCTGTTTCGACAGTCAAACCTTTCAGGGGATCATTTGCAACCGTTCAGGACTATTTTTGAGTGAATTGGGAAAAGTCAGATTTTTGCTGAAATAGTGACCCCGGGGATTAGGGAATTTTTCAAAAAATCTTTTCCCACCGGTTAAGTTGTTGAGGGCTGTTTTCTGTTCCTATGATAAAAAACCTTCTGTTTCGACTGTCAAAACTTTCAGGGGAGCATTTGCAAGGGTTCGGCAGCATTTTTGAGTGAATAGGCAAAAGTCAGATTTTTGCTGAAATTGTGACCCCGGGGCTTAGGGAATTTTTCAAAAAATCTTTTTTCAACGGTTAAGTTGTTGAGGGTTGATTTCTTGTCCTGTGATAAAAAACCTTCTGTTTCAACTGCCAAAATTTTCATGGGAGCATTTGCAAGGGTTTGGCAGCATTTTTGAGTGAATTGGCAAAAGTCAGATTTTTGCTGAAATTGTGACCCCGGGGCTTAGGGATTTTTTAAAAAAATCTTTTTCCAACGGTTAAGTTGTTGAGGGCTGATTTCTTGTCGTGTGATAAAAAGGCTTCTGTTTCGACTTCCAAAACTTTCAGGGGAGCATTTGCAAGGGTTCAGCAGAATTTTTGAGTGAATTGGCAAAAGTCAGATTTCTGCTGAAACTGTGACCCCGGGGCTTAGGGATTTTTTCAAAAAATCTTTTCCCACCGGTTAAGTTGTTGAGTGCTGTTTTCTGTTCCTGTGATAAAAAACCTTCTGTTTCGACTGTCAAAACTTTCAGGGGATCATTTGCAAACCTTCAGCACCATTTTTGAGTGTATTGGCAAAAGTCAGATTATTTCTGAAATTGTGACCCCGGGGCTTAGGGATTTTTTTCAAAAAATCTTTTTCCACTGGTTAAGTTGTTGAGGGCTGATTTCTTGTCCTGTGATAAAAAGGCTTCTGTTTCGACTTCCAAAACTTTCAGGGGAGCATTTGCAAGGGTTCAGCAGAATTTTTGAGTGAATTGGCAAAAGTGAGATTTTTGCTGAAATTGTGACCCCGGGGCTTAGGGATTTTTTCAAAAAATCTTTTTCCACCGGTTAAGTTGTTGAGGGCTGATTTCTTCTCTTGTGATAAAAAGGCTTCTGTTTCGACTTCCAAAACTTTCAGGGGAGCATTTGCAAGGGTTCAGCAGAATTTTTGAGTGAATTGGCAAAAGTCAGATTTTTGCTGAAATTGTGACCTTGGGGCTTAGGGATTTTTTCAAAAAATCTTTTTCCACCGGTTAAGTTGTTGAGGGCTGATTTCTTGTCGTGTGATAAAAAGGCTTCTGTTTCGACTTCCAAAACTTTCAGGGGAGCATTTGCAAGGGTTCGGCAGCATTTTTGAGTGAATTGGCAAAAGTCAGATTATTGCTGAAATTGTGACCCCGGGGCTGAGGGATTTTTTCAAAAAATCTTTTTCCACCGGTTAAGTTGTTGAGGGCTGATTTCTTCTCCTGTGATAAAAAGGATTCTGTTTCGACTGCAAAAGTTTCAGGGGAGCATCTGCAAGGGTTTGGCAGCATTTTTGAGTGAATTGGCAAAAGTCAGATTTTTGCTGACATTCTGACCCCGGGGCTTAGGGATTTTTTCAAAAAATCTTTTTCCACCGGTTAAGTTGTTGAGGGCTGTTTTTTGGTCCTATGATAAAAAACCTTCTGTTTCGACTGTCAAAACTTTCAGGGGATCATTTGCAAACGTTCAGCACCATTTTTGAGTGTATTGGCAAAAGTCAGATTTTTGCTGACATTCTGACCCGGGGCTTAGGGATTTTTTCAAAAAATCTTTTTCCACCGGTTAAGTTGTCAAGGGCTGATTTTTGGTCCTATGATAAAAAACCTTCTGTTTCGACTTCCAAAACATTCATGGGAGCATTTGCCAGGGTTTGGCAGCATTTTTGAGTGAATTGTCAAAAGTCAGATTTTTGCTGAAATTGTGACCCGGGGCTAAGGGATTTTTTCAAAAAAAAATTTTTCACCGGTTAAGTTGTCAAGGGCTGATTTCAGGTCCTATGATAAAAAACCTTCTGTTTCAAGAGTCAAACCTTTCAGGGGATCATTTGCAACCGTTCAGGACTATTTTTGAGTGAATTGGGAAAAGTCAGATTTATGCTTAAATTGTGACCCCGGGGCTTAGGGATTTTTTCAAAAAATCTTTTTCCAACGGTTAAGTTGTTGAGGGCTGTTTTCTGTTCCTATGATAAAAAACCTTCTGTTTCGACTGTCAAAACTTTCAGGGGAGCATTTGCAAGGGTTCGGCAGCATTTTTGAGTGAATAGGCAAAAGTCAGATTTTTGCTGAAATTGTGACCCCGGGGCTTAGGGATTTTTTCAAAAAATCTTTTTTCAACGGTTAAGTTGTTGAGGGCTGATTTCTTGTCCTGTCATAAAAAACCTTCTGTTTCAACTGCCAAAACTTTCAGGGGAGCATTTGCAAGGGTTTGGCAGCATTTTTGAGTGAATTGGGTAAAGTCAGATTTTTGCTGAAATTGTGACCCCGGGGCTTAGGGATTTTTTCAAAAAATCTTTTTCCACCGGTTAAGTTGTTGAGGGCTGATTTCTTCTCCTGTGATAAAAAGGCTTCTGTTTCGACTTCCAAAACTTTCAGGGGAGCATTTGCAAGGGTTTGGCAGCATTTTTGAGTGAATTGGCAAAAGTCAGATTTTTGCTGAAATTGTGACCCCGGGGCTTAGGGATTTTTTCAAAAAGTCTTTTTTCACCGGTTAAGTTGTCAAGGGCTGATTTTTTGTCCTATGATAAAAAACCTTCTGTTTCGACAGTCAAACCTTTCAGGGGATCATTTGCAACCGTTCAGGACTATATTTGAGTGAATTGGGAAAAGTCAGATTTTTGCTGAAATAGTGACCCCGGGGCTTAGTGAATTTTTCAAAAAATCTTTTTCCACCGGTTAAGTTGTCAAGGGCTGATTTTTTGTCCTATGATAAAAAACCTTCTGTTTCGACTGTCAAAACATTCATGGGAGCATTTGCAAGGGTTTGGCAGCATTTTTGAGTGAATTGTCAAAAGTCAGATTTTTGCTGAAATTGTGACCCCGGGGCTTAGGGATTTTTTCAAAAAATCTTTTTCCAACGGTTGTTGTTGAGGGCTGATTTCTTGTCCTGTGATAAAAAGGCTTCTGTTTCGACTTCCAAAACTTTCAGGGGAGCATTTGCAAGGGTTCAGCAGAATTTTTGAGTGAATTGGCAAAAGTCAGATTTCTGCTGAAACTGTGACCCCGGGGCTTAGGGATTTTTTTCAAAAAATCTTTTTCCACCGGTTAAGTTGTTGAGGGCTGATTTCTTCTCCTGTGATAAAAAGGCTTCTGTTTCGACTTCCAAAACTTTCAGGGGAGCATTTGCAAGGGTTTGGCAGCATTTTTGAGTGAATTGGCAAAAGTCAGATTTTTGCTGAAATTGTGACCCCGGGGCTTAGGGATTTTTTCAAAAAATATTTTTTCACCGGTTATGTTGTCAAGGGCTGATTTTTTGTCCTATGATAAAAAACCTTCTGTTTCGAGAGTCAAACCTTACAGGGGATCATTTGCAACCGTTCAGCACCATTTCTGAGTGTATTGGCAAAAGTCAGATTTTTTCTGAAATTGTGACCCCGGGGCTTAGGGATTTTTTCAAAAAATCTTTTCCCACCGGTTAAGTTGTTGAGTGCTGTTTTCTGTTCCTATGATAAAAAACCTTCTGTTTCGACTGTCAAAACTTTCAGGGGATCATTTGCAACCCTTCAGCACCATTTTTGAGTGTATTGGCAAAAGTCAGATTTTTTCTGAAATTGTGACCCCGGGGCTTAGGGATTTTTTTCAAAAAATCTTTTTCCACTGGTTAAGTTGTTGAGGGCTGATTTCTTGTCCTGTGATAAAAAGGCTTCTGTTTCGACTTCCAAAACTTTCAGGGGAGCATTTGCAAGGGTTTGGCAGCATTTTTGAGTGAATTGGCAAAAGTCAGATTTTTGCTGAAATTCTGACCCCGGGGCTTAGGGATTTTTTCAAAAAATCTTTTTTCACCGGTTAAGTTGTCAAGGGCTGATTTTTTGTCCTATGATAAAAAACCTTCTGTTTCGACTGTCAAAACATTCATGGGAGCATTTGCAAGGGTTTGGCAGCATTTTTGAGTGAATTGTCAAAAGTCAGATTTTTGCTGAAATTGTGACCCCGGGGCTTAGGGATTTTTTCAAAAAATCTTTTCCCACCGGTTAACTTGTTGAGGGCTGTTTTCTTGTCCTGTGATAAAAAGGCTTCTGTTTCGACTTCCAAAACTTTCAGGGGAGCATTTGCAAGGTTTGGCAGCATTTTTGAGTGACTTGGCAAAAGTCAGATTTTTGCTGAAATTGTGACCCCGGGGCTTAGGGATTTTTTCAAAAAATCTTTTTCCACCGGTTAAGTTGTTGAGGGCTGATTTCTTCTCCTGTGATAAAAAGGCTTCTGTTTCGACTTCCAAAACTTTCAGGGGAGCATTTGCAAGGGTTTGGCAGCATTTTTGAGTGAATTGGCAAAAGTCAGATTTTTGCTGAAATTGTGACCCCGGGGCTTAGGGATTTTTTCAAAAAATCTTTTTTCACCGGTTAAGTTGTCAAGGGCTGATTTCGGGTCCTATGATAAAAAACCTTCTGTTTCGACAGTCAAACCTTTCAGCGGATCATTTGCAACCGTTCAGGACTATTTTTGAGTGAATTGGGAAAAGTCAGATTTTTGCTGAAATAGTGACCCCGGGGATTAGGGAATTTTTCAAAAAATCTTTTCCCACCGGTTAAGTTGTTGAGGGCTGTTTTCTGTTCCTATGATAAAAAACCTTCTGTTTCGACTGTCAAAACTTTCAGGGGAGCATTTGCAAGGGTTCGGCAGCATTTTTGAGTGAATAGGCAAAAGTCAGATTTTTGCTGAAATTGTGACCCCGGGGCTTAGGGATTTTTTCAAAAAATCTTTTTTCAACGGTTAAGTTGTTGAGGGCTGATTTCTTGTCCTGTGATAAAAAACCTTCTGTTTCAACTGCCAAAATTTTCATGGGAGCATTTGCAAGGGTTTGGCAGCATTTTTGAGTGAATTGGCAAAAGTCAGATTTTTGCTGAAATTGTGACCCCGGGGCTTAGGGATTTTTTAAAAAAATCTTTTTCCAACGGTTAAGTTGTTGAGGGCTGATTTCTTGTCGTGTGATAAAAAGGCTTCTGTTTCGACTTCCAAAACTTTCAGGGGAGCATTTGCAAGGGTTCAGCAGAATTTTTGAGTGAATTGGCAAAAGTCAGATTTCTGCTGAAACTGTGACCCCGGGGTTTAGGGATTTTTTCAAAAAATCTTTTCCCACCGGTTAAGTTGTTGAGTGCTGTTTTCTGTTCCTGTGATAAAAAACCTTCTGTTTCGACTGTCAAAACTTTCAGGGGATCATTTGCAACCCTTCAGCACCATTTTTGAGTGTATTGGCAAAAGTCAGATTTTTTCTGAAATTGTGACCCCAGGGCTTAGGGATTTTTTTCAAAAAATCTTTTTCCACTGGTTAAGTTGTTGAGGGCTGATTTCTTGTCCTGTGATAAAAAGGCTTCTGTTTCGACTTCAAAAACTTTCAGGGGAGCATTTGCAAGGGTTCAGCAGAATTTTTGAGTGAATTGGCAAAAGTCAGATTTCTGCTGAAACTGTGACCCCGGGGCTTAGGGATTTTTTCAAAAAATCTTTTTCCACCGGTTAAGTTGTTGAGGGCTGATTTCTTCTCCTGTGATAAAAAGGCTTCTGTTTCGACTTCCAAAACTTTCAGGGGAGCATTTGCAAGGGTTTGGCAGCATTTTTGAGTGAATTGGCAAAAGTCAGATTTTTGCTGAAATTGTGACCCTGGGGCTTAGGGATTTTTTCAACAAATCTTTTCCCACCGGTTAAGTTGTTGAGGGCTGATTTCTTGTCGTGTGATAAAAAGGCTTCTGTTTCGACTTCCAAAACTTTCAGGGGAGCATTTGCAAGGGTTCGGCAGCATTTTTGAGTGAATTGGCAAAAGTCAGAGTTTTGCTGAAATTGTGACCCCGGGGCTTAGGGATTTTTTCAAAAAATCTTTTTCCACCGGTTAAGTTGTTGAGGGCTGATTTCTTCTCCTGTGATAAAAAGGCTTCTGTTTCGACTTCCAAAACTTTCATGGGAGGATTTGCAAGGGTTTGGCAGCATTTTGGAGTGAATTGGCAAAAGTCAGATTTTTGCTGAAATTGTGACCCCGGGGCTTAGGGATTTTTTCAAAAAATCTTTTTTCACCGGTTATGTTGTCAAGGGCTGATTTCGGGTCCTATGATAAAAAACCTTCTGTTTCAACAGTCAAACCTTTCAGGGTATCATTTGCAACCGTTCAGGACTATTTTTGAGTGAATTGGGAAAAGTCAGATTTTTACTGAAATTGTGACCCCGGGGCTTAGGGATTTTTTCAAAAAATCTTTTCCCACCGGTTAAGTTGTTGAGTGCTGTTTTCTGTTCCTATGATAAAAAACCTTCTGTTTCGACTGTCAAAACTTTCAGGGGATCATTTGCAACCGTTCAGCACCATTTTTGAGTGTATTGGCAAAAGTCAGATTTTTTCTGAAATTGTGACCCCGGGGCTTAGGGATTTTTTTCAAAAAATCTTTTTCCAACGGTTAAGTTGTTGAGGGCTGATTTCTTGTCCTGTGATAAAAAGGCTTCTGTTTCGACTTCCAAAACTTTCAGGGGAGCATTCGCAAGGGTTCAGCAGAATTTTTGAGTGAATTGGCAAAAGTCAGATTTTTGCTGAAATTGTGACCCCGGGGCTTAGGGATTTTTTCAAAAAATCTTTTTCCACCGGTTAAGTTGTTGAGGGCTGATTTCTTCTCCTGTGATAAAAAGGCTTCTGTTTCGACTTCCAAAACTTTCAGGGGAGCATTTGCAAGGTTTGGCAGCATTTTTGAGTGAATTGGCAAAAGTCAGATTTTTGCTGAAATTGTGACCCCGGGGCTTAGGGATTTTTTCAAAAAATCTTTTTCCACCGGTTAAGTTGTTGAGGGCTGATTTCCGGTCCTATGATAAAAAACCTTCTGTTTCAACTGCCAAAACTTTCATGGGAGCATTTGCAAGGGTTTGGCAGCATTTTTGAGTGAATTGGCAAAAGTCAGATTTTTGCTGAAATTGTGACCCCGGGGCTTAGGGATTTTTTAAAAAAATCTTTTTCCAACGGTTAAGTTGTTGAGGGCTGATTTCTTGTCGTGTGATAAAAAGGCTTCTGTTTCGACTTCCAAAACTTTCAGGGGAGCATTTGCAAGGGTTCAGCAGAATTTTTGAGTGAATTGGCAAAAGTCAGATTTCTGCTGAAACTGTGACCCCGGGGCTTAGGGATTTTTTCAAAAAATCTTTTCCCACCGGTTAAGTTGTTGAGTGCTGTTTTCTGTTCCTGTGATAAAAAACCTTCTGTTTCGACTGTCAAAACTTTCAGGGGATCATTTGCAACCCTTCAGCACCATTTTTGAGTGTATTGGCAAAAGTCAGATTTTTTCTGAAATTGTGACCCCAGGGCTTAGGGATTTTTTTCAAAAAATCTTTTTCCACTGGTTAAGTTGTTGAGGGCTGATTTCTTGTCCTGTGATAAAAAGGCTTCTGTTTCGACTTCAAAAACTTTCAGGGGAGCATTTGCAAGGGTTCAGCAGAATTTTTGAGTGAATTGGCAAAAGTCAGATTTCTGCTGAAACTGTGACCCCGGGGCTTAGGGATTTTTTCAAAAAATCTTTTTCCACCGGTTAAGTTGTTGAGGGCTGATTTCTTCTCCTGTGATAAAAAGGCTTCTGTTTCGACTTCCAAAACTTTCAGGGGAGCATTTGCAAGGGTTTGGCAGCATTTTTGAGTGAATTGGCAAAAGTCAGATTTTTGCTGAAATTGTGACCCTGGGGCTTAGGGATTTTTTCAACAAATCTTTTCCCACCGGTTAAGTTGTTGAGGGCTGATTTCTTGTCGTGTGATAAAAAGGCTTCTGTTTCGACTTCCAAAACTTTCAGGGGAGCATTTGCAAGGGTTCGGCAGCATTTTTGAGTGAATTGGCAAAAGTCAGAGTTTTGCTGAAATTGTGACCCCGGGGCTTAGGGATTTTTTCAAAAAATCTTTTTCCACCGGTTAAGTTGTTGAGGGCTGATTTCTTCTCCTGTGATAAAAAGGCTTCTGTTTCGACTTCCAAAACTTTCATGGGAGGATTTGCAAGGGTTTGGCAGCATTTTTGAGTGAATTGGCAAAAGTCAGATTTTTGCTGAAATTGTGACCCCGGGGCTTAGGGATTTTTTCAAAAAATCTTTTTTCACCGGTTATGTTGTCAAGGGATGATTTCGGGTCCTATGATAAAAAACCTTCTGTTTCAACAGTCAAACCTTTCAGGGTATCATTTGCAACCGTTCAGGACTATTTTTGAGTGAATTGGGAAAAGTCAGATTTTTACTGAAATTGTGACCCCGGGGCTTAGGGATTTTTTCAAAAAATCTTTTCCCACCGGTTAAGTTGTTGAGTGCTGTTTTCTGTTCCTATGATAAAAAACCTTCTGTTTCGACTGTCAAAACTTTCAGGGGATCATTTGCAACCCTTCAGCACCATTTTTGAGTGTATTGGCAAAAGTCAGATTTTTTCTGAAATTGTGACCCCAGGGCTTAGGGATTTTTTTCAAAAAATCTTTTTCCACTGGTTAAGTTGTTGAGGGCTGATTTCTTGTCCTGTGATAAAAAGGCTTCTGTTTCGACTTCAAAAACTTTCAGGGGAGCATTTGCAAGGGTTCAGCAGAATTTTTGAGTGAATTGGCAAAAGTCAGATTTCTGCTGAAACTGTGACCCCGGGGCTTAGGGATTTTTTCAAAAAATCTTTTTCCACCGGTTAAGTTGTTGAGGGCTGATTTCTTCTCCTGTGATAAAAAGGCTTCTGTTTCGACTTCCAAAACTTTCAGGGGAGCATTTGCAAGGGTTTGGCAGCATTTTTGAGTGAATTGGCAAAAGTCAGATTTTTGCTGAAATTGTGACCCTGGGGCTTAGGGATTTTTTCAACAAATCTTTTCCCACCGGTTAAGTTGTTGAGGGCTGATTTCTTGTCGTGTGATAAAAAGGCTTCTGTTTCGACTTCCAAAACTTTCAGGGGAGCATTTGCAAGGGTTCGGCAGCATTTTTGAGTGAATTGGCAAAAGTCAGAGTTTTGCTGAAATTGTGACCCCGGGGCTTAGGGATTTTTTCAAAAAATCTTTTTCCACCGGTTAAGTTGTTGAGGGCTGATTTCTTCTCCTGTGATAAAAAGGCTTCTGTTTCGACTTCCAAAACTTTCATGGGAGGATTTGCAAGGGTTTGGCAGCATTTTTGAGTGAATTGGCAAAAGTCAGATTTTTGCTGAAATTGTGACCCCGGGGCTTAGGGATTTTTTCAAAAAATCTTTTTTCACCGGTTATGTTGTCAAGGGCTGATTTCGGGTCCTATGATAAAAAACCTTCTGTTTCAACAGTCAAACCTTTCAGGGTATCATTTGCAACCGTTCAGGACTATTTTTGAGTGAATTGGGAAAAGTCAGATTTTTACTGAAATTGTGACCCCGGGGCTTAGGGATTTTTTCAAAAAATCTTTTCCCACCGGTTAAGTTGTTGAGTGCTGTTTTCTGTTCCTATGATAAAAAACCTTCTGTTTCGACTGTCAAAACTTTCAGGGGATCATTTGCAACCGTTCAGCACCATTTTTGAGTGTATTGGCAAAAGTCAGATTTTTTCTGAAATTGTGACCCCGGGGCTTAGGGATTTTTTTCAGAAAATCTTTTTCCAACGGTTAAGTTGTTGAGGGCTGATTTCTTGTCCTGTGATAAAAAGGCTTCTGTTTCGACTTCCAAAACTTTCAGGGGAGCATTCACAAGGGTTCAGCAGAATTTTTGAGTGAATTGGCAAAAGTCAGATTTTTGCTGAAATTGTGACCCCGGGGCTTAGGGATTTTTTCAAAAAATCTTTTTCCACCGGTTAAGTTGTTGAGGGCTGATTTCTTCTCCTGTGATAAAAAGGCTTCTGTTTCGACTTCCAAAACTTTCAGGGGAGCATTTGCAAGGTTTGGCAGCATTTTTGAGTGAATTGGCAAAAGTCAGATTTTTGCTGAAATTGTGACCCCGGGGCTTAGGGATTTTTTCAAAAAATCTTTTTCCACCGGTTAAGTTGTTGAGGGCTGATTTCCGGTCCTATGATAAAAAACCTTCTGTTTCAACTGCCAAAACTTTCATGGGAGCATTTGCAAGGGTTTGGCAGCATTTTTGAGTGAATTGGCAAAAGTCAGATTTTTGCTGAAATTGTGACCCCGGGGCTTAGGGATTTTTTAAAAAAATCTTTTTCCAACGGTTAAGTTGTTGAGGGCTGATTTCTTGTCGTGTGATAAAAAGGCTTCTGTTTCGACTTCCAAAACTTTCAGGGGAGCATTTGCAAGGGTTCAGCAGAATTTTTGAGTGAATTGGCAAAAGTCAGATTTCTGCTGAAACTGTGACCCCGGGGCTTAGGGATTTTTTCAAAAAATCTTTTCCCACCGGTTAAGTTGTTGAGTGCTGTTTTCTGTTCCTGTGATAAAAAACCTTCTGTTTCGACTGTCAAAACTTTCAGGGGATCATTTGCAACCCTTCAGCACCATTTTTGAGTGTATTGGCAAAAGTCAGATTTTTTCTGAAATTGTGACCCCAGGGCTTAGGGATTTTTTTCAAAAAATCTTTTTCCACTGGTTAAGTTGTTGAGGGCTGATTTCTTGTCCTGTGATAAAAAGGCTTCTGTTTCGACTTCAAAAACTTTCAGGGGAGCATTTGCAAGGGTTCAGCAGAATTTTTGAGTGAATTGGCAAAAGTCAGATTTCTGCTGAAACTGTGACCCCGGGGCTTAGGGATTTTTTCAAAAAATCTTTTTCCACCGGTTAAGTTGTTGAGGGCTGATTTCTTCTCCTGTGATAAAAAGGCTTCTGTTTCGACTTCCAAAACTTTCAGGGGAGCATTTGCAAGGTTTGGCAGCATTTTTGAGTGAATTGGCAAAAGTCAGATTTTTGCTGAAATTGTGACCCCGGGGCTTAGGGATTTTTTCAAAAAATCTTTTTCCACCGGTTAAGTTGTTGAGGGCTGATTTCCGGTCCTATGATAAAAAACCTTCTGTTTTGACTGTCAAACCTATCCGGGGATCATTTGCAACCGTTCGGCACCATTTTTGAGTGTATTGGCAAAGGTCAGATTTTTGCTGAAATTGTGACCCCGGGGCTTAGGGATTTTTTCAACAAATCTTTTCCCACCGGTTAAGTTGTTGAGGGCTGATTTCTTGTCGTGTGATAAAAAGGCTTCTGTTTCGACTTCCAAAACTTTCAGGGGAGCATTTGCAAGGGTTCGGCAGCATTTTTGAGTGAATTGGCAAAAGTCAGAGTTTTGCTGAAATTGTGACCCCGGGGCTTAGGGATTTTTTCAAAAAATCTTTTTCCACCGGTTAAGTTGTTGAGGGCTGATTTCTTCTCCTGTGATAAAAAGGCTTCTGTTTCGACTTCCAAAACTTTCATGGGAGGATTTGCAAGGGTTTGGCAGCATTTTTGAGTGAATTGGCAAAAGTCAGATTTTTGCTGAAATTGTGACCCCGGGGCTTAGGGATTTTTTCAAAAAATCTTTTTTCACCGGTTATGTTGTAAAGGGCTGATTTCGGGTCCTATGATAAAAAACCTTCTGTTTCAACAGTCAAACCTTTCAGGGTATCATTTGCAACCGTTCAGGACTATTTTTGAGTGAATTGGGAAAAGTCAGATTTTTACTGAAATTGTGACCCCGGGGCTTAGGGATTTTTTCAAAAAATCTTTTCCCACCGGTTAAGTTGTTGAGTGCTGTTTTCTGTTCCTATGATAAAAAACCTTCTGTTTCGACTGTCAAAACTTTCAGGGGATCATTTGCAATCGTTCAGCACCATTTTTGAGTGTATTGGCAAAAGTCAGATTTTTTCTGAAATTGTGACCCCGGGGCTTAGGGATTTTTTTCAAAAAATCTTTTTCCACTGGTTAAGTTGTTGAGGGCTGATTTCTTCTCCTGTGATAAAAAGGCTTCTGTTTCGACTTCCAAAACTTTCATGGGAGGATTTGCAAGGGTTTGGCAGCATTTTTGAGTGAATTGGCAAAAGTCAGATTTTTGCTGAAATTGTGACCCCGGGGCTTAGGGATTTTTTCAAAAAATCTTTTTTCACCGGTTATGTTGTAAAGGGCTGATTTCGGGTCCTATGATAAAAAACCTTCTGTTTCAACAGTCAAACCTTTCAGGGTATCATTTGCAACCGTTCAGGACTATTTTTGAGTGAATTGGGAAAAGTCAGATTTTTACTGAAATTGTGACCCCGGGGCTTAGGGATTTTTTCAAAAAATCTTTTCCCACCGGTTAAGTTGTTGAGTGCTGTTTTCTGTTCCTATGATAAAAAACCTTCTGTTTCGACTGTCAAAACTTTCAGGGGATCATTTGCAATCGTTCAGCACCATTTTTGAGTGTATTGGCAAAAGTCAGATTTTTTCTGAAATTGTGACCCCGGGGCTTAGGGATTTTTTTCAAAAAATCTTTTTCCACTGGTTAAGTTGTTGAGGGCTGATTTCTTGTCCTGTGATAAAAAGGCTTCTGTTTCGACTTCCAAACTTTCAGGGGAGCATTCGCAAGGGTTCAGCAGAATTTTTGAGTGAATTGGCAAAAGTCAGATTTTTGCTGAAATTGTGACCCCGGGGCTTAGGGATTTTTTCAAAAAATCTTTTTCCACCGGTTAAGTTGTTGAGGGCTGATTTCTTCTCCTGTGATAAAAAGGCTTCTGTTTCGACTTCCAAAACTTTCAGGGGAGCATTTGCAAGGTTTGGCAGCATTTTTGAGTGAATTGGCAAAAGTCAGATTTTTGCTGAAATTGTGACCCCGGGGCTTAGGGATTTTTTCAAAAAATCTTTTTCCACCGGTTAAGTTGTTGAGGGCTGATTTCTTCTCCTGTGATAAAAAGGCTTCTGTTTCGACTTCCAAAACTTTCAGGGGAGCATTTGCAAGGGTTTGGCAGCATTTTTGAGTGAATTGGCAAAAGTCAGATTTTTGCTGAAATTGTGACCCCGGGGCTTAGGGATTTTTTCAAAAAATCTTTTTTCACCGGTTAAGTTGTCAAGGGCTGATTTTTTGTCCTATGATAAAAAACCTTCTGTTTCGACAGTCAAACCTTTCAGGGGATCATTTGCAACCGTTCAGGACTATTTTTGAGTTAATTGGGAAAAGTCAGATTTTTGATGAAATAGTGACCCCGGGGATTAGGGAATTTTTCAAAAAATCTTTTCCCACCGGTTAAGTTGTTGAGGGCTGTTTTCTGTTCCTATGATAAAAAACCTTCTGTTTCGACTGTCAAAACTTTCAGGGGAGCATTTGCAAGGGTTCGGCAGCATTTTTGAGTGAATAGGCAAAAGTCAGATTTTTGCTGAAATTGTGACCCCGGGGCTTAGGGATTTTTTAAAAAAATCTTTTTCCAACGGTTAAGTTGTTGAGGGCTGATTTCTTGTCCTGTGATAAAAAGGCTTCTGTTTCGACTTCCAAAACTTTCAGGGGAGCATTTGCAAGGGTTCAGCAGAATTTTTGAGTGAATTGGCAAAAGTCAGATTTCTGCTGAAACTGTGACCCCGGGGCTTAGGGATTTTTTCAAAAAATCTTTTTCCACCGGTTAAGTTGTTGAGGGCTGATTTCTTCTCCTGTGATAAAAAGGCTTCTGTTTCGACTTCCAAAACTTTCAGGGGAGCATTTGCAAGGGTTTGGCAGCATTTTTGAGTGAATTGGCAAAAGTCAGATTTTTGCTGAAATTGTGACCCCGGGGCTTAGGGATTTTTTCAAAAAATATTTTTTCACCGGTTATGTTGTCAAGGGCTGATTTTTTGTCCTATGATAAAAAACCTTCTGTTTCGACAGTCAAACCTTTCAGGGGATCATTTGCAACCGTTCAGGACTATTTTTGAGTGAATTGGGAAAAGTCAGATTTTTACTGAAATTGTGACCCCGGGGCTTAGGGATTTTTTCAAAAAATCTTTTCCCACCGGTTAAGTTGTTGAGTGCTGTTTTCTGTTCCTATGATAAAAAACCTTCTGTTTCGACTGTCAAAACTTTCAGGGGATCATTTGCAACCGTTCAGCACCATTTTTGAGTGTATTGGCAAAAGTCAGATTTTTTCTGAAATTGTGACCCCGGGGCTTAGGGATTTTTTTCAAAAAATCTTTTTCCACTGGTTAAGTTGTTGAGGGCTGATTTCTTGTCCTGTGATAAAAAGGCTTCTGTTTCGACTTCCAAAACTTTCAGGGGAGCATTCGCAAGGGTTCAGCAGAATTTTTGAGTGAATTGGCAAAAGTCAGATTTTTGCTGAAATTGTGACCCCGGGGCTTAGGGATTTTTTCAAAAAATCTTTTTCCACCGGTTAAGTTGTTGAGGGCTGATTTCTTCTCCTGTGATAAAAAGGCTTCTGTTTCGACTTCCAAAACTTTCAGGGGAGCATTTGCAAGGTTTGGCAGCATTTTTGAGTGAATTGGCAAAAGTCAGATTTTTGCTGAAATAGTGACCCTGGGGCTTAGGGATTTTTTCAAAAAAATCTTTTTCCACCAGTTAAGATGTTGAGGGCTGATTTCTTGTCCTATAATAAAAAAAACTTCTGTTTCGACAGTCAAACCTTTCAGGGGATCATTTGCAACCGTTCGGCACCATTTTTGAGTGAATTGGCAAAAGTCAGATTTTTGCTGAAATTGTGACCCCGGGGCTTAGGGATTTTTTCAAAAAATCTTTTTCCACCGGTTAAGTTGTCAAGGGCTGATTTTTTGTCCTATGATAAAAAACCTTCTGTTTCGAGAGTCAAACCTTACAGGGGATCATTTGCAACCGTTCAGGACTATTTTTGATTGAATTGGGTAAAGTCAGATTTTTGCTGAAATTGTGACCCCGGGGCTTAGGGATTTTTTCAAAAAATCTTTTTCCACCGGTTAAGTTGTTGAGGGCTGATTTCTTCTCCTGTGATAAAAAGGCTTCTGTTTCAACTTCCAAAACTTTCAGGGGAGCATTTGCAAGGGTTTGGCAGCATTTTTGAGTGAATTGGCAAAAGTCAGATTTTTGCTGAAATTGTGACCCCGGGGCTTAGGGATTTTTTCAAAAAATCTTTTTTCACCGGTTAAGTTGTCAAGGGCTGATTTTTTGTCCTATGATAAAAAACCTTCTGTTTCGACAGTCAAACCTTTCAGGGGATCATTTGCAACCGTTCAGGACTATATTTGAGTGAATTGGGAAAAGTCAGATTTTTGCTGAAATAGTGACCCCGGGGCTTAGTGAATTTTTCAAAAAATCTTTTTCCACCGGTTAAGTTGTCAAGGGCTGATTTTTTGTCCTATGATAAAAAACCTTCTGTTTCGACTGTCAAAACATTCATGGGAGCATTTGCAAGGGTTTGGCAGCATTTTTGAGTGAATTGTCAAAAGTCAGATTTTTGCTGAAATTGTGACCCCGGGGCTTAGGGATTTTTTCAAAAAATCTTTTTCCAACGGTTAAGTTGTTGAGGGCTGATTTCTTGTCCTGTGATAAAAAGGCTTCTGTTTCGACTTCCAAAACTTTCAGGGGAGCATTTGCAAGGGTTCAGCAGAATTTTTGAGTGAATTGGCAAAAGTCAGATTTCTGCTGAAACTGTGACCCCGGGGCTTAGGGATTTTTTCAAAAAATCTTTTTCCACCGGTTAAGTTGTTGACGGCTGATTTCTTCTCCTGTGATAAAAAGGCTTCTGTTTCGACTTCCAAAACTTTCAGGGGAGCATTTGCAAGGGTTTGGCAGCATTTTTGAGTGAATTGGCAAAAGTCAGATTTTTGCTGAAATTGTGACCCCGGGGCTTAGGGATTTTTTCAAAAAATATTTTTTCACCGGTTATGTTGTCAAGGGCTGATTTTTTGTCCTATGATAAAAAACCTTCTGTTTCGAGAGTCAAACCTTACAGGGGATCATTTGCAACCGTTCAGGACTATTTTTGATTGAATTGGGTAAAGTCAGATTTTTGCTGAAATTGTGACCCCGGGGCTTAGGGATTTTTTCAAAAAATCTTTTTCCACCGGTTAAGTTGTTGAGGGCTGATTTCTTCTCCTGTGATAAAAAGGCTTCTGTTTCGACTTCCAAAACTTTCAGGGGAGCATTTGCAAGGGTTTGGCAGCATTTTTGAGTGAATTGGCAAAAGTCAGATTTTTGCTGAAATTGTGACCCCGGGGCTTAGGGATTTTTTCAAAAAATCTTTTTTCACCGGTTAAGTTGTCAAGGGCTGATTTTTTGTCCTATGATAAAAAACCTACTGTTTCGACAGTCAAACCTTTCAGGGGATCATTTGCAACCGTTCAGGACTATATTTGAGTGAATTGGGAAAAGTCAGATTTTTGCTGAAATAGTGACCCTGGGGCTTAGTGAATTTTTCAAAAAATCTTTTTTCACCGGTTAAGTTGTCAA
Source organism: Podarcis gaigeae (assembly GCF_964106915.1). NCBI lineage: Eukaryota > Metazoa > Chordata > Lepidosauria > Squamata > Lacertidae > Podarcis > Podarcis gaigeae. The sequence goes on from NW_028153443.1 coordinate 128,834, forward strand.
GGGCTGATTTTTTGTCCTATGATAAAAAACCTTCTGTTTCGACTGTCAAAACATTCATGGGAGCATTTGCAAGGGTTTGGCAGCATATTTGAGTGAATTGTCAAAAGTCAGATTTTTGCTGAAATTGTGACCCCGGGGCTTAGGGATTTTTTCAAAAAATCTTTTCCCACCGGTTAAGTTGTTGAGGGCTGATTTCTTGTCGTGTGATAAAAAGGCTTCTGTTTCGACTTCCAAAACTTTCAGGGGAGCATTTGCAAGGGTTCGGCAGCATTTTTGAGTGAATTGGCAAAAGTCAGATTTTTGCTGAAATTGTGACCCCGGGGCTTAGGGATTTTTTCAAAAAATCTTTTTCCACCGGTTAAGTTGTTGAGGGCTGATTTCTTCTCCTGTGATAAAAAGGCTTCTGTTTCGACTTCCAAAACTTTCATGGGAGGATTTGCAAGGGTTTGGCAGCATTTTTGAGTGAATTGGCAAAAGTCAGATTTTTTCTGAAATTGTGACCCCGGGGCTTAGGGATTTTTTTCAAAAAATCTTTTTCCACTGGTTAAGTTGTTGAGGGCTGATTTCTTGTCCTGTGATAAAAAGGCTTCTGTTTCGACTTCCAAAACTTTCAGGGGAGCATTTGCAAGGGTTCAGCAGAATTTTTGAGTGAATTGGCAAAAGTCAGATTTCTGCTGAAACTGTGACCCCGGGGCTTAGGGATTTTTTCAAAAAATCTTTTTCCACCGGTTAAGTTGTTGAGGGCTGATTTCTTCTCCTGTGATAAAAAGGCTTCTGTTTCGACTTCCAAAACTTTCAGGGGAGCATTTGCAAGGGTTTGGAAGCATTTTTGAGTGAATTGGCAAAAGTCAGATTTTTGCTGAAATTGTGACCCTGGGGCTTAGGGATTTTTTCAACAAATCTTTTCCCACCGGTTAAGTTGTTGAGGGCTGATTTCTTGTCGTGTGATAAAAAGGCTTCTGTTTCGACTTCCAAAACTTTCAGGGGAGCATTTGCAAGGGTTCGGCAGCATTTTTGAGTGAATTGGCAAAAGTCAGAGTTTTGCTGAAATTGTGACCCCGGGGCTTAGGGATTTTTTCAAAAAATCTTTTTCCACCGGTTAAGTTGTTGAGGGCTGATTTCTTCTCCTGTGATAAAAAGGCTTCTGTTTCGACTTCCAAAACTTTCATGGGAGGATTTGCAAGGGTTTGGCAGCATTTTTGAGTGAATTGGCAAAAGTCAGATTTTTGCTGAAATTGTGACCCCGGGGCTTAGGGATTTTTTCAAAAAATCTTTTTTCACCGGTTAAGTTGTCAAGGGCTGATTTCGGGTCCTATGATAAAAAACCTTCTGTTTCGACAGTCAAACCTTTCAGGGGATCATTTGCAACCGTTCAGGACTATTTTTGAGTGAATTGGGAAAAGTCAGATTTTTGCTGAAATAGTGACCCCGGGGATTAGGGAATTTTTCAAAAAAAATTTTCCACCGGTTAAGTTATTGAGGGCTGTTTTCTGTTCCTATGATAAAAAAACTTCTGTTTCGACTGTCAAAACTTTCAGGGGAGCATTTGCAAGGGTTCGGCAGCATTTTTGAGTGAATAGGCAAAAGTCAGATTTTTGCTGAAATTGTGACCCCGGGGCTTAGGGATTTTTTCAAAAAATCTTTTTTCAACGGTTAAGTTGTTGAGGGCTGATTTCTTGTCCTGTGATAAAAAACCTTCTGTTTCAACTGCCAAAACTTTCATGGGAGCATTTGCAAGGGTTTGGCAGCATTTTTGAGTGAATTGGCAAAAGTCAGATTTTTGCTGAAATTGTGACCCCGGGGCTTAGGGATTTTTTCAAAAAATCTTTTTCCAACGGTTAAGTTGTTGAGGGCTGATTTCTTGTCCTGTGATAAAAAGGCTTCTGTTTCGACTTCCAAAACTTTCAGGGGAGCATTTGCAAGGGTTCAGCAGAATTTTTGAGTGAATTGGCAAAAGTCAGATTTCTGCTGAAACTGTGACCCCGGGGCTTAGGGATTTTTTCAAAAAATCTTTTTCCACCGGTTAAGTTGTTGAGGGCTGATTTCTTCTCCTGTGATAAAAAGGCTTCTGTTTCGACTTCCAAAACTTTCAGGGGAGCATTTGCAAGGGTTTGGCAGCATTTTTGAGTGAATTGGCAAAAGTCAGATTTTTGCTGAAATTGTGACCCCGGGGCTTAGGGATTTTTTCAAAAAATATTTTTTCACCGGTTATGTTGTCAAGGGCTGATTTTTTGTCCTATGATAAAAAACCTTCTGTTTCTAGAGTCAAACCTTACAGGGGATCATTTGCAACCGTTCAGGACTATTTTTGATTGAATTGGGTAAAGTCAGATTTTTGCTGAAATTGTGACCCCGGGGCTTAGGGATTTTTTCAAAAAATCTTTTTCCACCGGTTAAGTTGTTGAGGGCTGATTTCTTCTCCTGTGATAAAAAGGCTTCTGTTTCGACTTCCAAAACTTTCAGGGGAGCATTTGCAAGGGTTTGGCAGCATTTTTGAGTGAATTGGCAAAAGTCAGATTTTTGCTGAAATTGTGACCCCGGGGCTTAGGGATTTTTTCAAAAAATATTTTTTCACCGGTTATGTTGTCAAGGGCTGATTTTTTGTCCTATGATAAAAAACCTTCTGTTTCGAGAGTCAAACCTTACAGGGGATCATTTGCAACCGTTCAGGACTATTTTTGATTGAATTGGGTAAAGTCAGATTTTTGCTGAAATTGTGACCCCGGGGCTTAGGGATTTTTTCAAAAAATCTTTTTCCACCGGTTAAGTTGTTGAGGGCTGATTTCTTCTCCTGTGATAAAAAGACTTCTGTTTCGACTTCCAAAACTTTCAGGGGAGCATTTGCAAGGGTTTGGCAGCATTTTTGAGTGAATTGGCAAAAGTCAGATTTTTGCTGAAATTGTGACCCCGGGCTTAGGGATTTTTTCAAAAAATCTTTTTTCACCGGTTAAGTTGTCAAGGGCTGATTTTTTGTCCTATGATAAAAAACCTTCTGTTTCGACTGTCAAAACATTCATGGGAGCATTTGCAAGGGTTTGGCAGCATTTTTGAGTGAATTGTCAAAAGTCAGATTTTTGCTGAAATTGTGACCCCGGGGCTTAGGGATTTTTTCAAAAAATCTTTTCCCACCGGTTAAGTTGTTGAGGGCTGTTTTCTGTTCCTATGATAAAAAACCTTCTGTTTCGACTGTCAAAACTTTCAGGGGATCATTTGCAACCGTTCAGCACCATTTCTGAGTGTATTGGCAAAAGTCAGATTTTTTCTGAAATTGTGACCCCGGGGCTTAGGGATTTTTTCAAAAAATCTTTTCCCACCGGTTAAGTTGTTGAGTGCTGTTTTCTGTTCCTATGATAAAAAACCTTCTGTTTCGACTGTCAAAACTTTCAGGGGATCATTTGCAACCCTTCAGCACCATTTTTGAGTGTATTGGCAAAAGTCAGATTTTTTCTGAAATTGTGACCCCGGGGCTTAGGGATTTTTTTCAAAAAATCTTTTTCCACTGGTTAAGTTGTTGAGGGCTGATTTCTTGTCCTGTGATAAAAAGGCTTCTGTTTCGACTTCCAAAACTTTCAGGGGAGCATTTGCAAGGGTTCAGCAGAATTTTTGAGTGAATTGGCAAAAGTCAGATTTCTGCTGAAACTGTGACCCCGGGGCTTAGGGATTTTTTCAAAAAATCTTTTTCCACCGGTTAAGTTGTTGAGGGCTGATTTCTTCTCCTGTGATAAAAAGGCTTCTGTTTCGACTTCCAAAACTTTCAGGGGAGCATTTGCAAGGGTTTGGAAGCATTTTTGAGTGAATTGGCAAAAGTCAGATTTTTGCTGAAATTGTGACCCTGGGGCTTAGGGATTTTTTCAACAAATCTTTTCCCACCGGTTAAGTTGTTGAGGGCTGATTTCTTGTCGTGTGATAAAAAGGCTTCTGTTTCGACTTCCAAAACTTTCAGGGGAGCATTTGCAAGGGTTCGGCAGCATTTTTGAGTGAATTGGCAAAAGTCAGAGTTTTGCTGAAATTGTGACCCCGGGGCTTAGGGATTTTTTCAAAAAATCTTTTTCCACCGGTTAAGTTGTTGAGGGCTGATTTCTTGTCGTGTGATAAAAAGGCTTCTGTTTCGACTTCCAAAACTTTCAGGGGAGCATTTGCAAGGGTTCGGCAGCATTTTTGAGTGAATTGGCAAAAGTCAGAGTTTTGCTGAAATTGTGACCCCGGGGCTTAGGGATTTTTTCAAAAAATCTTTTTCCACAGGTTAAGTAGTTGAGGGCTGATTTCTTCTCCTGTGATAAAAAGGCTTCTGTTTCGACTTCCAAAACTTTCAGGGGAGCATTTGCAAGGTTTGGCAGCATTTTTGAGTGAATTGGCAAAAGTCAGATTTTTGCTGAAATTGTGACCCCGGGGCTTAGGGATTTTTTCAAAAAATCTTTTTTCACCGGTTAAGTTGTCAAGGGCTGATTTCGGGTCCTATGATAAAAAACCTTCTGTTTCGACAGTCAAACCTTTCAGGGGATCATTTGCAACCGTTCAGGACTATTTTTGAGTGAATTGGGAAAAGTCAGATTTTTGCTGAAATAGTGACCCCGGGGATTAGGGAATTTTTCAAAAAATCTTTTCCCACCGGTTAAGTTGTTGAGGGCTGTTTTCTGTTCCTATGATAAAAAACCTTCTGTTTCGACTGTCAAAACTTTCAGGGGAGCATTTGCAAGGGTTCGGCAGCATTTTTGAGTGAATAGGCAAAAGTCAGATTTTTGCTGAAATTGTGACCCCGGGGCTTAGGGATTTTTTCAAAAAATCTTTTTCCACCGGTTAAGTTGTTGAGGGCTGATTTCTTGTCCTGTGATAAAAAACCTTCTGTTTCAACTGCCAAAACTTTCATGGGAGCATTTGCAAGGGTTTGGCAGCATTTTTGAGTGAATTGGCAAAAGTCAGATTTTTGCTGAAATTGTGACCCCGGGGCTTATGGATTTTTTCAAAAAATCTTTTTTCACCGGTTATGTTGTCAAGGGCTGATTTCGGGTCCTATGATAAAAAACCTTCTGTTTCAACAGTCAAACCTTTCAGGGTATCATTTGCAACCGTTCAGGACTATTTTTGAGTGAATTGGGAAAAGTCAGATTTTTACTGAAATTGTGACCCCGGGGCTTAGGGATTTTTTCAAAAAATCTTTTCCCACCGGTTAAGTTGTTGAGGGCTGATTTCTTCTCCTGTGATAAAAAGGCTTCTGTTTCGACTTCCAAAACTTTCATGGGAGGATTTGCAAGGGTTTGGCAGCATTTTTGAGTGTATTGGCAAAAGTCAGATTTTTTCTGAAATTGTGACCCCGGGGCTTAGGGATTTTTTTCAAAAAATCTTTTTCCACTGGTTAAGTTGTTGAGGGCTGATTTCTTGTCCTGTGATAAAAAGGCTTCTGTTTCGACTTCCAAAACTTTCAGGGGAGCATTCGCAAGGGTTCAGCAGAATTTTTGAGTGAATTGGCAAAAGTCAGATTTTTGCTGAAATTGTGACCCCGGGGCTTAGGGATTTTTTCAAAAAATCTTTTTCCACCGGTTAAGTTGTTGAGGGCTGATTTCTTCTCCTGTGATAAAAAGGCTTCTGTTTCGACTTCCAAAACTTTCAGGGGAGCATTTGCAAGGTTTGGCAGCATTTTTGAGTGAATTGGCAAAAGTCAGATTTTTGCTGAAATTGTGACCCCGGGGCTTAGGGATTTTTTCAAAAAATCTTTTTTCACCGGTTAAGTTGTCAAGGGCTGATTTCGGGTCCTATGATAAAAAACCTTCTGTTTCGACAGTCAAACCTTTCAGGGGATCATTTGCAACCGTTCAGGACTATTTTTGAGTGAATTGGGAAAAGTCAGATTTTTGCTGAAATAGTGACCCCGGGGATTAGGGAATTTTTCAAAAAATCTTTTCCCACCGGTTAAGTTGTTGAGGGCTGTTTTCTGTTCCTATGATAAAAAACCTTCTGTTTCGACTGTCAAAACTTTCAGGGGAGCATTTGCAAGGGTTCGGCAGCATTTTTGAGTGAATAGGCAAAAGTCAGATTTTTGCTGAAATTGTGACCCCGGGGCTTAGGGATTTTTTCAAAAAATCTTTTTTCAACGGTTAAGTTGTTGAGGGCTGATTTCTTGTCCTGTGATAAAAAACCTTCTGTTTCAACTGCCAAAACTTTCATGGGAGCATTTGCAAGGGTTTGGCAGCATTTTTGAGTGAATTGGCAAAAGTCAGATTTTTGCTGAAATTGTGACCCCGGGGCTTATGGATTTTTTCAAAAAATCTTTTTTCACCGGTTATGTTGTCAAGGGCTGATTTCGGGTCCTATGATAAAAAACCTTCTGTTTCAACAGTCAAACCTTTCAGGGTATCATTTGCAACCGTTCAGGACTATTTTTGAGTGAATTGGGAAAAGTCAGATTTTTACTGAAATTGTGACCCCGGGGCTTAGGGATTTTTTCAAAAAATCTTTTCCCACCGATTAAGTTGTTGAGGGCTGATTTCTTCTCCTGTGATAAAAAGGCTTCTGTTTCGACTTCCAAAACTTTCATGGGAGGATTTGCAAGGGTTTGGCAGCATTTTTGAGTGTATTGGCAAAAGTCAGATTTTTTCTGAAATTGTGACCCCGGGGCTTAGGGATTTTTTTCAAAAAATCTTTTTCCACTGGTTAAGTTGTTGAGGGCTGATTTCTTCTCCTGTGATAAAAAGGCTTCTGTTTCGACTTCCAAAACTTTCAGGGGAGCATTCGCAAGGGTTCAGCAGAATTTTTGAGTGAATTGGCAAAAGTCAGATTTTTGCTGAAATTGTGACCCCGGGGCTTAGGGATTTTTTCAAAAAATCTTTTTCCACCGGTTAAGTTGTTGAGGGCTGATTTCTTCTCCTGTGATAAAAAGGCTTCTGTTTCGACTTCCAAAACTTTCAGGGGAGCATTTGCAAGGGTTTGGCAGCATTTTTGAGTGAATTGGCAAAAGTCAGATTTTTGCTGAAATTGTGACCCCGGGGCTTAGGGATTTTTTCAAAAAATCTTTTTTCACCGGTTAAGTTGTCAAGGGCTGATTTCGGGTCCTATGATAAAAAACCTTCTGTTTCGACAGTCAAACCTTTCAGGGGATCATTTGCAACCGTTCAGGACTATTTTTGAGTGAATTGGGAAAAGTCAGATTTTTGCTGAAATAGTGACCCCGGGGATTAGGGAATTTTTCAAAAAATCTTTTCCCACCGGTTAAGTTGTTGAGGGCTGTTTTCTGTTCCTATGATAAAAAACCTTCTGTTTCGACTGTCAATACTTTCAGGGGAGCATTTGCAAGGGTTCGGCAGCATTTTTGAGTGAATAGGCAAAAGTCAGATTTTTGCTGAAATTGTGACCCCGGGGCTTAGGGATTTTTTCAAAAAATCTTTTTTCAACGGTTAAGTTGTTGAGAGCTGATTTCTTGTCCTGTGATAAAAAACCTTCTGTTTCAACTGCCAAAACTTTCATGGGAGCATTTGCAAGGGTTTGGCAGCATTTCTGAGTGAATTGGCAAAAGTCAGATTTTTGCTGAAATTGTGACCCCGGGGCTTATGGATTTTTTCAAAAAATGTTTTTCCAACGGTTAAGTTGTTGAGGGCTGATTTCTTGTCCTGTGATAAAAAGGCTTCTGTTTCGACTTCCAAAACTTTCAGGGGAGCATTTGCAAGGGTTCAGCAGAATTTTTGAGTGAATTGGCAAAAGTCAGATTTCTGCTGAAACTGTGACCCCGGGGCTTAGGGATTTTTTCAAAAAATCTTTTTCCACCGGTTAAGTTGTTGAGGGCTGATTTCTTCTCCTGTGATAAAAAGGCTTCTGTTTCGACTTCCAAAACTTTCAGGGGAGCATTTGCAAGGGTTTGGCAGCATTTTTGAGTGAATTGGCAAAAGTCAGATTTTTGCTGAAATTGTGACCCCGGGGCTTAGGGATTTTTTCAAAAAATATTTTTTCACCGGTTATGTTGTCAAGGGCTGATTTTTTGTCCTATGATAAAAAAACTTCTGTTTCGAGAGTCAAACCTTACAGGGGATCATTTGCAACCGTTCAGGACTATTTTTGATTGAATTGGGTAAAGTCAGATTTTTGCTGAAATTGTGACCCCGGGGCTTAGGGATTTTTTCAAAAAATCTTTTTCCACCGGTTAAGTTGTTGAGGGCTGATTTCTTCTCCTGTGATAAAAAGGCTTCTGTTTCGACTTCCAAAACTTTCAGGGGAGCATTTGCAAGGGTTTGGCAGCATTTTTGAGTGAATTGGCAAAAGTCAGATTTTTGCTGAAATTGTGACCCCGGGGCTTAGGGATTTTTTCAAAAAATCTTTTCCCACCGGTTAAGTTGTTGAGGGCTGTTTTCTGTTCCTATGATAAAAAACCTTCTGTTTCGACTGTCAAAACTTTCAGGGGATCATTTGCAACCGTTCAGCACCATTTCTGAGTGTATTGGCAAAAGTCAGATTTTTTCTGAAATTGTGACCCCGGGGCTTAGGGATTTTTTTCAAAAAATCTTTTTCCACTGGTTAAGTTGTTGAGGGCTGATTTCTTGTCCTGTGATAAAAAGGCTTCTGTTTCGACTTCCAAAACTTTCAGGGGAGCATTTGCAAGGGTTCAGCAGAATTTTTGAGTGAATTGGCAAAAGTGAGATTTTTGCTGAAATTGTGACCCCGGGGCTTAGGGATTTTTTCAAAAAATCTTTTTCCACCGGTTAAGTTGTTGAGGGCTGATTTCTTCTCCTGTGATAAAAAGGCTTCTGTTTCGACTTCCAAAACTTTCAGGGGATCATTTGCAAGGGTTTGGCAGCATTTTTGAGTGAACTGGCAAAAGTCAGATTTTTGCTGAATTTGTGACCCCGGGGCTTAGGGATTTTTTTCAAAAAATCTTTTTCCACTGGTTAAGTTGTTGAGGGCTGATTTCTTGTCCTGTGATAAAAAGGCTTCTGTTTCGACTTCCAAAACTTTCAGGGGAGCATTTGCAAGGGTTCAGCAGAATTTTTGAGTGAATTGGCAAAAGTGAGATTTTTGCTGAAATTGTGACCCCGGGGCTTAGGGATTTTTTCAAAAAATCTTTTTCCACCGGTTAAGTTGTTGAGGGCTGATTTCTTCTCCTGTGATAAAAAGGCTTCTGTTTCGACTTCCAAAACTTTCAGCGGAGCATTTGCAAGGGTTTGGCAGCATTTTTGAGTGAACTGGCAAAAGTCAGATTTTTGCTGAATTTGTGACCCCTGGTCTTAGGGATTTTTTCAAAAAATCTTTTTCCACCGGTTAAGTTGTTGAGGGCTGATTTCTTCTCCTGTGATAAAAAGGCTTCTGTTTCGACTTCCAAAACTTTCAGGGGAGCATTTGCAAGGGTTTGGAAGCATTTTTGAGTGAATTGGCAAAAGTCAGATTTTTGCTGAAATTGTGACCCTGGGGCTTAGGGATTTTTTCAAAAAATCTTTTTCCACCGGTTAAGTTGTTGAGGGCTGATTTCTTCTCCTGTGATAAAAAGGCTTCTGATTCGACTTCCAAAACTTTCATGGGAGGATTTGCAAGGGTTTGGCAGCATTTTTGAGTGAATTGGCAAATGTCAGATTTTTGCTGAAATTGTGACCCCGGGGCTTAGGGATTTTTTCAAAAAATCTTTTTTCACCGGTTATGTTGTCAAGGGCTGATTTTTTGTCCTATGATAAAAAACCTTCTGTTTCGAGAGTCAAACCTTTCAGGGGATCATTTGCAACCGTTCAGGACTATTTTTGAGTGAATTGGCATAAGTCAGATTTTTGCTGAAATTGTGACCCTGGGGCTTAGGGATTTTTTCTAAAAATCTTTTTCCACCGGTTAAGTTGTTGAGGGCTGATTTCTTCTCCTGTGATAAAAAGGCTTCTGTTTCGACTGCCAAAAGTTTCAGGGGAGCATTTGCAAGGGTTTGGCAGCATTTTTGAGTGAATTGCCAAAAGTCAGATTTTTGCTGACATTCTGACCCCGGGGCTTAGGGATTTTTTCAAAAAATCTTTTTCCACCGGTTAAGTTGTTGAGGGCTGATTTCTTCTCCTGTGATAAAAAGGCTTCTTGCCGGTTAAGTTGTTGAGGGCTGATTTCTGGTCCTATGATAAAAAACCTTCGGTTTTCACTGTCAAACCTTTCCGGGGATCATTTGCAACCGTTCGGCACCATTTTTGAGTGTATTGGCAAAAGTCAGATTTTTGCTGAAATTGTGACCCCGGGTGCATTTTTTTCACAAAATCTTTTTCCACCGTTTAAGATGTTGAGGGCTGATTTCTTCTCCTGTGATAAAAAGGCTTCTGTTTCGACTTCCAAAACTTTCAGGGGAGCATTTGCAAGGGTTTGGCAGCATTTTTGAGTGAACTGGCAAAAATCAGATTTTTGCTGAATTTGTGACCCCGGGGCTTAGGGATTTTTTCAAAAAATCTTTTTCCACCGGTTAAGTTGTTGAGGGCTGATTTCTTGTCGTGTGATAAAAAGGCTTCTGTTTCGACTTCCAAAACTTTCAGGGGAGCATTTGCAAGGGTTTGGAAGCATTTTTGAGTGAATTGGCAAAAGTCAGATTTTTGCTGAAATTGTGACCCCGGGGCTTAGGGATTTTTTCAAAAAATCTTTTTTCACCGGTTAAGTTGTCAGGGGCTGATTTCGGGTCCTATGATAAAAAACCTTCTGTTTCGACAGTCAAACCTTTCAGGGGATCATTTGCAACCGTTCAGGACTATTTTTGAGTGAATTGGAAAAAGTCAGATTTTTGCTGAAATAGTGACCCCGGGGCTTAGGGAATTTTTCAAAAAATCTTTTCCCACCGGTTAAGTTGTTGAGGGCTGTTTTCTCTTCCTATGATAAAAAACCTTCTGTTTCGACTGTCAAAACTTTCAGGGGAGCACTGGCAAGGGTTCGGCAGCATTTTTGAGTGAATTGGCAAAAGTCAGATTTTTGCTGAAATTGTGACCCTGGGGCTTAGGGATTTTTTCTAAAAATCTTTTTCCACCGGTTAAGTTGTTGAGGGCTGATTTCTTCTCCTGTGATAAAAAGGCTTCTGTTTCGACTGCCAAAAGTTTCAGGGGAGCATTTGCAAGGTTTTGGCAGCATTTTTGAGTGAATTGCCAAAAGTCAGATTTTTGCTGACATTCTGACCCCGGGGCTTAGGGATTTTTTCAAAAAATCTTTTTCCACCGGTTAAGTTGTTGAGGGCTGATTTCTTCTCCTGTGATAAAAAGGCTTCTTGCCGGTTAAGTTGTTGAGGGCTGATTTCTGGTCCTATGATAAAAAACCTTCGGTTTTGACTGTCAAACCTTTCCGCGGATCATTTGCAACCGTTCGGCACCATTTTTGAGTGTATTGGCAAAAGTCAGATTTTTGCTGAAATTGTGACCCCGGGTGCATTTTTTTCACAAAATCTTTTTCCACCGTTTAAGATGTTGAGGGCTGATTTCTTCTCCTGTGATAAAAAGGCTTCTGTTTCGACTTCCAAAACTTTCAGGGGAGCATTTGCAAGGGTTTGGCAGCATTTTTGAGTGAACTGGCAAAAGTCAGATTTTTGCTGAATTTGTGACCCCGGGGCTTAGGGATTTTTTCAAAAAATCTTTTTCCACCGGTTAAGTTGTTGAGGGCTGATTTCTTGTCGTGTGATAAAAAGGCTTCTGTTTCGACTTCCAAAACTTTCAGGGGAGCATTTGCAAGGGTTTGGAAGCATTTTTGAGTGAATTGGAAAAAGTCAGATTTTTGCTGAAATAGTGACCCCGGGGCTTAGGGAATTTTTCAAAAAATCTTTTCCCACCGGTTAAGTTGTTGAGGGCTGTTTTCTCTTCCTATGATAAAAAACCTTCTGTTTCGACTGTCAAAACTTTCAGGGGAGCACTTGCAAGGGTTCGGCAGCATTTTTGAGTGAATTGGCAAAAGTCAGATTTTTGCTGAAATTGTGACCCCGGGGCTTAGGGATTTTTTCAAAAAATCTTTTTTCACCGGTTAAGTTGTCAAGGGCTGATTTCGGGTCCTATGATAAAAAACCTTCTGTTTCGACAGTCAAACCTTTCAGGGGATCATTTGCAACCGTTCAGGACTATTTTTGAGTGAATTGGGAAAAGTCAGATTTTTGCTGAAATAGTGACCCCGGGGATTAGGGAATTTTTCAAAAAATATTTTCCCACCGGTTAAGTTGTTGAGGGCTGTTTTCTGTTCCTATGATAAAAAACCTTCTATTTCGACTGTCAAAACTTTCAGGGGAGCATTTGCAAGGGTTTGGCAGCATTTTTGAGTGAATTGGCAAAAGTCAGATTTTTGCTGACATTCTGACCCCGGGGCTTAGGGATTTTTTCAAAAAATCTTTTTTCACCGGTTAAGTTGTCAAGAGCTGATTTCGGGTCCTATGATAAAAGACCTTCTGTTTCGACTGCCAAAAGTTTCAGGGGAGCATTTGCAAGGGTTTGGCAGCATTTTTGAGTGAATTGGCCAAAGTCAGATTTTTGCTGACATTCTGACCCCGGGGCTTAGGGATTTTTTCAAAAAAATCTTTTTCCACCGGTTAAGTTGTCAAGGGCTGATTTTTGGTCCTATGATAAAAAACCTTCTGTTTCGACTTGCAAAACATTCATGGGAGCATTTGCAAGGGTTTGGCAGCATTTTTGAGTGAAATGTCAAAAGTCAGATTTTTGCTGAAATTGTGACCTCGGGGCTTAGGGATTTTTTCAAAAAATCTTTTTTCACCGGTTAAGTTGTCAAGGGCTGATTTCTTGTCCTGTGATAAAAAGGCTTCTGTTTTGACTTCCAAAACTTTCAGGGAAGCATTTGCAAGGGTTCGGCAGCATTTTTGAGTGAATTGGCAAAAGTCAGATTTTTGCTGAAATTGTGACCCCGGGGCTTAGGGATTTTTTCAAAAAAGCTTTTTCCACCGGTTAAGTTGTTGAGGGCTGATTTCTTCTCCTGTGTTAAAAAGGCTTCTGTTTCAACTTCAAAAACTTTCAGGGAAGCATTTGCAAAGGTTTGGCAGCATTTTTGAGTGAATTGGCAAAAGTCAGATTTTTGCTGACATTCTGACCCCGGGGCTTAGGGATTTTTTCAAAAAATCTTTTTCCACCGGTTAAGTTGTCAAGGCCTGATTTTTGGTCCTATGATAAAAAACCTTCTGTTTCGACTTGCAAAACATTCATGGGAGCATTTGCAAGGGTTTGGCAGCATTTTTGAGTGAATTGTCAAAAGTCAGATTTTTGCTGAAATTGTGACCCCGGGGCTTAGGGATTTTTTCAAAAAAATCTTTTTCCACCGGTTAAGTTGTCAAGGGCTGATTTTTGGTCCTATGATAAAAAACCTTCTGTTTCGACTTGCAAAACATTCATGGGAGCATTTGCAAGGGTTTGGCAGCATTTTTGAGTGAAATGTCAAAAGTCAGATTTTTGCTGAAAATGTGACCTCGGGGCTTAGGGATTTTTTCAAAAAATCTTTTTTCACCGGTTAAGTTGTCAAGGGCTGATTTCTTGTCCTGTGATAAAAAGGCTTCTGTTTTGACTTCCAAAACTTTCAGGGAAGCATTTGCAAGGGTTCGGCAGCATTTTTGAGTGAATTGGCAAAAGTCAGATTTTTGCTGAAATTGTGACCCCGGGGCTTAGGGATTTTTTCAAAAAAGCTTTTTCCACCGGTTAAGTTGTTGAGGGCTGATTTCTTCTCCTGTGTTAAAAAGGCTTCTGTTTCAACTTCCAAAACTTTCAGGGAAGCATTTGCAAAGGTGTGGCAGCATTTTTGAGTGAATTGGCAAAAGTCAGATTTTTGCTGACATTCTGACCCCGGGGCTTAGGGATTTTTTCAAAAAATCTTTTTCCACCGGTTAAGTTGTCAAGGCCTGATTTTTGGTCCTATGATAAAAAACCTTCTGTTTCGACTTGCAAAACATTCATGGGAGCATTTGCAAGGGTTTGGCAGCATTTTTGAGTGAATTGTCAAAAGTCAGATTTTTGCTGAAATTGTGACCCCGGGGCTTAGGGATTTTTTCAAAAAATCTTTTTTCAACGGTTAAGTTGTTGAGGGCTTTTTTCTTGTCCTGTGATAAAAAACCGTCTGTTTCAACTGCCAAAACTTTCATGGGAGGATTTGCAAGGTTTTGGCAGCATTTTTGAGTGAATTGGCAAAAGTCAGATTTTTGCTGAAATTGTGACCCCGGGGCTTAGGGATTTTTTCAAAAAAGCTTTTTCCACCGGTTAAGTTGTTGAGGGCTGATTTCTTGTCGTGTGATAAAAAGGTTTCTGTTTCGACTTCCAAAACTTTCAGGGGACCATTTGCAAGGGTTCGGCAGCATTTTTGAGTGAATTGGCAAAAGTCAGATTTTTGCTGAAATTGTGACCCCGGGGCTTAGGGATTTTTTCAAAAAATCTTTTTCCACCGGTTAAGTTGTTGAGGGCTGATTTCTTGTCCTGTGTTTAAAAGGCTTCTGTTTCAACTTCCAAAACTTTCAGGGAAGCATTTGCAAGGGTTTGGCAGCATTTTTGAGTGAACTGGCATAAGTCAGATTTTTGCTGAAATTGTGACCCCGGGGCTTAGGGATTTTTTCAAAAAATCTTTTTCCACCGGTTAAGTTGTTGAGGGCTGATTTCTTCTCCTGTGATAAAAAGGCTTCTGTTTCGACTGCCAAAAGTTTCAGGGGAGCATTTGCAAGGGTTTGTAGCATTTTTGAGTGAATTGGCAAAAGTCAGATTTTTGCTGACATTCTGACCCCGGGGCTTAGGGATTTTTTCAAAAAATCTTTTTCCACCGGTTAAGTTGTCAAGGGCTGATTTTTGGTCCTATGATAAAAAACCTTCTGTTTCGACAGTCAAACCTTTCAGGGGATCATTTGCAACCGTTCAGGACTATTTTTGAGTGAATTGGGAAAAGTCAGATTTTTGCTGAAATAGTGACCCCGGGGATTAGGGAATTTTTCAAAAAATCTTTTCCCACCGGTTAAGTTGTTGAGGGCTGCTTTCTGTTCCTATGATAAAAAACCTTCTATTTCGACTGTCAAAACTTTCAGGGGAGCATTTGCAAGGGTTCGGCAGCATTTTTGAGTGAATAGGCAAAAGTCAGATTTTTGCTGAAATTGTGACCCCGGGGCTTAGGGATTTTTTCAAAAAATCTTTTTTCACCGGTTAAATTGTCAAGGGCTGATTTCTTGTCCTGTGATAAAAAGGCTTCTGTTTCGACTTCCAAAACTTTCAGGGGAGCATTTGCAAGTGTTTGGCAGCATTTTTGAGTGAATTGGCAAAAGTCAGATTTTTGCTGAAATTGTGACCCCGGGGCTTAGGGATTTTTTCAAAAAATCTTTTTCCACCGGTTAAGTTGTTGAGGGCTGATTTCTTCTCCTGTGATAAAAAGGCTTCTGTTTCGACTTCCAAAACTTTCAGGGGAGCATTTGCAAGGGTTTGGAAGCATTTTTGAGTGAATTGGCAAAAGTCAGATTTTTGCTGAAATTGTGACCCTGGGGCTTAGGGATTTTTTCAAAAAATCTTTTTCCACCGGTTAAGTTGTTGAGGGCTGATTTCTTGTCGTGTGATAAAAAGGCTTCTGTTTCGACTCCCAAAACTTTCAGGGGACCATTTGCAAGGGTTCGGCAGCATTTTTGAGTGAATTGGCAAAAGTCAGATTTTTGCTGAAATTGTGACCCCGGGGCTTAGGGATTTTTTCAAAAAATCTTTTTCCACCGGTTAAGTTGTTGAGGGCTGATTTCTTCTCCTGTGATAAAAAAGGCTTCTGTTTCGACTTCCAAAACTTTCAGGGGAGCATTTGCAAGGGTTTGGCAGCATTTTTGAGTGAATTGGCAAAAGTCAGATTTTTGCTGAAATTGTGACCCTGGGGCTTAGGGATTTTTTCAAAAAATCTTTTTTCACCGGTTAAGTTGTCAAGGGCTGATTTCGGGTCCTATGATAAAAAACCTTCTGTTTCGACAGTCAAACCTTTCAGGGGATCATTTGCAACCGTTCAGGACTATTTTTGAGTGAATTGGGAAAAGTCAGATTTTTGCTGAAATAGTGACCCCGGGGATTAGGGAATTTTTCAAAAAATCTTTTCCCACCGGTTAAGTTGTTGAGGGCTGTTTTCTGTTCCTATGATAAAAAACCTTCTGTTTCGACTGTCAAAACTTTCAGGGGAGCATTTGCAAGGGTTCGGCAGCATTTTTGAGTGAATAGGCAAAAGTCAGATTTTTGCTGAAATTGTGACCCCGGGGCTTAGGGATTTTTTCAAAAAATCTTTTTTCAACGGTTAAGTTGTTGAGGGCTGATTTCTTGTCCTGTGATAAAAAACCTTCTGTTTCAACTGCCAAAACTTTCATGGGAGGATTTGCAAGGTTTTGGCAGCATTTTTGAGTGAATTGGCAAAAGTCAGATTTTTGCTGAAATTGTGACCCCGGGGCTTAGGGATTTTTTCAAAAAATCTTTTTCCACCAGTTAAGTTGTTGAGGGCTGATTTCTTCTCCTGTGATAAAAAGGCTTCTGTTTCGACTTCCAAAACTTTCAGGGGAGCATTTGCAAGGGTTTGGAAGCATTTTTGAGTGAATTGGCAAAAGTCAGATTTTTGCTGAAATTGTGACCCTGGGGCTTAGGGATTTTTTCAAAAAATCTTTTTCCACCGGTTAAGTTGTTGAGGGCTGATTTCTTCTCCTGTGATAAAAAGGCTTCTGATTCGACTTCCAAAACTTTCATGGGAGGATTTGCAAGGGTTTGGCAGCATTTTTGAGTGAATTGGCAAATGTCAGATTTTTGCTGAAATTGTGACCCCGGGGCTTAGGGATTTTTTCAAAAAATCTTTTTTCACCGGTTATGTTGTCAAGGGCTGATTTTTTGTCCTATGATAAAAAAACCTTCTGTTTCGAGAGTCAAACCTTTCAGGGGATCATTTGCAACCGTTCAGGACTATTTTTGAGTGAATTGGCATAAGTCAGATTTTTGCTGAAATTGTGACCCTGGGGCTTAGGGATTTTTTCTAAAAATCTTTTTCCACCGGTTAAGTTGTTGAGGGCTATTTTCTGTTCCTATGAAAAAAAACATTCTGTTTCGACTGTCAAAACTTTCAGGGGATCATTTGGAACCGTTCGGCACCATTTTTGAGTGTATTGGCAAAAGTCAGATTTTTGCTGAAATTGTGACCCCGGGGCTTAGGGATTTTTTCAAAAAATCTTTTTCCAACGGTTAAGTTGTCAAGGGCTGATTTTTGGTCCTATGATAAAAAACCTTCTGTTTCGACAGTCAAAACTTTCATGGGAGCATTTGCAAGGGTGTGGCAACATTTTTGAGTGAATTGGCAAAAGTCAGATTTTTGCTGAAATTGTGACCCCGGGGCTTAGGGATTTTTTCAAAAAATCTTTTTCCACCGGTTAAGTTGTTGAGGGCTGATTTCTTATCCTGTGTTAAAAAGGCTTCTGTTTCAACTTCCAAAACTTTCAGGGAAGCATTTGCAAGGGTTTGGCAGCATTTTTGAGTGAACTGGCATAAGTCAGATTTTTGCTGAAATTGTGACCCCGGGGCTTAGGGATTTTTTCAAAAAATCTTTTTCCACCGGTTAAGTTGTTGAGGGCTGATTTCTTCTCCTGTGATAAAAAGGCTTCTGTTTCGACTGCCAAAAGTTTCAGGGGAGCATTTGCAAGGGTTTGGCAGCATTTTTGAGTGAATTGGCAAAAGTCAGATTTTTGCTGACATTCTGACCCCGGGGCTTAGGGATTTTTTCAAAAAATCTTTTCCCACCGGTTAAGTTGTCAAGGGCTGATTTTTGGTCCTATGATAAAAAACCTTCTGTTTCGACAGTCAAACCTTTCAGGGGATCATTTGCAACCGTTCAGGACTATTTTTGAGTGAATTGGGAAAAGTCAGATTTTTGCTGAAATAGTGACCCCGGGGCTTAGGGATTTTTTCAAAAAATCTTTTTCCACCGGTTAAGTTGTTGAGGGCTGATTTCTTGTCGTGTGATAAAAAGGCTTCTGTTTCGACTTCCAAAACTTTCAGGGGAGCATTTGCAAGGGTTTGGAAGCATTTTTGAGTGAATTGGCAAAAGTCAGATTTTTGCTGAAATTGTGACCCCGGGGCTTAGGGATTTTTTCAAAAAATCTTTTTCCAACGGTTAAGTTGTCAAGGGCTGATTTTTGGTCCTATGATAAAAAACCTTCTGTTTCGACAGTCAAAACTTTCATGGGCGCATTTGCAAGTGTTTGGCAGCATTTTTGAGTGAATTGTCAAAAGTCACATTTATGCTGAAATTGTTACCCCGGGGCTTAGGGATTTTTTCAAAAAATCTTTTTCCACCGGTTAAGTTGTTGAGGGCTGATTTCTTCTCCTGTGATAAAAAGGCTTCTTGCCGGTTAAGTTGTTGAGGGCTGATTTCTGGTCCTATGATAAAAAACCTTCGGTTTTGACTGTCAAACCTTTCCGGGGATCATTTGCAACCGTTCGGCACCATTTTTGAGTGTATTGGCAAAAGTCAGATTTTTGCTGAAATTGTGACCCCGGGTGCATTTTTTTCACAAAATCTTTTTCCACCGTTTAAGATGTTGAGGGCTGATTTCTTCTCCTGTGATAAAAAGGCTTCTGTTTCGACTTCCAAAACTTTCAGGGGAGCATTTGCAAGGGTTTGGCAGCATTTTTGAGTGAACTGGCAAAAGTCAGATTTTTGCTGAATTTGTGACCCCGGGTCTTAGGGATTTTTTCAAAAAATCTTTTTCCACCGGTTAAGTTGTTGAGGGCTGATTTCTTCTCCTGTGATAAAAAGGCTTCTGTTTCGACTTCCAAAACTTTCAGGGGAGCATTTGCAAGGGTTTGGAAGCATTTTTGAGTGAATTGGCAAAAGTCAGATTTTTGCTGAAATTGTGACCCCGGGGCTTAGGGATTTTTTCAAAAAATCTTTTTTCACCGGTTAAGTTGTCAGGGGCTGATTTCGGGTCCTATGATAAAAAACCTTCTGTTTCGACAGTCAAACCTTTCAGGGGATCATTTGCATCCGTTCAGGACTATTTTTGAGTGAATTGGAAAAAGTCAGATTTTTGCTGAAATAGTGACCCCGGGGCTTAGGGAATTTTTCAAAAAATCTTTTCCCACCGGTTAAGTTGTTGAGGGCTGTTTTCTCTTCCTATGATAAAAAACCTTCTGTTTCGACTGTCAAAACTTTCAGGGGAGCACTTGCAAGGGTTCGGCAGCATTTTTGAGTGAATTGGCAAAAGTCAGATTTTTGCTGAAATTGTGACCCCGGGGCTTAGGGATTTTTTCAAAAAATCTTTTTTCACCGGTTAAGTTGTCAAGGGCTGATTTCGGGTCCTATGATAAAAAACCTTCTGTTTCGACAGTCAAACCTTTCAGGGGATCATTTGCAACCGTTCAGGACTATTTTTGAGTGAATTGGGAAAAGTCAGATTTTTGCTGAAATAGTGACCCCGGGGATTAGGGAATTTTTCAAAAAATCTTTTCCCACCGGTTAAGTTGTTGAGGGCTGTTTTCTGTTCCTATGATAAAAAACCTTCTATTTCGACTGTCAAAACTTTCAGGGGAGCATTTGCAAGGGTTTGGCAGCATTTTTGAGTGAATTGGCAAAAGTCAGATTTTTGCTGAATTTGTGACCCCGGGGCTTAGGGATTTTTTCAAAAAATCTTTTTCCACCGGTTAAGTTGTTGAGGGCTGATTTCTTCTCCTGTGTTAAAAAGGCTTCTGTTTCAACTTCCAAAACTTTCAGGGGAGCATTTGCAAGGGTTTGGCAGCATTTTTGAGTGAATTGGGAAAAGTCAGATTTTTGCTGAAATTGTGACCCCGGGGCTTAGGGATTTTTTCAAAAAATCTTTTTTCACCGGTTAAGTTGTCAAGAGCTGATTTCAGGTCCTATGATAAAAAACCTTCCGTTTCGAGAGTCAAACCTTTCAGGGGATCATTTGCAACCGTTCAGGACTATTTTTGAGTGAATTGGGAAAAGTCAGATTTTTGCTGAAATTGTGACCCCGGGGCTTAGGGATTTTTTCAAAAAATCTTTTCCCACCGGTTAAGTTGTTGAGGGCTATTTTCTGTTCCTATGAAAAAAAACATTCTGTTTCGACTGTCAAAACTTTCAGGGGATCATTTGGAACCGTTCGGCACCATTTTTGAGTGTATTGGCAAAAGTCAGATTTTTGCTGAAATTGTGACCCCGGGGCTTAGGGATTTTTTCAAAAAATCTTTTTCCAACGGTTAAGTTGTCAAGGGCTGATTTTTGGTCCTATGATAAAAAACCTTCTGTTTCGACAGTCAAAACTTTCATGGGAGCATTTGCAAGTGTTTGGCAGCATTTTTGAGTGAATTGTCAAAAGTCACATTTATGCTGAAATTGTTACCCCGGGGCTTAGGGATTTTTTCAAAAAATCTTTTTCCACCGGTTAAGTTGTTGAGGGCTGATTTCTTCTCCTGTGATAAAAAGGCTTCTTGCCGGTTAAGTTGTTGAGGGCTGATTTCTGGTCCTATGATAAAAAACCTTCGGTTTTGAATGTCAAACCTTTCCGGGGATCATTTGCAACCGTTCGGCACCATTTTTGAGTGTATTGGCAAAAGTCAGATTTTTGCTGAAATTGTGACCCCGGGTGCATTTTTTTCACAAAATCTTTTTCCACCGTTTAAGATGTTGAGGGCTGATTTCTTCTCCTGTGATAAAAAGGCTTCTGTTTCGACTTCCAAAACTTTCAGGGGAGCATTTGCAAGGGTTTGGCAGCATTTTTGAGTGAACTGGCAAAAGTCAGATTTTTGCTGAAATTGTGACCCCGGGGCTTAGGGATTTTTTCAAAAAATCTTTTTCCACCGGTTAAGTTGTTGAGGGCTGATTTCTTCTCCTGTGATAAAAAGGCTTCTGTTTCGACTTCCAAAACTTTCAGGGGAGCATTTGCAAGGGTTTGGAAGCATTTTAGAGTGAATTGTCAAAAGTCAGATTTTTGCTGAAATTGTGACCCCGGGGCTTAGGGATTTTTTCAAAAAATCTTTTTTCACCGGTTAAGTTGTCAGGGGCTGATTTCGGGTCCTATGATAAAAAACCTTCTGTTTCGACAGTCAAACCTTTCAGGGGATCATTTGCAACCGTTCAGGACTATTTTTGAGTGAATTGGAAAAAGTCAGATTTTTGCTGAAATAGTGACCCCGGGGCTTAGGGAATTTTTCAAAAAATCTTTTCCCACCGGTTAAGTTGTTGAGGGCTGTTTTCTCTTCCTATGATAAAAAACCTTCTGTTTCGACTGTCAAAACTTTCAGGGGAGCACTTGCAAGGGTTCGGCAGCATTTTTGAGTGAATTGGCAAAAGTCAGATTTTTGCTGAAATTGTGACCCCGGGGCTTAGGGATTTTTTCAAAAAATCTTTTTTCACCGGTTAAGTTGTCAAGGGCTGATTTCGGGTCCTATGATAAAAAACCTTCTGTTTCGACAGTCAAACCTTTCAGGGGATCATTTGCAACCGTTCAGGACTATTTTTGAGTGAATTGGGAAAAGTCAGATTTTTGCTGAAATAGTGACCCCGGGGATTAGGGAATTTTTCAAAAAATCTTTTCCGACCGGTTAAGTTGTTGAGGGCTGTTTTCTGTTCCTATGATAAAAAACCTTCTATTTCGACTGTCAAAACTTTCAGGGGAGCATTTGCAAGGGTTTGGCAGCATTTTTGAGTGAATTGGCAAAAGTCAGATTTTTGCTGAATTTGTGACCCCGGGGCTTAGGGATTTTTTCAAAAAATCTTTTTCCACCGGTTAAGTTGTTGAGGGCTGATTTCTTCTCCTGTGTTAAAAAGGCTTCTGTTCAACTTCCAAAACTTACAGGGGAGCATTTGCAAGGGTTTGGCAGCATTTTTGAGTGAATTGGGAAAAGTCAGATTTTTGCTGAAATTGTGACCCCGGGGCTTAGGGATTTTTTCAAAAAATCTTTTTCCACCGGTTAAGTTGTTGAGGGCTGATTTCTTCTCCTGTGATAAAAAGGCTTCTGTTTCGACTTCCAAAACTTTCAGGGGAGCATTTGCAAGGGTTTGGAAGCATTTTTGAGTGAATTGTCAAAAGTCAGATTTTTGCTGAAATTGTGACCCCGGGGCTTAGGGATTTTTTCAAAAAATCTTTTTTCACCGGTTAAGTTGTCAGGGGCTGATTTCGGGTCCTATGATAAAAAACCTTCTGTTTCGACAGTCAAACCTTTCAGGGGATCATTTGCAACCGTTCAGGACTATTTTTGAGTGAATTGGAAAAAGTCAGATTTTTGCTGAAATAGTGACCCCGGGGCTTAGGGAATTTTTCAAAAAATCTTTTCCCACCGGTTAAGTTGTTGAGGGCTGTTTTCTCTTCCTATGATAAAAAACCTTCTGTTTCGACTGTCAAAACTTTCAGGGGAGCACTTGCAAGGGTTCGGCAGCATTTTTGAGTGAATTGGCAAAAGTCAGATTTTTGCTGAAATTGTGACCCCGGGGCTTAGGGATTTTTTCAAAAAATCTTTTTTCACCGGTTAAGTTGTCAAGGGCTGATTTCGGGTCCTATGATAAAAAACCTTCTGTTTCGACAGTCAAACCTTTCAGGGGATCATTTGCAACCGTTCAGGACTATTTTTGAGTGAATTGGGAAAAGTCAGATTTTTGCTGAAATAGTGACCCCGGGGATTAGGGAATTTTTCAAAAAATCTTTTCCCACCGGTTAAGTTGTTGAGGGCTGTTTTCTGTTCCTATGATAAAAAACCTTCTATTTCGACTGTCAAAACTTTCAGGGGAGCATTTGCAAGGGTTTGGCAGCATTTTTGAGTGAATTGGCAAAAGTCAGATTTTTGCTGAATTTGTGACCCCGGGGCTTAGGGATTTTTTCAAAAAATCTTTTTCCACCGGTTAAGTTGTTGAGGGCTGATTTCTTCTCCTGTGTTAAAAAGGCTTCTGTTTCAACTTCCAAAACTTACAGGGGAGCATTTGCAAAGGTTTGGCAGCATTTTTGAGTGAATTGGGAAAAGTCAGATTTTTGCTGAAATTGTGACCCCGGGGCTTAGGGATTTTTTCAAAAAATCTTTTTTCACCGGTTAAGTTGTCAAGAGCTGATTTCGGGTCCTATGATAAAAGACCTTCTGTTTCGACTGCCAAAAGTTTCAGGGGAGCATTTGCAAGGGTTTGGCAGCATTTTTGAGTGAATTGGCCAAAGTCAGATTTTTGCTGACATTCTGACCCCGGGGCTTAGGGATTTTTTCAAAAAAATCTTTTTCCACCGGTTAAGTTGTCAAGGGCTGATTTTTGGTCCTATGATAAAAAACCTTCTGTTTCGACTTGCAAAACATTCATGGGAGCATTTGCAAGGGTTTGGCAGCATTTTTGAGTGAAATGTCAAAAGTCAGATTTTTGCTGAAATTGTGACCTCGGGGCTTAGGGATTTTTTCAAAAAAGCTTTTTCCACCGGTTAAGTTGTCAAGGGCTGATTTCTTCTCCTGTGTTAAAAAGGCTTCTGTTTCATCTTCCAAAACTTTCAGGGAAGCATTTGCAAAGGTTTGGCAGCATTTTTGAGTGAACTGGCATAAGTCAGATTTTTGCTGAAATTGTGACCCCGGGGCTTAAGGATTTTTTCAAAAAATCTTTTTCCACCGGTTAAGTTGTTGAGGGCTGATTTCTTCTCCTGTGATAAAAAGGCTTCTGTTTCGACTGCCAAAAGTTTCAGGGGAGCATTTGCAAGGGTTTGGCAGCATTTTTGAGTGAATTGGCAAAAGTCAGATTTTTGCTGACATTCTGACCCCGGGGCTTAGGGATTTTTTCAAAAAATCTTTTTCCACCGGTTAAGTTGTCAAGGCCTGATTTTTGGTCCTATGATAAAAAACCTTCTGTTTCGACTTGCAAAACATTCATGGGAGCATTTGCAAGGGTTTGGCAGCATTTTTGAGTGAATTGTCAAAAGTCAGATTTTTGCTGAAATTGTGACCCCGGGACTTAGGGATTTTTTCAAAAAATCTTTTTTCAACGGTTAAGTTGTTGAGGGCTGATTTCTTGTCCTGTGATAAAAAACCTTCTGTTTCAACTGCCAAAACTTTCATGGGAGCATTTGCAAGGGTTTGGCAGCATTTTTGAGTGAAGTGTCAAAAGTCAGATTTTTGCTGAAATTGTGACCCCGGGGCTTAGGGATTTTTTCAAAAAATCTTTTTTCAACGGTTAAGTTGTTGAGGGCTGATTTCTTGTCCTGTGATAAAAAACCTTCTGTTTCAACTGCCAAAACTTTCATGGGAGGATTTGCAAGGTTTTGGCAGCATTTTTGAGTGAATTGGCAAAAGTCAGATTTTTGCTGAAATTGTGACCCTGGGGCTTAGGGATTTTTTCAAAAAATCTTTTCCCACCGGTTAAGTTGTTGAGGGCTGATTTCTTGTCGTGTGATAAAAAGGCTTCTGTTTCGAATTCCAAAACTTTCAGGGGACCATTTGCAAGGGTTCGGCAGCATTTTTGAGTGAATTGGCAAAAGTCAGATTTTTGCTGAAATTGTGACCCCGGGGCTGAGGGATTTTTTCAAAAAATCTTTTTCCACCGGTTAAGTTGTTGAGGGCTGATTTCTTCTCCTGTGATAAAAAGGCTTCTGTTTCGACTTCCATCACTTTCAGGGAAGCATTTGCAAGGGTGTGGCAACATTTTTGAGTGAATTGGCAAAAGTCAGATTTTTGCTGAAATTGTGACCCCGGGGCTTAGGGATTTTTTCAAAAAATCTTTTTCCACCGGTTAAGTTGTTGAGGGCTGATTTCTTATCCTGTGTTAAAAAGGCTTCTGTTTCAACTTCCAAAACTTTCAGGGAAGCATTTGCAAGGGTTTGGCAGCATTTTTGAGTGAACTGGCATAAGTCAGATTTTTGCTGAAATTGTGACCCCGGGGCTGAGGGATTTTTTCAAAAAATCTTTTTCCACCGGTTAAGTTGTTGAGGGCTGATTTCTTCTCCTGTGATAAAAAGGCTTCTGTTTCGACTTCCATCACTTTCAGGGAAGCATTTGCAAGGGTGTGGCAACATTTTTGAGTGAATTGGCAAAAGTCAGATTTTTGCTGAAATTGTGACCCCGGGGCTTAGGGATTTTTTCAAAAAATCTTTTTCCACCGGTTAAGTTGTTGAGGGCTGATTTCTTATCCTGTGTTAAAAAGGCTTCTGTTTCAACTTCCAAAACTTTCAGGGAAGCATTTGCAAGGGTTTGGCAGCATTTTTGAGTGAACTGGCATAAGTCAGATTTTTGCTGAAATTGTGACCCCGGGGCTTAGGGATTTTTTCAAAAAATCTTTTTCCACCGGTTAAGTTGTTGAGGGCTGATTTCTTCTCCTGTGATAAAAAGGCTTCTGTTTCGACTGCCAAAAGTTTCAGGGGAGCATTTGCAAGGGTTTGGCAGCATTTTTGAGTGAATTGGCAAAAGTCAGATTTTTGCTGACATTCTGACCCCGGGGCTTAGGGATTTTTTCAAAAAATCTTTTTCCACCGGTTAAGTTGTGAAGGGCTGATTTTTGGTCCTATGATAAAAAACCTTCTGTTTCGACAGTCAAACCTTTCAGGGGATCATTTGCAACCGTTCAGGACTATTTTTGAGTGAATTGGGAAAAGTCAGATTTTTGCTGAAATAGTGACCCCGGGGCTTAGGGATTTTTTCAAAAAATCTTTTTCCACCGGTTAAGTTGTTGAGGGCTGATTTCTTCTCCTGTGATAAAAAGGCTTCTGTTTCGACTTCCAAAACTTTCAGGGGAGCATTTGCAAGGGTTTGGAAGCATTTTTGAGTGAATTGGCAAAAGTCAGATTTTTGCTGAAATTGTGACCCTGGGGCTTAGGGATTTTTTCAAAAAATCTTTTTCCACCGGTTAAGTTGTTGAGGGCTGATTTCTTGTCGTGTGATAAAAAGGCTTCTGTTTCGACTCCCAAAACTTTCAGGGGACCATTTGCAAGGGTTCGGCAGCATTTTTGAGTGAATTGGCAAAAGTCAGATTTTTGCTGAAATTGTGACCCCGGGGCTTAGGGATTTTTTCAAAAAATCTTTTTCCACCGGTTAAGTTGTTGAGGGCTGATTTCTTCTCCTGTGATAAAAAAGGCTTCTGTTTCGACTTCCAAAACTTTCAGGGGAGCATTTGCAAGGGTTTGGCAGCATTTTTGAGTGAATTGGCAAAAGTCAGATTTTTGCTGAAATTGTGACCCCGGGGCTTAGGGATTTTTTCAAAAAATCTTTTTTCACCGGTTAAGTTGTCAAGGGCTGATTTCGGGTCCTATGATAAAAAACCTTCTGTTTCGACAGTCAAACCTTTCAGGGGATCATTTGCAACCGTTCAGGACTATTTTTGAGTGAATTGGGAAAAGTCAGATTTTTGCTGAAATAGTGACCCCGGGGATTAGGGAATTTTTCAAAAAATCTTTTCCCACCGGTTTAGTTGTTGAGGGCTGTTTTCTGTTCCTATGATAAAAAACCTTCTGTTTCGACTGTCAAAACTTTCAGGGGAGCATTTGCAAGGGTTCGGCAGCATTTTTGAGTGAATAGGCAAAAGTCAGATTTTTGCTGAAATTGTGACCCCGGGCTTAGGGATTTTTTCAAAAAATCTTTTTTCAACGGTTAAGTTGTTGAGGGCTGATTTCTTGTCCTGTGATAAAAAACCTTCTGTTTCAACTGCCAAAACTTTCATGGGAGGATTTGCAAGGTTTTGGCAGCATTTTTGAGTGAATTGGCAAAAGTCAGATTTTTGCTGAAATTGTGACCCTGGGGCTTAGGGATTTTTTCAAAAAATCTTTTCCCACCGGTTAAGTTGTTGAGGGCTGATTTCTTGTCGTGTGATAAAAAGGCTTCTGTTTCGACTTCCAAAACTTTCAGGGGACCATTTGCAAGGGTTCGGCAGCATTTTTGAGTGAATTGGCAAAAGTCAGATTTTTGCTGAAATTGTGACCCCGGGGCTTAGGGATTTTTTCAAAAAATCTTTTTCCACCGGTTAAGTTGTTGAGGGCTGATTTCTTCTCCTGTGATAAAAAGGCTTCTGTTTCGACTTCCAACACTTTCAGGGAAGCATTTGCAAGGGTGTGGCAGCATTTTTGAGTGAATTGGCAAAAGTTAGATTTTTGCTGAAATTGTGACCCCGGGGCTTAGGGATTTTTTCAAAAAATCTTTTTCCACCGGTTAAGTTGTTGAGGGCTGATTTCTTATCCTGTGTTAAAAAGGCTTCTGTTTCATCTTCCAAAACTTTCAGGGAAGCATTTGCAAGGGTTTGGCAGCATTTTTGAGTGAACTGGCATAAGTCAGATTTTTGCTGAAATTGTGACCCCGGGGCTTAGGGATTTTTTCAAAAAATCTTTTTCCACTGGTTAAGTTGTTGAGGGCTGATTTCTTCTCCTGTGATAACAAGGCTTCAGTTTCGACTTCCAAAACTTTCAGGGGAGCATTTGCAAGGGTTTGGAAGCATTTTTGAGTGAATTGGCAAAAGTCAGATTTTTGCTGAAATAGTGACCCCGGGGCTTAGGGATTTTTTCAAAAAATCTTTTTTCAACGGTTAAGTTGTTGAGGGCTGATTTCTTGTCCTGTGATAAAAAACCTTCTGTTTCAACTGCCAAAACTTTCATGGGAGGATTTGCAAGGTTTTGGCAGCATTTTTGAGTGAATTGGGAAAAGTCAGATTTTTGCTGAAATAGTGACCCTGGGGCTTAGGGATTTTTTCAAAAAATCTTTTCACACCGGTTAAGTTGTTGAGGGCTGATTTCTTGTCGTGTGATAAAAAGGCTTCTGTTTCGACTTCCAAAACTTTCAGGGGAGCATTTGCAAGGGTTCGGCAGCATTTTTGAGTGAATTGGCAAAAGTCAGATTTTTGCTGAAATTGTGACCCTGGGGCTTAGGGATTTTTTCAAAAAATCTTTTTCCACCGGTTAAGTTGTTGAGGGCTGATTTCTTCTCCTGTGATAAAAAGGCTTCTGTTTCGACTTCCAACACTTTCAGGGAAGCATTTGCAAGGGCATTTTTGAGTGAATAGGCAAAAGTCAGATTTTTGCTGAAATTGTGACCCCGGGGCTTAGGGATTTTTTCAAAAAATCTTTTTTCAACGGTTAAGTTGTTGAGGGCTGATTTCTTGTCCTGGGATAAAAAACCTTCTGTTTCAACTGCCAAAACTTTCATGGGAGGATTTGCAAGGTTTTGGCAGCATTTTTGAGTGAATTGGCAAAAGTCAGATTTTTGCTGAAATTATGACCCTGGGGCTTAGGGATTTTTTCAAAAAAATTTTTTCCACCGGTTAAGTTGTTGAGGGCTGATTTCTTCTCCTGTGATAAAAAGGCTTCTGTTTCGACTTCCAAAACTTTCAGGGGACCATTTGCAAGGGTTTGGCAGCATTTTTGAGTGAATTGGCAAAAGTCAGATTTTTGCTGAAATTGTGACCCCGGGGCTTAGGGATTTTTTCAAAAAATCTTTTTTCACCGGTTAAGTTGTCAAGGGCTGATTTCGGGTCCTATGATAAAAAGCCTTCTGTTTCGACAGTCAAACCTTTCAGGGGATCATTTGCAACCGTTCAGGACTATTTTTGAGTGAATTGGGAAAAGTCAGATTTTTGCTGAAATAGTGACCCCGGGGATTAGGGAATTTTTCAAAAAATCTTTTCCCACCGGTTAAGTTGTTGAGGGCTGTTTTCTGTTCCTATGATAAAAAACCTTCTGTTTCGACTTCCAAAACTTTCTGTGGAGCATTTGCAAGGGTTTGGCAGCATTTTTGAGTGAATTGGCAAAAGTCAGATTTTTGCTGAAATTGTGACCCCGGGGCTTAGGGATTTTTTCAAAAAATCTTTTTCCACCGGTTAAGTTGTTGAGGGCTGATTTCTTCTCCTGTGATAAAAAGGCTTCTGTTTCGACTTCCAAAACTTTCAGGGAAGCATTTGCAAGGGTGTGGCAGCATTTTTGAGTGAATTGGCAAAAGTCAGATTTTTGCTGAAATTGTGACCCCGGGGCTTAGGGATTTTTTCAAAAAATCTTTTTCCACCGGTTAAGTTGTTGAGGGCTGATTTCTTCTCCTGTGATAAAAAGGCTTCTGTTTCGACTTCCAAAACTTTCAGGGGAGCATTTGCAAGGGTTTGGCAGCATTTTTGAGTGAATTGGCAAAAGTCAGATTTTTGCTGAAATTGTGACCCCGGGGCTTAGGGATTTTTTCAAAAAATATTTTTTCACCGGTTAAGTTGTCAAGGGCTGATTTCGGGTCGTATGATAAAAAACCTTCTGTTTCGACAGTCAAACCTTTCAGGGGATCATTTGCAACCGTTCAGGACTATTTTTGAGTGAATTGGGAAAAGTCAGATTTTTGCTGAAATAGTGACCCCGGGGATTAGGGAATTTTTCAAAAAATCTTTTTCCACAGGTTAAGTTGTTAAGGGCGGATTTCTTCTCCTGTGATAAAAAGGCTTCTGTTTCGACTTCCAAAACTTTCAGGGAAGCATTTGCAAGGGTTCGGCAGCATTTTTGAGTGAATTGGCAAAAGTCAGATTTTTGCTGAAATTGTGACCCCGGGGCTTAGGGATTTTTTCAAAAAATCTTTTTCCACCGGTTAAGTTGTTGAGGGGTGATTTCTTCTCCTGTGTTAAAAAGGCTTCTGTTTCAACTTCCAAAACTTTCAGGGAAGCATTTGCAAGGGTTTGGCAGCATTTTTGAGTGAACTGGCATAAGTCAGATTTTTGCTGAAATTGTGACCCCGGGGCTTAGGGATTTTTTCAAAAAATCTTTTTCCACCGGTTAAGTTGTTGAGGGCTGATTTCTTCTCCTGTGATAAAAAGGCTTCTGTTTCGACTGCCAAAAGTTTCAGGGGAGCATTTGCAAGGGTTTGGCAGCATTTTTGAGTGAATTGGCAAAAGTCAGATTTTTGCTGACATTCTGACCCCGGGGCTTAGGGATTTTTTCAAAAAATCTTTTTCCACCGGTTAAGTTGTCAAGGGCTGATTTTTGGTCCTATGATAAAAAACCTTCTGTTTCGATAGTCAAACCTTTCAGGGGATCATTTGCAACCGTTCAGGACTATTTTTGAGTGAATTGGGAAAAGTCAGATTTTTGCTGAAATAGTGACCCCGGGGATTAGGGAATTTTTCAAAAAATCTTTTCCCACCGGTTAAGTTGTTGAGGGCTGTTTTCTGTTCCTATGATAAAAAACCTTCTGTTTCGACTGTCAAAACTTTCAGGGGAGCATTTGCAAGGGTTCGGCAGCATTTTTGAGTGAATAGGCAAAAGTCAGATTTTTGCTGAAATTGTGACCCCGGGGCTTAGGGATTTTTTCAAAAAATCTTTTTTCACCGGTTAAATTGTCAAGGGCTGATTTCTTGTCCTGTGATAAAAAGGCTTCTGTTTCGACTTCCAAAACTTTCAGGGGAGCATTTGCAAGGGTTTGGCAGCATTTTTGAGTGAATTGGCAAAAGTCAGATTTTTGCTGAATTTGTGACCCCGGGGCTTAGGGATTTTTTCAAAAAATCTTTTTCCACCGGTTAAGTTGTTGAGGGCTGATTTCTTCTCCTGTGATAAAAAGGCTTCTGTTTCGACTTCCAAAACTTTCAGGGAAGCATTTGCAAGGGTGTGGCAGCATTTTTGAGTGAATTGGCAAAAGTCAGATTTTTGCTGAAATTGTGACCCCGGGGCTTAGGGATTTTTTCAAAAAATCTTTTTCCACCGGTTAAGTTGTTGAGGGCTGATTTCTTCTCCTGTGATAAAAAGCTTCTGTTTCGACTTCCAAAACTTTCAGGGGAGCATTTGCAAGGGTTTGGCAGCATTTTTGAGTGAATTGGCAAAAGTCAGATTTTTGCTGAAATTGTGACCCCAGGGCTTAGGGATTTTTTCAAAAAATCTTTTTTCACCGGTTAAGTTGTCAAGGGCTGATTTCGGGTCCTATGATAAAAAACCTTCTGTTTCGACAGTCAAACCTTTCAGGGGATCATTTGCAACCGTTCAGGACTATTTTTGAGTGAATTGGGAAAAGTCAGATTTTTGCTGAAATAGTGACCCCGGGGCTTAGGGATTTTTTCAAAAAATCTTTTTTCAACGGTTAAGTTGTTGAGGGCTGATTTCTTGTCCTGTGATAAAAAACCTTCTGTTTCAACTGCCAAAACTTTCATGGGAGGATTTGCAAGGGTTTGGCAGCATTTTTGAGTGAATTGGTAAAAGTCAGATTTTTGCTGAAATTGTGACCCCGGGGCTTAGGGATTTTTTCAAAAAATCTTTTTCCACCGGTTAAGTTGTCAAGGGCTGATTTCGGGTCCTATGATAAAAAACCTTCTGTTTCGACAGTCAAACCTTTCAGGGGATCATTTGCAACCGTTCAGGACTATTTTTGAGTGAATTGGGAAAAGTCAGATTTTTGCTGAAATAGTGACCCCGGGGCTTAGGGATTTTTTCAAAAAATCTTTTTCCACCGGTTAAGTTGTTGAGGGCTGATTTCTTCTCCTGTGATAAAAAGGCTTCTGTTTCGACTTCCAAAACTTTCAGGGGAGCATTTGCAAGGGTTTGGCAGCATTTTTGAGTGAATTGGCAAAAGTCAGATTTTTGCTGAAATTGTGACCCCGGGGCTTAGGGATTTTTTCAAAAAATCTTTTTTCACCGGTTAAGTTGTCAAGGGCTGATTTCGGGTCCTATGATAAAAAACCTTCTGTTTCGACAGTCAAACCTTTCAGGGGATCATTTGCAACCGTTCAGGACTATTTTTGAGTGAATTGGGAAAAGTCAGATTTTTGCTGAAATAGTGACCCCGGGGATTAGAGAATTTTTCAAAAAATCTTTTCCCACCGGTTAAGTTGTTGAGGGCTGTTTTCTGTTCCTATGATAAAAAACCTTCTGTTTCGACTGTCAAAACTTTCAGGGGAGCATTTGCAAGGGTTCGGCAGCATTTTTGAGTGAATAGGCAAAAGTCAGATTTTTGCTGAAATTGTGACCCCGGGGCTTAGGGATTTTTTCAAAAAATCTTTTTCCACCGGTTAAGTTGTTGAGGGCTGATTTCTTCTCCTGTGTTAAAAAGGCTTCTGTTTCAACTTCCAAAACTTTCAGGGAAGCATTTGCAAGGGTTTGGCAGCATTTTTGAGTGAACTGGTATAAGTCAGATTTTTGCTGAAATTGTGACCCCGGGGCTTAAGGATTTTTTCAAAAAATCTTTTTCCACCGGTAAAGTTGTTGAGGGCTGATTTCTTCTCCTGTGATAAAAAGGCTTCTGTTTCGACTGCCAAAAGTTTCAGGGGAGCATTTGCAAGGGTTTGGCAGCATTTTTGAGTGAATTGGCAAAAGTCAGATTTTTGCTGACATTCTGACCCCGGGGCTTAGGGATTTTTTCAAAAAATCTTTTTCCACCGGTTAAGTTGTCAAGGCCTGATTTTTGGTCCTATGATAAAAAACCTTCTGTTTCGACTTGCAAAACATTCATGGGAGCATTTGCAAGGGTTTGGCAGCATTTTTGAGTGAATTGTCAAAAGTCAGATTTTTGCTGAAATTGTGACCCCGGGACTTAGGGATTTTTTCAAAAAATCTTTTTTCAACGGTTAAGTTGTTGATTGCTGATTTCTTGTCCGGTGATAAAAAACCTTCTGTTTCAACTGCCAAAACTTTCATCGGAGCATTTGCAAGGGTTTGGCAGCATTTTTGAGTTAATTCTCAAAAGTCAGATTTTTGCTGAAATTGTGACCCCGGGGCTTAGGGATTTTTTCAAAAAATCTTTTTTCAACGGTTAAGTTGTTGAGGGCTGATTTCTTGTCCTGTGATAAAAAACCTTCTGTTTCAACTGCCAAAACTTTCATGGGATCATTTGCAACCGTTCAGGACTATTTTTGAGTGAATTGGGAAAAGTCAGATTTTTGCTGAAATTGTGACCCCGGGGCTTAGGGATTTTTTCAAAAAATCTTTTTCCACCGGTTAAGTTGTTGAGGGCTGATTTCTTGTCGTGTGATAAAAAGGCTTCTGTTTCGACTTCCAAAACTTTCAGGGGAGCATTTGCAAGGGTTTGGAAGCATTTTTGAGTGAATTGGCAAAAGTCAGATTTTTGCTGAAATTGTGACCCTGGGGCTTAGGGATTTTTTCAAAAAATCTTTTTCCACCGGTTAAGTTGTTGAGGGCTGATTTCTTGTCGTGTGATAAAAAGGCTTCTGTTTCGACTCCCAAAACTTTCAGGGGACCATTTGCAAGGGTTTGGCAGCATTTTTGAGTGAATTGGCAAAAGTCAGATTTTTGCTGAAATTGTGACCCCGGGGCTTAGGGATTTTTTCAAAAAATCTTTTTTCACCGGTTAAGTTGTCAAGGGCTGATTTCGGGTCCTATGATAAAAAACCTTCTGTTTCGACAGTCAAACCTTTCAGGGGATAATTTGCAACCGTTCAGGACTATTTTTGAGTGAATTGGGAAAAGTCAGATTTTTGCTGAAATAGTGACCCCGGGGATTAGGGAATTTTTCAAAAAATCTTTTCCCACCGTTAAGTTGTTGAGGGCTGTTTTCTGTTCCTATGATAAAAAACCTTCTGTTTCGACTGTCAAAACTTTTAGGGGAGCATTTGCAAGGGTTCGGCAGCATTTTTGAGTGAATAGGCAAAAGTCAGATTTTTGCTGAAATTGTGACCCCGGGGCTTAGGGATTTTTTCAAAAAATCTTTTTTCACCGGTTAAGTTGTCAAGGGCTGATTTCTTGTCCTGTGATAAAAAGGCTTCTGTTTCGACTTCCAAAACTTTCAGGGGAGCATTTGCAAGGGTTTGGCAGCATTTTTGAGTGAATTGGCAAAAGTCAGATTTTTGCTGAATTTGTGACCCCGGGGCTTAGGGATTTTTTCAAAAAATCTTTTTCCACCGGTTAAGTTGTTGAGTTCTGATTTCTTCTCCTGTGATAAAAAGGCTTCTGTTTCGACTGCCAAAACTTTCAGGGAAGCATTTGCAAGGGTGTGGCAGCATTTTTGAGTGAATTGGCAAAAGTCAGATTTTTGCTGAAATTGTGACCCCGGGGCTTAGGGATTTTTTCAAAAAATCTTTTTCCACCGGTTAAGTTGTCAAGGGCTGATTTCGGGTCCTATGATAAAAAACCTTCTGTTTCGACAGTCAAACCTTTCAGGGGATCATTTGCAACCGTTCAGGACTATTTTTGAGTGAATTGGGAAAAGTCAGATTTTTGCTGAAATAGTGACCCCGGGGCTTAGGGATTTTTTCAAAAAATCTTTTTCCACCGGTTAAGTTGTTGAGGGCTGATTTCTTCTCCTGTGATAAAAAGGCTTCTGTTTCGACTTCCAAAACTTTCAGGGGAGCATTTGCAAGGGTTTGGCAGCATTTTTGAGTGAATTGGCAAAAGTCAGATTTTTGCTGAAATTGTGACCCCGGGGCTTAGGGATTTTTTCAAAAAATCTTTTTTCACCGGTTAAGTTGTCAAGGGCTGATTTCGGGTCCTATGATAAAAAACCTTCTGTTTCGACAGTCAAACCTTTCAGGGGATCATTTGCAACCGTTCAGGACTATTTTTGAGTGAATTGGGAAAAGTCAGATTTTTGCTGAAATAGTGACCCCGGGGATTAGAGAATTTTTCAAAAAATCTTTTCCCACCGGTTAAGTTGTTGAGGGCTGTTTTCTGTTCCTATGATAAAAAACCTTCTGTTTCGACTGTCAAAACTTTCAGGGGAGCATTTGCAAGGGTTCGGCAGCATTTTTGAGTGAATAGGCAAAAGTCAGATTTTTGCTGAAATTGTGACCCCGGGGCTTAGGGATTTTTTCAAAAAATCTTTTTCCACCGGTTAAGTTGTTGAGGGCTGATTTCTTCTCCTGTGTTAAAAAGGCTTCTGTTTCAACTTCCAAAACTTTCAGGGAAGCATTTGCAAGGGTTTGGCAGCATTTTTGAGTGAACTGGTATAAGTCAGATTTTTGCTGAAATTGTGACCCCGGGGCTTAAGGATTTTTTCAAAAAATCTTTTTCCACCGGTAAAGTTGTTGAGGGCTGATTTCTTCTCCTGTGATAAAAAGGCTTCTGTTTCGACTGCCAAAAGTTTCAGGGGAGCATTTGCAAGGGTTTGGCAGCATTTTTGAGTGAATTGGCAAAAGTCAGATTTTTGCTGACATTCTGACCCCGGGGCTTAGGGATTTTTTCAAAAAATCTTTTTCCACCGGTTAAGTTGTCAAGGCCTGATTTTTGGTCCTATGATAAAAAACCTTCTGTTTCGACTTGCAAAACATTCATGGGAGCATTTGCAAGGGTTTGGCAGCATTTTTGAGTGAATTGTCAAAAGTCAGATTTTTGCTGAAATTGTGACCCCGGGACTTAGGGATTTTTTCAAAAAATCTTTTTTCAACGGTTAAGTTGTTGAGGGCTGATTTCTTGTCCGGTGATAAAAAACCTTCTGTTTCAACTGCCAAAACTTTCATCGGAGCATTTGCAAGGGTTTGGCAGCATTTTTGAGTTAATTCTCAAAAGTCAGATTTTTGCTGAAATTGTGACCCCGGGGCTTAGGGATTTTTTCAAAAAATCTTTTTTCAACGGTTAAGTTGTTGAGGGCTGATTTCTTGTCCTGTGATAAAAAACCTTCTGTTTCAACTGCCAAAACTTTCATGGGATCATTTGCAACCGTTCAGGACTATTTTTGAGTGAATTGGGAAAAGTCAGATTTTTGCTGAAATTGTGACTTAGGGATTTTTTCAAAAAATCTTTTTCCACCGGTTAAGTTGTTGAGGGCTGATTTCTTGTCGTGTGATAAAAAGGCTTCTGTTTCGACTTCCAAAACTTTCAGGGGAGCATTTGCAAGGGTTTGGAAGCATTTTTGAGTGAATTGGCAAAAGTCAGATTTTTGCTGAAATTGTGACCCTGGGGCTTAGGGATTTTTTCAAAAAATCTTTTTCCACCGGTTAAGTTGTTGAGGGCTGATTTCTTGTCGTGTGATAAAAAGGCTTCTGTTTCGACTCCCAAAACTTTCAGGGGACCATTTGCAAGGGTTTGGCAGCATTTTTGAGTGAATTGGCAAAAGTCAGATTTTTGCTGAAATTGTGACCCCGGGGCTTAGGGATTTTTTCAAAAAATCTTTTTTCACCGGTTAAGTTGTCAAGGGCTGATTTCGGGTCCTATGATAAAAAACCTTCTGTTTCGACAGTCAAACCTTTCAGGGGATAATTTGCAACCGTTCAGGACTATTTTTGAGTGAATTGGGAAAAGTCAGATTTTTGCTGAAATAGTGACCCCGGGGATTAGGGAATTTTTCAAAAAATCTTTTCCCACCGTTAAGTTGTTGAGGGCTGTTTTCTGTTCCTATGATAAACCTTCTGTTTCGACTGTCAAAACTTTTAGGGGAGCATTTGCAAGGGTTCGGCAGCATTTTTGAGTGAATAGGCAAAAGTCAGATTTTTGCTGAAATTGTGACCCCGGGGCTTAGGGATTTTTTCAAAAAATCTTTTTTCACCGGTTAAGTTGTCAAGGGCTGATTTCTTGTCCTGTGATAAAAAGGCTTCTGTTTCGACTTCCAAAACTTTCAGGGGAGCATTTGCAAGGGTTTGGCAGCATTTTTGAGTGAATAGGCAAAAGTCAGATTTTTGCTGAAATTGTGACCCCGGGGCTTAGGGATTTTTTCAAAAAATCTTTTTTCACCGGTTAAGTTGTCAAGGGCTGATTTCTTGTCCTGTGATAAAAAGGCTTCTGTTTCGACTTCCAAATCTTTCAGGGGAGCATTTGCAAGGGTTTGGAAGCATTTTTGAGTGAATTGGCAAAAGTCAGATTTTTGCTGAAATTGTGACCCTGGGGCTTAGGGATTTTTTCAAAAAATCTTTTTCCACCGGTTAAGTTGTTGAGGGCTGATTTCTTGTCGTGTGATAAAAAGGCTTCTGTTTCGACTTCCAAAACTTTCAGGGGAGCATTTGCAAGGGTTTGGAAGCATTTTTGAGTGAATTGGCAAAAGTCAGATTTTTGCTGAAATTGTGACCCTGGGGCTTAGGGATTTTTTCAAAAAATCTTTTTCCACCGGTTAAGTTGTTGAGGGCTGATTTCTTGTCGTGTGATAAAAAGGCTTCTGTTTCGACTTCCAAAACTTTCAGGGGAGCATTTGCAAGGGTTTGGCAGCATTTTTGAGTGAATTGGCAAAAGTCAGATTTTTGCTGAAATTGTGACCCCGGGGCTTAGGGATTTTTTCAAAAAATCTCTTTTCACCGGTTAAGTTGTCAAGGGCTGATTTCGGGTCCTATGATAAAAAACCTTCTGTTTCGACAGTCAAACCTTTCAGGGGATCATTTGCAACCGTTCAGGACTATTTTTGAGTGAATTGGGAAAAGTCAGATTTTTGCTGAAATAGTGACCCCGGGGATTAGGGAATTTTTCAAAAAATCTTTTCCCACCGGTTAAGTTGTTGAGGGCTGTTTTCTGTTCCTATGATAAAAAACCTTCTGTTTCGACTGTCAAAACTTTTAGGGGAGCATTTGCAAGGGTTCGGCAGCATTTTTGAGTGAATAGGCAAAAGTCAGATTTTTGCTGAAATTGTGACCCCGGGGCTTAGGGATTTTTTCAAAAAATCTTTTTTCACCGGTTAAGTTGTCAAGGGCTGATTTCTTGTCCTGTGATAAAAAGGCTTCTGTTTCGACTTCCAAAACTTTCAGGGGAGCATTTGCAAGGGTTTGGCAGCATTTTTGAGTGAATTGGCAAAAGTCAGATTTTTGCTGAAATTGTGACCCCGGGGCTTAGGGATTTTTTCAAAAAATCTCTTTTCACCGGTTAAGTTGTCAAGGGCTGATTTCGGGTCCTATGATAAAAAACCTTCTGTTTCGACAGTCAAACCTTTCAGGGGATCATTTGCAACCGTTCAGGACTATTTTTGAGTGAATTGGGAAAAGTCAGATTTTTGCTGAAATAGTGACCCCGGGGATTAGGGAATTTTTCAAAAAATCTTTTCCCACCGGTTAAGTTGTTGAGGGCTGTTTTCTGTTCCTATGATAAAAAACCTTCTGTTTCGACTGTCAAAACTTTTAGGGGAGCATTTGCAAGGGTTCGGCAGCATTTTTGAGTGAATAGGCAAAAGTCAGATTTTTGCTGAAATTGTGACCCCGGGGCTTAGGGATTTTTTCAAAAAATCTTTTTTCACCGGTTAAGTTGTCAAGGGCTGATTTCTTGTCCTGTGATAAAAAGGCTTCTGTTTCGACTTCCAAAACTTTCAGGGGAGCATTTGCAAGGGTTTGGCAGCATTTTTGAGTGAATTGGCAAAAGTCAGATTTTTGCTGAATTTGTGACCCCGGGGCTTAGGGATTTTTTCAAAAAATCTTTTTCCACCGGTTAAGTTGTTGAGTTCTGATTTCTTCTCCTGTGATAAAAAGGCTTCTGTTTCGACTGCCAAAACTTTCAGGGAAGCATTTGCAAGGGTGTGGCAGCATTTTTGAGTGAATTGGCAAAAGTCAGATTTTTGCTGAAATTGTGACCCCGGGGCTTAGGGATTTTTTCAAAAAATCTTTTTCCACCGGATAAGTTGTTGAGGGCTGATTTCTTCTCCTGTGATAAAAAGGCTTCTGTTTCGACTGCCAAAAGTTTCAGGGGATCATTTGCAAGGGTTTGGCAGCATTTTTGAGTGAATTGGCAAAAGTCAGATTTTTGCTGACATTCTGACCCCGGGGCTTAGGGATTTTTTCAAAAAATCTTTTTCCATCGGTTAAGTTGTCAAGGGCTGATTTTTGGTCCTATGATAAAAAACCTTCTGTTTCGACTTGCAAAACATTCATGGGAGCATTTGCAAGGGTTTGGCAGCATTTTTGAGTGAATTGTCAAAAGTCAGATTTTTGCTGAAATTGTGACCCCGGGACTTAGGGATTTTTTCAAAAAATCTTTTTTCAACGGTTAAGTTGTTGAGGGCTGATTTCTTCTCCTGTGATAAAAAGGCTTCTGTTTCGACTTCCAAATATTTCAGGGGAGCATTTGCAAGGGTTTGGAAGCATTTTTGAGTGAATTGGCAAAAGTCAGATTTTTGCTGAAATTGTGACCCTGGGGCTTAGGGATTTTTTCAAAAAATCTTTTTCCACCGGTTAAGTTGTTGAGGGCTGATTTCTTGTCGTGTGATAAAAAGGCTTCTGTTTCGACTTCCAAAACTTTCATGGGAGCATTTGCAAGGGTTTGGAAGCATTTTTGAGTGAATTGGCAAAAGTCAGATTTTTGCTGAAATTGTGACCCTGGGGCTTAGGGATTTTTTCAAAAAATCTTTTTCCACCGGTTAAGTTGTTGAGGGCTGATTTCTTGTCGTGTGATAAAAAGGCTTCTGTTTCGACTTCCAAAACTTTCAGGGGAGCATTTGCAAGGGTTTGGCAGCATTTTTGAGTGAATTGGCAAAAGTCAGATTTTTGCTGAAATTGTGACCCCGGGGCTTAGGGATTTTTTCAAAAAATCTCTTTTCACCGGTTAAGTTGTCAAGGGCTGATTTCGGGTCCTATGATAAAAAACCTTCTGTTTCGACAGTCAAACCTTTCAGGGGATCATTTGCAACCGTTCAGGACTATTTTTGAGTGAATTGGGAAAAGTCAGATTTTTGCTGAAATAGTGACCCCGGGGATTAGGGAATTTTTCAAAAAATCTTTTCCCACCGGTTAAGTTGTTGAGGGCTGTTTTCTGTTCCTATGATAAAAAACCTTCTGTTTCGACTGTCAAAACTTTTAGGGGAGCATTTGCAAGGGTTCGGCAGCATTTTTGAGTGAATAGGCAAAAGTCAGATTTTTGCTGAAATTGTGACCCCGGGGCTTAGGGATTTTTTCAAAAAATCTTTTTTCACCGGTTAAGTTGTCAAGGGCTGATTTCTTGTCCTGTGATAAAAAGGCTTCTGTTTCGACTTCCAAAACTTTCAGGGGAGCATTTGCAAGGGTTTGGCAGCATTTTTGAGTGAATTGGCAAAAGTCAGATTTTTGCTGAATTTGTGACCCCGGGGCTTAGGGATTTTTTCAAAAAATCTTTTTCCACCGGTTAAGTTGTTGAGTTCTGATTTCTTCTCCTGTGATAAAAAGGCTTCTGTTTCGACTGCCAAAACTTTCAGGGAAGCATTTGCAAGGGTGTGGCAGCATTTTTGAGTGAATTGGCAAAAGTCAGATTTTTGCTGAAATTGTGACCCCGGGGCTTAGGGATTTTTTCAAAAAATCTTTTTCCACCGGTTAAGTTGTTGAGGGCTGATTTCTTGTCGTGTGATAAAAAGGCTTCTGTTTCGACTTCCAAATCTTTCAGGGGAGCATTTGCAAGGGTTTGGAAGCATTTTTGAGTGAATTGGCAAAAGTCAGATTTTTGCTGAAATTGTGACCCTGGGGCTTAGGGATTTTTTCAAAAAATCTTTTTTCAACGGTTAAGTTGTTGAGGGCTGATTTCTTCTCCTGTGATAAAAAGGCTTCTGTTTCTACTTCCAAATCTTTCAGGGGAGCATTTGCAAGGGTTTGGAAGCATTTTTGAGTGAATTGGCAAAAGTCAGATTTTTGCTGAAATTGTGACCCTGGGGCTTAGGGATTTTTTCAAAAAATCTTTTTTCAACGGTTAAGTTGTTGAGGGCTGATTTCTTCTCCTGTGATAAAAAGGCTTCTGTTTCGACTTCCAAATCTTTCAGGGGAGCATTTGCAAGGGTTTGGAAGCATTTTTGAGTGAATTGGCAAAAGTCAGATTTTTGCTGAAATTGTGACCCTGGGGCTTAGGGATTTTTTCAAAAAATCTTTTTCCACCGGTTAAGTTGTTGAGGGCTGATTTCTTGTCGTGTGATAAAAAGGCTTCTGTTTCGACTTCCAAAACTTTCAGGGGAGCATTTGCAAGGGTTTGGAAGCATTTTTGAGTGAATTGGCAAAAGTCAGATTTTTGCTGAAATTGTGACCCTGGGGCTTAGGGATTTTTTCAAAAAATCTTTTTCCACCGGTTAAGTTGTTGAGGGCTGATTTCTTGTCGTGTGATAAAAAGGCTTCTGTTTCGACTTCCAAAACTTTCAGGGGAGCATTTGCAAGGGTTTGGCAGCATTTTTGAGTGAATTGGCAAAAGTCAGATTTTTGCTGAAATTGTGACCCCGGGGCTTAGGGATTTTTTCAAAAAATCTCTTTTCACCGGTTAAGTTGTCAAGGGCTGATTTCGGGTCCTATGATAAAAAACCTTCTGTTTCGACAGTCAAACCTTTCAGGGGATCATTTGCAACCGTTCAGGACTATTTTTGAGTGAATTGGGAAAAGTCAGATTTTTGCTGAAATAGTGACCCCGGGGATTAGGGAATTTTTCAAAAAATCTTTTCCCACCGGTTAAGTTGTTGAGGGCTGTTTTCTGTTCCTATGATAAAAAACCTTCTGTTTCGACTGTCAAAACTTTTAGGGGAGCATTTGCAAGGGTTCGGCAGCATTTTTGAGTGAATAGGCAAAAGTCAGATTTTTGCTGAAATTGTGACCCCGGGGCTTAGGGATTTTTTCAAAAAATCTTTTTTCACCGGTTAAGTTGTCAAGGGCTGATTTCTTGTCCTGTGATAAAAAGGCTTCTGTTTCGACTTCCAAAACTTTCAGGGGAGCATTTGCAAGGGTTTGGCAGCATTTTTGAGTGAATTGGCAAAAGTCAGATTTTTGCTGAATTTGTGACCCCGGGGCTTAGGGATTTTTTCAAAAAATCTTTTTCCACCGGTTAAGTTGTTGAGTTCTGATTTCTTCTCCTGTGATAAAAAGGCTTCTGTTTCGACTGCCAAAACTTTCAGGGAAGCATTTGCAAGGGTGTGGCAGCATTTTTGAGTGAATTGGCAAAAGTCAGATTTTTGCTGAAATTGTGACCCCGGGGCTTAGGGATTTTTTCAAAAAATCTTTTTCCACCGGTTAAGTTGTTGAGGGCTGATTTCTTCTCCTGTGATAAAAAGGCTTCTGTTTCGACTGCCAAAAGTTTCAGGGGATCATTTGCAAGGGTTTGGCAGCATTTTTGAGTGAATTGGCAAAAGTCAGATTTTTGCTGACATTCTGACCCCGGGGCTTAGGGATTTTTTCAAAAAATCTTTTTCCATCGGTTAAGTTGTCAAGGGCTGATTTTTGGTCCTATGATAAAAAACCTTCTGTTTCGACTTGCAAAACATTCATGGGAGCATTTGCAAGGGTTTGGCAGCATTTTTGAGTGAATTGTCAAAAGTCAGATTTTTGCTGAAATTGTGACCCCGGGACTTAGGGATTTTTTCAAAAAATCTTTTTTCAACGGTTAAGTTGTTGAGGGCTGATTTCTTCTCCTGTGATAAAAAGGCTTCTGTTTCTACTTCCAAATCTTTCAGGGGAGCATTTGCAAGGGTTTGGAAGCATTTTTGAGTGAATTGGCAAAAGTCAGATTTTTGCTGAAATTGTGACCCTGGGGCTTAGGGATTTTTTCAAAAAATCTTTTTTCAACGGTTAAGTTGTTGAGGGCTGATTTCTTCTCCTGTGATAAAAAGGCTTCTGTTTCGACTTCCAAATCTTTCAGGGGAGCATTTGCAAGGGTTTGGCAGCATTTTTGAGTGAATTGGCAAAAGTCAGATTTTTGCTGAAATTGTGACCCCGGGGCTTAGGGATTTTTTCAAAAAATCTCTTTTCACCGGTTAAGTTGTCAAGGGCTGATTTCGGGTCCTATGATAAAAAACCTTCTGTTTCGACAGTCAAACCTTTCAGGGGATCATTTGCAACCGTTCAGGACTATTT
The DNA here is from genome assembly GCF_964106915.1 of Podarcis gaigeae. Taxonomy (NCBI): domain Eukaryota; kingdom Metazoa; phylum Chordata; class Lepidosauria; order Squamata; family Lacertidae; genus Podarcis; species Podarcis gaigeae. The sequence goes on from NW_028153443.1 coordinate 171,281, forward strand.
TTGAGTGAATTGGGAAAAGTCAGATTTTTGCTGAAATAGTGACCCCGGGGATTAGGGAATTTTTCAAAAAATCTTTTCCCACCGGTTAAGTTGTTGAGGGCTGTTTTCTGTTCCTATGATAAAAAACCTTCTGTTTCGACTGTCAAAACTTTTAGGGGAGCATTTGCAAGGGTTCGGCAGCATTTTTGAGTGAATAGGCAAAAGTCAGATTTTTGCTGAAATTGTGACCCCGGGGCTTAGGGATTTTTTCAAAAAATCTTTTTTCACCGGTTAAGTTGTCAAGGGCTGATTTCTTGTCCTGTGATAAAAAGGCTTCTGTTTCGACTTCCAAAACTTTCAGGGGAGCATTTGCAAGGGTTTGGCAGCATTTTTGAGTGAATTGGCAAAAGTCAGATTTTTGCTGAATTTGTGACCCCGGGGCTTAGGGATTTTTTCAAAAAATCTTTTTCCACCGGTTAAGTTGTTGAGTTCTGATTTCTTCTCCTGTGATAAAAAGGCTTCTGTTTCGACTGCCAAAACTTTCAGGGAAGCATTTGCAAGGGTGTGGCAGCATTTTTGAGTGAATTGGCAAAAGTCAGATTTTTGCTGAAATTGTGACCCCGGGGCTTAGGGATTTTTTCAAAAAATCTTTTTCCACCGGTTAAGTTGTTGAGGGCTGATTTCTTCTCCTGTGATAAAAAGGCTTCTGTTTCGACTGCCAAAAGTTTCAGGGGATCATTTGCAAGGGTTTGGCAGCATTTTTGAGTGAATTGGCAAAAGTCAGATTTTTGCTGACATTCTGACCCCGGGGCTTAGGGATTTTTTCAAAAAATCTTTTTCCATCGGTTAAGTTGTCAAGGGCTGATTTTTGGTCCTATGATAAAAAACCTTCTGTTTCGACTTGCAAAACATTCATGGGAGCATTTGCAAGGGTTTGGCAGCATTTTTGAGTGAATTGTCAAAAGTCAGATTTTTGCTGAAATTGTGACCCCGGGACTTAGGGATTTTTTCAAAAAATCTTTTTTCAACGGTTAAGTTGTTGAGGGCTGATTTCTTCTCCTGTGATAAAAAGGCTTCTGTTTCTACTTCCAAATCTTTCAGGGGAGCATTTGCAAGGGTTTGGAAGCATTTTTGAGTGAATTGGCAAAAGTCAGATTTTTGCTGAAATTGTGACCCTGGGGCTTAGGGATTTTTTCAAAAAATCTTTTTTCAACGGTTAAGTTGTTGAGGGCTGATTTCTTCTCCTGTGATAAAAAGGCTTCTGTTTCGACTTCCAAATCTTTCAGGGGAGCATTTGCAAGGGTTTGGCAGCATTTTTGAGTGAATTGGCAAAAGTCAGATTTTTGCTGAAATTGTGACCCCGGGGCTTAGGGATTTTTTCAAAAAATCTCTTTTCACCGGTTAAGTTGTCAAGGGCTGATTTCGGGTCCTATGATAAAAAACCTTCTGTTTCGACAGTCAAACCTTTCAGGGGATCATTTGCAACCGTTCAGGACTATTTTTGAGTGAATTGGGAAAAGTCAGATTTTTGCTGAAATAGTGACCCCGGGGATTAGGGAATTTTTCAAAAAATCTTTTCCCACCGGTTAAGTTGTTGAGGGCTGTTTTCTGTTCCTATGATAAAAAACCTTCTGTTTCGACTGTCAAAACTTTTAGGGGAGCATTTGCAAGGGTTCGGCAGCATTTTTGAGTGAATAGGCAAAAGTCAGATTTTTGCTGAAATTGTGACCCCGGGGCTTAGGGATTTTTTCAAAAAATCTTTTTTCACCGGTTAAGTTGTCAAGGGCTGATTTCTTGTCCTGTGATAAAAAGGCTTCTGTTTCGACTTCCAAAACTTTCAGGGGAGCATTTGCAAGGGTTTGGCAGCATTTTTGAGTGAATTGGCAAAAGTCAGATTTTTGCTGAATTTGTGACCCCGGGGCTTAGGGATTTTTTCAAAAAATCTTTTTCCACCGGTTAAGTTGTTGAGTTCTGATTTCTTCTCCTGTGATAAAAAGGCTTCTGTTTCGACTGCCAAAACTTTCAGGGAAGCATTTGCAAGGGTGTGGCAGCATTTTTGAGTGAATTGGCAAAAGTCAGATTTTTGCTGAAATTGTGACCCCGGGGCTTAGGGATTTTTTCAAAAAATCTTTTTCCACCGGTTAAGTTGTTGAGGGCTGATTTCTTCTCCTGTGATAAAAAGGCTTCTGTTTCGACTGCCAAAAGTTCCAGGGGATCATTTGCAAGGGTTTGGCAGCATTTTTGAGTGAATTGGCAAAAGTCAGATTTTTGCTGACATTCTGACCCCGGGGCTTAGGGATTTTTTCAAAAAATCTTTTTCCACCGGTTAAGTTGTCAAGGGCTGATTTTTGGTCCTATGATAAAAAACCTTCTGTTTCGACTTGCAAAACATTCATGGGAGCATTTGCAAGGGTTTGGCAGCATTTTTGAGTGAATTGTCAAAAGTCAGATTTTTGCTGAAATTGTGACCCCGGGACTTAGGGATTTTTTCAAAAAATCTTTTTTCAACGGTTAAGTTGTTGAGGGCTGATTTCTTCTCCTGTGATAAAAAGGCTTCTGTTTCGACTTCCAAATCTTTCAGGGGAGCATTTGCAAGGGTTTGGAAGCATTTTTGAGTGAATTGGCAAAAGTCAGATTTTTGCTGAAATTGTGACCCTGGGGCTTAGGGATTTTTTCAAAAAATCTTTTTCCACTGGTTAAGTTGTTGAGGGCTGATTTCTTGTCGTGTGATAAAAAGGCTTCTGTTTCGACTTCCAAAACTTTCAGGGGACCATTTGCTAGGGTTCGGCAGCATTTTTGAGTGAATTGGCAAAAGTCAGATTTTTGCTGAAATTGTGACCCCGGGGCTTAGGGATTTTTTCAAAAAATCTTTTTCCACCGGTTAAGTTGTCAAGGGCTGATTTTTGGTCCTATGATAAAAAACCTTCTATTTCGACTTGCAAAACATTCATGGGAGCATTTGCAAGGGTTTGGCAGCATTTTTGAGTGAATTGTCAAAAGTCAGATTTTTGCTGAAATTGTGACCCCGGGACTTAGGGATTGTTTCAAAAAATCTTTTTTCAACGGTTAAGTTGTTGAGGGCTGATTTCTTCTCCTGTGATAAAAAGGCTTCTGTTTCGACTTCCAAATCTTTCAGGGGAGCATTTGCAAGGGTTTGGAAGCATTTTTGAGTGAATTGGCAAAAGTCAGATTTTTGCTGAAATTGTGACCCTGGGGCTTAGGGATTTTTTCAAAAAATCTTTTTCCACCGGTTAAGTTGTTGAGGGCTGATTTCTTGTCGTGTGATAAAAAGGCTTCTGTTTCGACTTCCAAAACTTTCAGGGGAGCATTTGCAAGGGTTTGGAAGCATTTTTGAGTGAATTGGCAAAAGTCAGATTTTTGCTGAAATTGTGACCCTGGGGCTTAGGGATTTTTTCAAAAAATCTTTTTCCACCGGTTAAGTTGTTGAGGGCTGATTTCTTGTCGTGTGATAAAAAGGCTTCTGTTTCGACTTCCAAAAGTTCCAGGGGATCATTTGCAAGGGTTTGGCAGCATTTTTGAGTGAATTGGCAAAAGTCAGATTTTTGCTGACATTCTGACCCCGGGGCTTAGGGATTTTTTCAAAAAATCTTTTTCCACCGGTTAAGTTGTCAAGGGCTGATTTTTGGTCCTATGATAAAAAACCTTCTGTTTCGACTTGCAAAACATTCATGGGAGCATTTGCAAGGGTTTGGCAGCATTTTTGAGTGAATTGTCAAAAGTCAGATTTTTGCTGAAATTGTGACCCCGGGACTTAGGGATTTTTTCAAAAAATCTTTTTTCAACGGTTAAGTTGTTGAGGGCTGATTTCTTCTCCTGTGATAAAAAGGCTTCTGTTTCGACTTCCAAATCTTTCAGGGGAGCATTTGCAAGGGTTTGGAAGCATTTTTGAGTGAATTGGCAAAAGTCAGATTTTTGCTGAAATTGTGACCCTGGGGCTTAGGGATTTTTTCAAAAAATCTTTTTCCACTGGTTAAGTTGTTGAGGGCTGATTTCTTGTCGTGTGATAAAAAGGCTTCTGTTTCGACTTCCAAAACTTTCAGGGGACCATTTGCTAGGGTTCGGCAGCATTTTTGAGTGAATTGGCAAAAGTCAGATTTTTGCTGAAATTGTGACCCCGGGGCTTAGGGATTTTTTCAAAAAATCTTTTTCCACCGGTTAAGTTGTCAAGGGCTGATTTTTGGTCCTATGATAAAAAACCTTCTGTTTCGACTTGCAAAACATTCATGGGAGCATTTGCAAGGGTTTGGCAGCATTTTTGAGTGAATTGTCAAAAGTCAGATTTTTGCTGAAATTGTGACCCCGGGACTTAGGGATTGTTTCAAAAAATCTTTTTTCAACGGTTAAGTTGTTGAGGGCTGATTTCTTCTCCTGTGATAAAAAGGCTTCTGTTTCGACTTCCAAATCTTTCAGGGGAGCATTTGCAAGGGTTTGGAAGCATTTTTGAGTGAATTGGCAAAAGTCAGATTTTTGCTGAAATTGTGACCCTGGGGCTTAGGGATTTTTTCAAAAAATCTTTTTCCACCGGTTAAGTTGTTGAGGGCTGATTTCTTGTCGTGTGATAAAAAGGCTTCTGTTTCGACTTCCAAAACTTTCAGGGGAGCATTTGCAAGGGTTTGGAAGCATTTTTGAGTGAATTGGCAAAAGTCAGATTTTTGCTGAAATTGTGACCCTGGGGCTTAGGGATTTTTTCAAAAAATCTTTTTCCACCGGTTAAGTTGTTGAGGGCTGATTTCTTGTCGTGTGATAAAAAGGCTTCTGTTTCGACTTCCAAAACTTTCAGGGGAGCATTTGCAAGGGTTTGGCAGCATTTTTGAGTGAATTGGCAAAAGTCAGATTTTTGCTGAAATTGTGACCCCGGGGCTTAGGGATTTTTTCAAAAAATCTCTTTTCACCGGTTAAGTTGTCAAGGGCTGATTTCGGGTCCTATGATAAAAAACCTTCTGTTTCGACAGTCAAACCTTTCAGGGGATCATTTGCAACCGTTCAGGACTATTTTTGAGTGAATTGGGAAAAGTCAGATTTTTGCTGAAATAGTGACCCCGGGGATTAGGGAATTTTTCAAAAAATCTTTTCCCACCGGTTAAGTTGTTGAGGGCTGTTTTCTGTTCCTATGATAAAAAACCTTCTGTTTCGACTGTCAAAACTTTTAGGGGAGCATTTGCAAGGGTTTAGCAGCATTTTTGAGTGAATAGGCAAAAGTCAGATTTTTGCTGAAATTGTGACCCCGGGGCTTAGGGATTTTTTCAAAAAATCTTTTTTCACCGGTTAAGTTGTCAAGGGCTGATTTCTTGTCCTGTGATAAAAAGGCTTCTGTTTCGACTTCCAAAACTTTCAGGGGAGCATTTGCAAGGGTTTGGCAGCATTTTTGAGTGAATTGGCAAAAGTCAGATTTTTGCTGAATTTGTGACCCCGGGGCTTAGGGATTTTTTCAAGAAATCTTTTTCCACCGGTTAAGTTGTTGAGTTCTGATTTCTTCTCCTGTGATAAAAAGGCTTCTGTTTCGACTGCCAAAACTTTCAGGGAAGCATTTGCAAGGGTGTGGCAGCATTTTTGAGTGAATTGTCAAAAGTCAGATTTTTGCTGAAATTGTGACCCCGGGGCTTAGGGATTTTTTCAAAAAATCTTTTTCCACCGGTTAAGTTGTTGAGGGCTGATTTCTTCTCCTGTGATAAAAAGGCTTCTGTTTCGACTGCCAAAAGTTTCAGGGGATCATTTGCAAGGGTTTGGCAGCATTTTTGAGTGAATTGGCAAAAGTCAGATTTTTGCTGACATTCTGACCCCGGGGCTTAGGGATTTTTTCAAAAAATCTTTTTCCATCGGTTAAGTTGTCAAGGGCTGATTTTTGGTCCTATGATAAAAAACCTTCTGTTTCGACTTGCAAAACATTCATGGGAGCATTTGCAAGGGTTTGGCAGCATTTTTGAGTGAATTGTCAAAAGTCAGATTTTTGCTGAAATTGTGACCCCGGGACTTAGGGATTTTTTCAAAAAATCTTTTTTCAACGGTTAAGTTGTTGAGGGCTGATTTCTTCTCCTGTGATAAAAAGGCTTCTGTTTCTACTTCCAAATCTTTCAGGGGAGCATTTGCAAGGGTTTGGAAGCATTTTTGAGTGAATTGGCAAAAGTCAGATTTTTGCTGAAATTGTGACCCTGGGGCTTAGGGATTTTTTCAAAAAATCTTTTTCCACCGGTTAAGTTGTTGAGGGCTGATTTCTTGTCGTGTGATAAAAAGGCTTCTGTTTCGACTTCCAAAACTTTCAGGGGAGCATTTGCAAGGGTTTGGAAGCATTTTTGAGTGAATTGGCAAAAGTCAGATTTTTGCTGAAATTGTGACCCTGGGGCTTAGGGATTTTTTCAAAAAATCTTTTTCCACCGGTTAAGTTGTTGAGGGCTGATTTCTTGTCGTGTGATAAAAAGGCTTCTGTTTCGACTTCCAAAACTTTCAGGGGACCATTTGCTAGGGTTCGGCAGCATTTTTGAGTGAATTGGCAAAAGTCAGATTTTTGCTGAAATTGTGACCCCGGGGCTTAGGGATTTTTTCAAAAAATCTTTTTCCACCGGTTAAGTTGTTGAGGGCTGATTTCTTCTCCTGTGATAAAAAGGCTTCTGTTTCGACTTCCAAAACTTTCAGGGGAGCATTTGCAAGGGTTTGGCAGCATTTTTGAGTGAATTGGCAAAAGTCAGATTTTTGCTGAAATTGTGACCCCGGGGCTTAGGGATTTTTTCAAAAAATCTTTTTTCACCGGTTAAGTTGTTGAGGGCTGATGTCTTGTCGTGTGATAAAAAGGCTTCTGTTTCGACTTCCAAAACTTTCAGGGGAGCATTTGCAAGGGTTTGGAAGCATTTTTGAGTGAATTGGCAAAAGTCAGATTTTTGCTGAAATTGTGACCCTGGGGCTTAGGGATTTTTTCAAAAAATCTTTTTCCACCGGTTAAGTTGTTGAGGGCTGATTTCTTGTCGTGTGATAAAAAGGCTTCTGTTTCGACTTCCAAAACTTTCAGGGGAGCATTTGCAAGGGTTTGGCAGCATTTTTGAGTGAATTGGCAAAAGTCAGATTTTTGCTGAAATTGTGACCCCGGGGCTTAGGGATTTTTTCAAAAAATCTCTTTTCACCGGTTAAGTTGTCAAGGGCTGATTTCGGGTCCTATGATAAAAAACCTTCTGTTTCGACAGTCAAACCTTTCAGGGGATCATTTGCAACCGTTCAGGACTATTTTTGAGTGAATTGGGAAAAGTCAGATTTTTGCTGAAATAGTGACCCCGGGGATTAGGGAATTTTTCAAAAAATCTTTTCCCACCGGTTAAGTTGTTGAGGGCTGTTTTCTGTTCCTATGATAAAAAACCTTCTGTTTCGACTGTCAAAACTTTTAGGGGAGCATTTGCAAGGGTTTAGCAACATTTTTGAGTGAATAGGCAAAAGTCAGATTTTTGCTGAAATTGTGACCCCGGGGCTTAGGGATTTTTTCAAAAAATCTTTTTTCACCGGTTAAGTTGTCAAGGGCTGATTTCTTGTCCTGTGATAAAAAGGCTTCTGTTTCGACTTCCAAAACTTTCAGGGGAGCATTTGCAAGGGTTTGGCAGCATTTTTGAGTGAATTGGCAAAAGTCAGATTTTTGCTGAATTTGTGACCCCGGGGCTTAGGGATTTTTTCAAGAAATCTTTTTCCACCGGTTAAGTTGTTGAGTTCTGATTTCTTCTCCTGTGATAAAAAGGCTTCTGTTTCGACTGCCAAAACTTTCAGGGAAGCATTTGCAAGGGTGTGGCAGCATTTTTGAGTGAATTGTCAAAAGTCAGATTTTTGCTGTAATTGTGACCCCGGGGCTTAGGGATTTTTTCAAAAAATCTTTTTCCACCGGTTAAGTTGTTGAGGGCTGATTTCTTCTCCTGTGATAAAAAGGCTTCTGTTTCGACTGCCAAAAGTTTCAGGGGATCATTTGCAAGGGTTTGGCAGCATTTTTGAGTGAATTGGCAAAAGTCAGATTTTTGCTGACATTCTGACCCCGGGGCTTAGGGATTTTTTCAAAAAATCTTTTTCCATCGGTTAAGTTGTCAAGGGCTGATTTTTGGTCCTATGATAAAAAACCTTCTGTTTCGACTTGCAAAACATTCATGGGAGCATTTGCAAGGGTTTGGCAGCATTTTTGAGTGAATTGTCAAAAGTCAGATTTTTGCTGAAATTGTGACCCCGGGACTTAGGGATTTTTTCAAAAAATCTTTTTTCAACGGTTAAGTTGTTGAGGGCTGATTTCTTCTCCTGTGATAAAAAGGCTTCTGTTTCTACTTCCAAATCTTTCAGGGGAGCATTTGCAAGGGTTTGGAAGCATTTTTGAGTGAATTGGCAAAAGTCAGATTTTTGCTGAAATTGTGACCCTGGGGCTTAGGGATTTTTTCAAAAAATCTTTTTCCACCGGTTAAGTTGTTGAGGGCTGATTTCTTGTCGTGTGATAAAAAGGCTTCTGTTTCGACTTCCAAAACTTTCAGGGGAGCATTTGCAAGGGTTTGGAAGCATTTTTGAGTGAATTGGCAAAAGTCAGATTTTTGCTGAAATTGTGACCCTGGGGCTTAGGGATTTTTTCAAAAAATCTTTTTCCACCGGTTAAGTTGTTGAGGGCTGATTTCTTGTCGTGTGATAAAAAGGCTTCTGTTTCGACTTCCAAAACTTTCAGGGGACCATTTGCTAGGGTTCGGCAGCATTTTTGAGTGAATTGGCAAAAGTCAGATTTTTGCTGAAATTGTGACCCCGGGGCTTAGTGATTTTTTCAAAAAATCTTTTTCCACCGGTTAAGTTGTTGAGGGCTGATTTCTTCTCCTGTGATAAAAAGGCTTCTGTTTCGACTTCCAAAACTTTCAGGGGAGCATTTGCAAGGGTTTGGCAGCATTTTTGAGTGAATTGGCAAAAGTCAGATTTTTGCTGAAATTGTGACCCCGGGGCTTAGGGATTTTTTCAAAAAATCTTTTTTCACCGGTTAAGTTGTCAAGGGCTGATTTCGGGTCCTATGATAAAAAACCTTCTCTTTCGACAGTCAAACCTTTCAGGGGATCATTTGCAACCGTTCAGGACTATTTTTGAGTGAATTGGGAAAAGTCAGATTTTTGCTGAAATAGTGACCCCGGGGCTTAGGGATTTTTTCAAAAAATCTTTTTCCACCGGTTAAGTTGTTGAGGGCTGTTTTCTGTTCCTATGATAAAAAACCTTCTGTTTCGACTGTCAAAACTTTTAGGGGAGCATTTGCAAGGGTTCGGCAGCATTTTTGAGTGAATAGGCAAAAGTCAGATTTTGGCTGAAATTGTGACCCCGGGGCTTAGGGATTTTTTCAAAAAATCTTTTTTCACCGGTTAAGTTGTCAAGGGCTGATTTCTTGTCCTGTGATAAAAAGGCTTCTGTTTCGACTTCCAAAACTTTCAGGGGAGCATTTGCAAGGGTTTGGCAGCATTTTTGAGTGAATTGGCAAAAGTCAGATTTTTGCTGAATTTGTGACCCCGGGGCTTAGGGATTTTTTCAAAAAATCTTTTTCCACCGGTTAAGTTGTTGAGTTCTGATTTCTTCTCCTGTGATAAAAAGGCTTCTGTTTCGACTGCCAAAACTTTCAGGGAAGCATTTGCAAGGGTGTGGCAGCATTTTTGAGTGAATTGGCAAAAGTCAGATTTTTGCTGAAATTGTGACCCCGGGGCTTAGGGATTTTTTCAAAAAATCTTTTTCCACCGGTTAAGTTGTTGAGGGCTGATTTCTTCTCCTGTGATAAAAAGGCTTCTGTTTCGACTGCCAAAAGTTCAAGGGGATCATTTGCAAGGGTTTGGCAGCATTTTTGAGTGAATTGGCAAAAGTCAGATTTTTGCTGACATTCTGACCCCGGGGCTTAGGGATTTTTTCAAAAAATCTTTTTCCACCGGTTAAGTTGTCAAGGGCTGATTTTTGGTCCTATGATAAAAAACCTTCTGTTTCGACTTGCAAAACATTCATGGGAGCATTTGCAAGGGTTTGGCAGCATTTTTGAGTGAATTGTCAAAAGTCAGATTTTTGCTGAAATTGTGACCCCGGGACTTAGGGATTTTTTCAAAAAATCTTTTTTCAACGGTTAAGTTGTTGAGGGCTGATTTCTTCTCCTGTGATAAAAAGGCTTCTGTTTCGACTTCCAAATCTTTCAGGGGAGCATTTGCAAGGGTTTGGAAGCATTTTTGAGTGAATTGGCAAAAGTCAGATTTTTGCTGAAATTGTGACCCTGGGGCTTAGGGATTTTTTCAAAAAATCTTTTTCCACCGGTTAAGTTGTTGAGGGCTGATTTCTTGTCGTGTGATAAAAAGGCTTCTGTTTCGACTTCCAAAACTTTCAGGGGACCATTTGCTAGGGTTCGGCAGCATTTTTGAGTGAATTGGCAAAAGTCAGATTTTTGCTGAAATTGTGACCCCGGGGCTTAGGGATTTTTTCAAAAAATCTTTTTCCACCGGTTAAGTTGTTGAGGGCTGATTTCTTCTCCTGTGATAAAAAGGCTTCTGTTTCGACTTCCAAAACTTTCAGGGGAGCATTTGCGAGGGTTTGGCAGCATTTTTGAGTGAATTGGCAAAAGTCAGATTTTTGCTGAAATTGTGACCCCGGGGCTTAGGGATTTTTTCAAAAAATCTTTTTTCACCGGTTAAGTTGTCAAGGGCTGATTTCGGGTCCTATGATAAAAAACCTTCTGTTTCGACAGTCAAACCTTTCAGGGGATCATTTGCAACCGTTCAGGACTATTTTTGAGTGAATTGGGAAAAGTCAGATTTTTGCTGAAATAGTGACCCCGGGGCTTAGGGATTTTTTCAAAAAATCTTTTTCCACCGGTTAAGTTGTTGAGGGCTGATTTCTTCTCCTGTGATAAAAAGGCTTCTGTTTCGACTGCCAAAAGTTTCAGGGGAGCATTTGCAAGGGTTTGGCAGCATTTTTGAGTGAATTGGCAAAAGTCAGATTTTTGCTGACATTCTGACCCCGGGGCTTAGGGATTTTTTCAAAAAATCTTTTTCCACCGGTTAAGTTGTCAAGGGCGGATTTTTGGTCCTATGATAAAAAACCTTCTGTTTCGACTTGCAAAACATTCATGGGAGCATTTGCAAGGGTTTGGCAGCAATTTTGAGTGAATTGTCAAAAGTCAGATTTTTGCTGAAATAGTGACCCCGGGACTTAGGGATTTTTTTCAAAAAATCTTTTTTCAACGGTTAAGTTGTTGAGGGCTGATTTCTTGTCCTGTGATAAAAAGGCTTCTGTTTCGACTTCCAAAACTTTCAGGGGAGCATTTGCAAGGGTTGGGCAGCATTTTTGAGTGAATTGGCAAAAGTCAGATTTTTGCTGAATTTGTGACCCCGGGGCTTAGGGATTTTTTCAAAAAATCTTTTTCCACCGGTTAAGTTGTTGAGTTCTGATTTCTTCTCCTGTGATAAAAAGGCTTCTGTTTCGACTGCCAAAACTTTCAGGGAAGCATTTGCAAGGGTGTGGCAGCATTTTTGAGTGAATTGGCAAAAGTCAGATTTTTGCTGAAATTGTGACCCCGGGGCTTAGGGATTTTTTCAAAAAATCTTTTTCCACCGGTTAAGTTGTTGAGGGCTGATTTCTTGTCCTGTGATAAAAAGGCTTCTGTTTCGACTTCCAAAACTTTCAGGGGAGCATTTGCAAGGGTTTGGCAGCATTTTTGAGTGAATTGGCAAAAGTCAGATTTTTGCTGAATTTGTGACCCCGGGGCTTAGGGATTTTTTCAAGAAATCTTTTTCCACCGGTTAAGTTGTTGAGTTCTGATTTCTTCTCCTGTGATAAAAAGGCTTCTGTTTCGACTGCCAAAACTTTCAGGGAAGCATTTGCAAGGGTGTGGCAGCATTTTTGAGTGAATTGTCAAAAGTCAGATTTTTGCTGAAATTGTGACCCCGGGGCTTAGGGATTTTTTCAAAAAATCTTTTTCCACCGGTTAAGTTGTTGAGGGCTGATTTCTTCTCCTGTGATAAAAAGGCTTCTGTTTCGACTGCCAAAAGTTTCAGGGGATCATTTGCAAGGGTTTGGCAGCATTTTTGAGTGAATTGGCAAAAGTCAGATTTTTGCTGACATTCTGACCCCGGGGCTTAGGGATTTTTTCAAAAAATCTTTTTCCACCGGTTAAGTTGTTGAGGGCTGATTTCTTGTCGTGTGATAAAAAGGCTTCTGTTTCGACTTCCAAAACTTTCAGGGGAGCATTTGCAAGGGTTTGGAAGCATTTTTGAGTGAATTGGCAAAAGTCAGATTTTTGCTGAAATTGTGACCCTGGGGCTTAGGGATTTTTTCAAAAAATCTTTTTCCACCGGTTAAGTTGTTGAGGGCTGATTTCTTGTCGTGTGATAAAAAGGCTTCTGTTTCGACTTCCAAAACTTTCAGGGGAGCATTTGCAAGGGTTTGGCAGCATTTTTGAGTGAATTGGCAAAAGTCAGATTTTTGCTGAAATTGTGACCCCGGGGCTTAGGGATTTTTTCAAAAAATCTCTTTTCACCGGTTAAGTTGTCAAGGGCTGATTTCGGGTCCTATGATAAAAAACCTTCTGTTTCGACAGTCAAACCTTTCAGGGGATCATTTGCAACCGTTCAGGACTATTTTTGAGTGAATTGGGAAAAGTCAGATTTTTGCTGAAATAGTGACCCCGGGGATTAGGGAATTTTTCAAAAAATCTTTTCCCACCGGTTAAGTTGTTGAGGGCTGTTTTCTGTTCCTATGATAAAAAACCTTCTGTTTCGACTGTCAAAACTTTTAGGGGAGCATTTGCAAGGGTTCGGCAGCATTTTTGAGTGAATAGGCAAAAGTCAGATTTTTGCTGAAATTGTGACCCCGGGGCTTAGGGATTTTTTCAAAAAATCTTTTTTCACCGGTTAAGTTGTCAAGGGCTGATTTCTTGTCCTGTGATAAAAAGGCTTCTGTTTCGACTTCCAAAACTTTCAGGGGAGCATTTGCAAGGGTTTGGCAGCATTTTTGAGTGAATTGGCAAAAGTCAGATTTTTGCTGAATTTGTGACCCCGGGGCTTAGGGATTTTTTCAAGAAATCTTTTTCCACCGGTTAAGTTGTTGAGTTCTGATTTCTTCTCCTGTGATAAAAAGGCTTCTGTTTCGACTGCCAAAACTTTCAGGGAAGCATTTGCAAGGGTGTGGCAGCATTTTTGAGTGAATTGGCAAAAGTCAGATTTTTGCTGAAATTGTGACCCCGGGGCTTAGGGATTTTTTCAAAAAATCTTTTTCCACCGGTTAAGTTGTTGAGGGCTGATTTCTTCTCCTGTGATAAAAAGGCTTCTGTTTCGACTGCCAAAAGTTTCAGGGGATCATTTGCAAGGGTTTGGCAGCATTTTTGAGTGAATTGGCAAAAGTCAGATTTTTGCTGACATTCTGACCCCGGGGCTTAGGGATTTTTTCAAAAAATCTTTTTCCATCGGTTAAGTTGTCAAGGGCTGATTTTTGGTCCTATGATAAAAAACCTTCTGTTTCGACTTGCAAAACATTCATGGGAGCATTTGCAAGGGTTTGGCAGCATTTTTGAGTGAATTGTCAAAAGTCAGATTTTTGCTGAAATTGTGACCCCGGGACTTAGGGATTTTTTCAAAAAATCTTTTTTCAACGGTTAAGTTGTTGAGGGCTGATTTCTTCTCCTGTGATAAAAAGGCTTCTGTTTCTACTTCCAAATCTTTCAGGGGAGCATTTGCAAGGGTTTGGAAGCATTTTTGAGTGAATTGGCAAAAGTCAGATTTTTGCTGAAATTGTGACCCTGGGGCTTAGGGATTTTTTCAAAAAATCTTTTTCCACCGGTTAAGTTGTTGAGGGCTGATTTCTTGTCGTGTGATAAAAAGGCTTCTGTTTCGACTTCCAAAACTTTCAGGGGAGCATTTGCAAGGGTTTGGAAGCATTTTTGAGTGAATTGGCAAAAGTCAGATTTTTGCTGAAATTGTGACCCTGGGGCTTAGGGATTTTTTCAAAAAATCTTTTTCCACCGGTTAAGTTGTTGAGGGCTGATTTCTTGTCGTGTGATAAAAAGGCTTCTGTTTCGACTTCCAAAACTTTCAGGGGACCATTTGCTAGGGTTCGGCAGCATTTTTGAGTGAATTGGCAAAAGTCAGATTTTTGCTGAAATTGTGACCCCGGGGCTTAGGGATTTTTTCAAAAAATCTTTTTCCACCGGTTAAGTTGTTGAGGGCTGATTTCTTCTCCTGTGATAAAAAGGCTTCTGTTTCGACTTCCAAAACTTTCAGGGGAGCATTTGCAAGGGTTTGGCAGCATTTTTGAGTGAATTGGCAAAAGTCAGATTTTTGCTGAAATTGTGACCCCGGGGCTTAGGGATTTTTTCAAAAAATCTTTTTTCACCGGTTAAGTTGTCAAGGGCTGATTTCGGGTCCTATGATAAAAAACCTTCTGTTTCGACAGTCAAACCTTTCAGGGGATCATTTGCAACCGTTCAGGACTATTTTTGAGTGAATTGGGAAAAGTCAGATTTTTGCTGAAATAGTGACCCCGGGGCTTAGGGATTTTTTCAAACAATCTTTTTCCACCGGTTAAGTTGTTGAGGGCTGTTTTCTGTTCCTATGATAAAAAACCTTCTGTTTCGACTGTCAAAACTTTTAGGGGAGCATTTGCAAGGGTTCGGCAGCATTTTTGAGTGAATAGGCAAAAGTCAGATTTTGGCTGAAATTGTGACCCCGGGGCTTAGGGATTTTTTCAAAAAATCTTTTTTCACCGGTTAAGTTGTCAAGGGCTGATTTCTTGTCCTGTGATAAAAAGGCTTCTGTTTCGACTTCCAAAACTTTCAGGGGAGCATTTGCAAGGGTTTGGCAGCATTTTTGAGTGAATTGGCAAAAGTCAGATTTTTGCTGAATTTGTGACCCCGGGGCTTAGGGATTTTTTCAAAAAATCTTTTTCCACCGGTTAAGTTGTTGAGTTCTGATTTCTTCTCCTGTGATAAAAAGGCTTCTGTTTCGACTGCCAAAACTTTCAGGGAAGCATTTGCAAGGGTGTGGCAGCATTTTTGAGTGAATTGGCAAAAGTCAGATTTTTGCTGAAATTGTGACCCCGGGGCTTAGGGATTTTTTCAAAAAATCTTTTTCCACCGGTTAAGTTGTTGAGGGCTGATTTCTTCTCCTGTGATAAAAAGGCTTCTGTTTCGACTGCCAAAAGTTCCAGGGGATCATTTGCAAGGGTTTGGCAGCATTTTTGAGTGAATTGGCAAAAGTCAGATTTTTGCTGACATTCTGACCCCGGGGCTTAGGGATTTTTTCAAAAAATCTTTTTCCACCGGTTAAGTTGTCAAGGGCTGATTTTTGGTCCTATGATAAAAAACCTTCTGTTTCGACTTGCAAAACATTCATGGGAGCATTTGCTAGGGTTTGGCAGCATTTTTGAGTGAATTGTCAAAAGTCAGATTTTTGCTGAAATTGTGACCCCGGGACTTAGGGATTTTTTCAAAAAATCTTTTTTCAACGGTTAAGTTGTTGAGGGCTGATTTCTTCTCCTGTGATAAAAAGGCTTCTGTTTCGACTTCCAAATCTTTCAGGGGAGCATTTGCAAGGGTTTGGAAGCATTTTTGAGTGAATTGGCAAAAGTCAGATTTTTGCTGAAATTGTGACCCTGGGGCTTAGGGATTTTTTCAAAAAATCTTTTTCCACCGGTTAAGTTGTTGAGGGCTGATTTCTTGTCGTGTGATAAAAAGGCTTCTGTTTCGACTTCCAAAACTTTCAGGGGACCATTTGCTAGGGTTCGGCAGCATTTTTGAGTGAATTGGCAAAAGTCAGATTTTTGCTGAAATTGTGACCCCGGGGCTTAGGGATTTTTTCAAAAAATCTTTTTCCACCGGTTAAGTTGTTGAGGGCTGATTTCTTCTCCTGTGATAAAAAGGCTTCTGTTTCGACTTCCAAAACTTTCAGGGGAGCATTTGCGAGGGTTTGGCAGCATTTTTGAGTGAATTGGCAAAAGTCAGATTTTTGCTGAAATTGTGACCCCGGGGCTTAGGGATTTTTTCAAAAAATCTTTTTTCACCGGTTAAGTTGTCAAGGGCTGATTTCGGGTCCTATGATAAAAAACCTTCTGTTTCGACAGTCAAACCTTTCAGGGGATCATTTGCAACCGTTCAGGACTATTTTTGAGTGAATTGGGAAAAGTCAGATTTTTGCTGAAATAGTGACCCCGGGGCTTAGGGATTTTTTCAAAAAATCTTTTTCCACCGGTTAAGTTGTTGAGGGCTGATTTCTTCTCCTGTGATAAAAAGGCTTCTGTTTCGACTGCCAAAAGTTTCAGGGGAGCATTTGCAAGGGTTTGGCAGCATTTTTGAGTGAATTGGCAAAAGTCAGATTTTTGCTGACATTCTGACCCCGGGGCTTAGGGATTTTTTCAAAAAATCTTTTTCCACCGGTTAAGTTGTCAAGGGCTGATTTTTGGTCCTATGATAAAAAACCTTCTGTTTCGACTTGCAAAACATTCATGGGAGCATTTGCAAGGGTTTGGCAGCAATTTTGAGTGAATTGTCAAAAGTCAGATTTTTGCTGAAATAGTGACCCCGGGACTTAGGGATTTTTTTCAAAAAATCTTTTTTCAACGGTTAAGTTGTTGACGGCTGATTTCTTCTCCTGTGATAAAAAGGTTCTGTTTCGACTTCCAAAACTTTCAGGGGAGCATTTGCAAGGGTTTGGCAGCATTTTTGAGTGAATTGGCAAAAGTCAGATTTTTGCTGAAATTTTGACCCTGGGGCTTAGGGATTTTTTCAAAAAATCTTTTTCCACCGGTTAAGTTGTTGAGGGCTGATTTCTTGTCCTGTGATAAAAAACCTTCTGTTTCAACTTCCAAAACTTTCAGGGAAGCATTTGCAAGGGTTCGGCTGCATTTTTGAGTGAATTGGCAAAAGTCAGAATTTTGCTGAAATTGTGACCCCGGGGCTTAGGGATTTTTTCAAAAAATCTTTTTCCACCGGTTAAGTTGTTGAGGGCTGATTTCTTCTCCTGTGATAAAAAGGCTTCTGTTTCGACTGCCAAAAGTTTCAGGGGAGCATTTGCAAGGGTTTGGCAGCATTTTTGAGTGAATTGGCAAAAGTCAGATTTTTGCTGACATTCTGACCCCGGGGCTTAGGGATTTTTTCAAAAAATCTTTTTCCACCGGTTAAGTTGTTGAGGGCTGATTTCTTCTCCTGTGATAAAAAGGTTGTGTTTCGACTTCCAAAACTTTCAGGGGAGCATTTGCAAGGGTTTGGCAGCATTTTTGAGTGATTTGGCAAAAGTCAGATTTTTGCTGAAATTTTGACCCTGGGGCTTAGGGATTTTTTCAAAAAATCTTTTCCGACCGTTTAAGTTGTTGAGGGCTGATTTCTTGTCGTGTGATAAAAAGGCTTCTGTTTCGACTTCCAAAACTTTCAGGGGAGCATTTGCAAGGGTTCGGCAGCATTTTTGAGTGAATTGGCAAAAGTCAGATTTTTGCTGAATTTGTGACCCCGGGGCTTAGGGATTTTTTCAAAAAATCTTTTTCCACCGGTTAAGTTGTTGAGTTCTGATTTCTTCTCCTGTGATAAAAAGGCTTCTGTTTCGACTTCCAAAACTTTCAGGGAAGCATTTGCAAGGGTTTGGCAGCATTTTTGAGTGAATTGGCAAAAGTCAGATTTTTGCTGAAATTGTGACCCCGGGGCTTAGGGATTTTTTCAAAAAATCTTTTTCCACCGGTTAAGTTGTTGAGGGCTGATTTCTTCTCCTGTGATAAAAAGGCTTCTGTTTCGACTGCCAAAAGTTTCAGGGGAGCATTTGCAAGGGTTCGGCTTCATTATTGAGTGAATTGGCAAAAGTCAGAATTTTGCTGAAATTGTGACCCCGGGGCTTAGGGATTTTTTCAAAAAATCTTTTTTCACCGGTTAAGTTGTCATGGGCTGAATTCGGGTCCTCTGATAAAAAACCTTCTGTTTCGACAGTCAAACCTTTCAGGGGATCATTTGCAACTGTTCAGGACTATTTTTGAGTGAATTGGGAAAAGTCAGATTTTGGCTGAAATAGTGACCACGGGGATTAGGGAATTTTTCAAAAAATCTTTTCCCACCGGTTAAGTTGTTGAGGGCTGTTTTCTGTTCCTATGATAAAAAACCTTCTGTTTCGACTGTCAAAACTTTCAGGGGAGCATTTGCAAGGGTTTGGCAGCATTTTTGAGTGAATTGGCAAAAGTCAGATTTTTGCTGAAATTGTGACCCCGGGGCTTAGGGATTTTTTCAAAAAATCTTTTTCCACCGGTTAAGTTGTTGAGGGCTGATTTCTTCTCCTGTGATAAAAAGGCTTCTGTTTCGACTTCCATATCTTTCAGGGGAGCATTTGCAAGGGTTTGGAAGCATTTTTGAGTGAATTGGCAAAAGTCAGATTTTTGCTGAAATTGTGACCCTGGGTCTTAGAGATTTTTTCAAAAAATCTTTTTCCACCGGTTAAGTTGTTGAGGGCTGATTTCTTGTCGTGTGATAAAAAGGCTTCTGTTTCGACTTCCAAAACTTTCAGGGGAGCATTTGCAATGGTTCGGCAGCATTTTTGAATGAATTGGCAAAAGTCAGATTTTTGCTGAAATTGTGACCCCGGGGCTTAGGGATTTTTTCAAAAAATCTTTTTCCACCGGTTAAGTTGTTGAGGGCTGATTTCTTCTCCTGTGTTAAAAAGGCTTCTGTTTCAACTTCCAAAATTTTCAGGGAATCATTTGCAAGGGTTTGGCACCATTTTTGAGTGAACTGGCAAAAGTCAGATTTTTGCTGACATTCTGACCCCGGGGCTTAGGGATTTTTTCAAAAAATCTTTTTCCACCGGTTAAGTTGTCAAGGGCTGATTTTTGGTCCTATGATAAAAAACCTTCTGTTTCGACTTGCAAAACATTCATGGGAGCATTTGCAAGGGTTTGGCAGCATTTTTGAGTGAATTGTCAAAAGTCAGATTTTTGCTGAAATTGTGACCCCGGGACTTAGGGATTTTTTCAAAAAATCTTTTTTCAACGGTTAAGTTGTTGAGGGCTGATTTCTTGTCCTGTGATAAAAAACCTTCTGTTTCAACTGCCAAAACATTCTTGGGAGGATTTGCAAGGGTTCGGCTTCATTATTGAGTGAATTGGCAAAAGTCAGAATTTTGCTGAAATTGTGACCCCGGGGCTTAGGGATTTTTTCAAAAAATCTTTTTCCACCGGTTAAGTTGTTGACGGCTGATTTCTTCTCCTGTGATAAAAAGGTTCTGTTTCGACTTCCAAAACTTTCAGGGGAGCATTTGCAAGGGTTTGGAAGCATTTTTGAGTGAATTGGCAAAAGTCAGATTTTTGCTGAAATTGTGACCCTGGGGCTTAGGGATTTTTTCAAAAAATCTTTTCCGACCGGTTAAGTTGTTGAGGGCTGATTTCTTGTCGTGTGATAAAAAGGCTTCTGTTTCGACTTCCAAAACTTTCAGGGGAGCATTTGCAAGGGTTTGGCAGCATTTTTGAGTGAATTGGCAAAAGTCAGATTTTTGCTGAAATTGTGACCCTGGGTCTTAGAGATTTTTTCAAAAAATCTTTTTCCACCGGTTAAGTTGTTGAGGGCTGATTTCTTGTCGTGTGATAAAAAGGCTTCTGTTTCGACTTCCAAAACTTTCAGGGGAGCATTTGAAAGGGTTCGGCAGCATTTTTGAATGAATTGGCAAAAGTCAGATTTTTCCTTAATTTGTGACCCCGGGGCTTAGGGATTTTTTCAAAAAATCTTTTTCCACCGGTTAAGTTGTTGAGGGCTGATTTCTTCTCCTGTGATAAAAAGGCTTCTGTTTCGACTGCCAAAGGTTTCAGGGGAGCATTTGCAAGGGTTTGGCAGCATTTTTGAGTGAATTGGCAAAAGTCAGATTTTTGCTGACATTCTGACCCCGGGGCTTAGGGATTTTTTCAAAAAATCTTTTTCCACCGGTTAAGTTGTCAAGGGCTGATTTTTGGTCCTATGATAAAAAACGTTCTGTTTCGACTTGCAAAACATTCATGGGAGCATTTGCAAGGGTTTGGCAGCAATTTTGAGTGAATTGTCAAAAGTCAGATTTTTGCTGAAATTGTGACCCCGGGGCTTAGGGATTTTTTCAAAAAATCTTTTTCCACCGGTTAAGTTGTTGAGGGCTGATTTCTTCTCCTGTGATAAAAAGGCTTCTGTTTCGACTGCCAAAAGTTTCAGGGGAGCATTTGCAAGGGTTTGGCAGCATTTTTGAGTGAATTGGCAAAAGTCAGATTTTTGCTGACATTCTAACCCCGGGGCTTAGGGATTTTTTCAAAAAATCTTTTTCCACCGGTTAAGTTGTTGAGGGCTGATTTCTTCTCCTGTGATAAAAAGGTTGTGTTTCGACTTCCAAAACTTTCAGGGGAGCATTTGCAAGGGTTTGGCAGCATTTTTGAGTGAATTGGCAAAAGTCAGATTTTTGCTGAAATTGTGACCCTGGGGCTTAGGGATGTTTTCAAAAAATCTTTTCCACCGGTTAAGTTGTTGAGGGCTGATTTCTTCTCCTGTGATAAAAAGGCTTCTGTTTCGACTGCCAAAAGTTTCAGGGGAGCATTTGCAAGGGTTCGGCTTCATTATTGAGTGAATTGGCAAAAGTCAGAA
Organism: Podarcis gaigeae; assembly: GCF_964106915.1. NCBI lineage: Eukaryota > Metazoa > Chordata > Lepidosauria > Squamata > Lacertidae > Podarcis > Podarcis gaigeae. The sequence goes on from NW_028153443.1 coordinate 191,838, forward strand.
TTTTGCTGAAATTGTGACCCCGGGGCTTAGGGATTTTTTCAAAAAATCTTTTTCCACCGGTTAAGTTGTCAAGGGCTGATTTTTGGTCCTATGATAAAAAACCTTCTGTTTCGACTTGCAAAACATTCATGGGAGCATTTGCAAGGGTTTGGCAGCATTTTTGAGTGAATTGGCAAAAGTCAGATTTTTGCTGAAATTGTGACCCTGGGTCTTAGGGATTTTTTCAAAAAATCTTTTTCCACCCGTTAAGTTGTTGAGGGCTGATTTCTTGTCGTGTGATAAAAAGGCTTCTGTTTCGACTTCCAAAACTTTCAGGGGACCATTTGCAAGGGTTCGGCAGCATTTTTGAGTGAATTGGCAAAAGTCAGATTTTTGCTGAAATTGTGACCCCGGGGCTTAGGGATTTTTTCAAAAAATCTTTTTCCACCGGTTAAGTTGTTGAGGGCTGATTTCTTCTCCTGTGTTAAAAAGGCTTCTGTTTCAACTTCCAAAACTTTCAGGGAAGCATTTGCAAGGGTTTGGCAGCATTTTTGAGTGAATTGGCAAAAGTCAGATTTTTGCTGACATTCTGACCCCGGGGCTTAGGGATTTTTTCAAAAAATCTTTTTCCACCGGTTAAGTTGTCAAGGGCTGATTTTTGGTCCTATGATAAAAAACCTTCTGTTTCGACTTGCAAAACATTCATGGGAGCACTTGCAAGGGTTTGGCAGCATTTTTGAGTGAATTGTCAAAAGTCAGATTTTTGCTGAAATTGTGACCCCGGGACTTAGGGATTTTTTCAAAAAATCTTTTTTCAACGGTTAAGTTGTTGAGGGCTGATTTCTTGTCCTGTGATAAAAAACCTTCTGTTTCAACTGCCAAAACATTCTTGGGAGGATTTGCAAGGGTTTGGCAGCATTTTTGAGTGAATTGGCAAAAGTCAGATTTTTGCTGAAATTGTGACCCCGGGGCTTAGGGATTTTTTCAAAAAATCTTTTTTCACCGGTTAAGTTGTCAAGGGCTGAATTCGGGTCCTCTGATAAAAAACCTTCTGTTTCGACAGTCAAACCTTTCAGGGGATCATTTGCAACTGTTCAGGACTATTTTTGAGTGAATTGGAAAAAGTCAGATTTTGGCTGAAATAGTGACCACGGGGATTAGGGAATTTTTCAAAAAATCTTTTCCCACCGGTTAAGTTGTTGAGGGCTGTTTTGTGTTCCTATGATAAAAAACCTTCTGTTTCGACTGTCAAAACTTTCAGGGGAGCATTTGCAAGGGTTCGGCAGCATTTTTGAGTGAATAGGCTAAAGTCAGATTTTTGCTGAAATTGTGACCCCGGGGCTTAGGGATTTTTTCAAAAAATCTTTTTTCACCGGTTAAGTTGTTGAGGGCTGATTTCTTCTCCTGTGATAAAAAGGCTTCTGTTTCGACTTCCAAAACTTTCAGGGGAGCATTTGCAAGGGTTCGGCAGCATTTTTGAGTGAATTGGCAAAAGTCAGATTTTTGCTGAAATTGTGACCCCGGCGCTTAGGGATTTTTTCAAAAAATCTTTTTCCACCGGTTAAGTTGTTGAGGGCTGATTTCTTCTCCTGTGATAAAAAGGCTTCTGTTTCGACTTCCAAAACTTTCAGGGAAGCATTTGCAAGGGTTCGGCAGCATTTTTGAGTGAATTGGCAAAAGTCAGATTTTTGCTGACATTCTGACCCCGGGGCTTAGGGATTTTTTCAAAAAATCTTTTTCCACCGGTTAAGTTGTCAAGGGCTGATTTTTGGTCCTATGATAAAAAACCTTCTGTTTCGACTTGCAAAACATTCATGGGAGCATTTGCAAGGGTTTGGCAGCATTTTTGAGTGAACTGGCAAAAGTCAGATTTTTGCTGAAATTGTGACCCCGGGACTTAGGGATTTTTTCAAAAAATCTTTGTTCAACGGTTAAGTTGTTGAGGGCTGATTTCTTGTCCTGTGATAAAAAACCTTCTGTTTCAACTGCCAAAACATTCTTGGGAGGATTTGCAAGGGTTTGGCAGCATTTTTGAGTGAATTGGCAAAAGTCAGATTTTTGCTGCAATTGTGACCCCGGGGCTTAGGGATTTTTTCAAAAAATCTTTTTTCACCGGTTAAGTTGTCAAGGGCTGAATTCGGGTCCTCTGATAAAAAACCTTCTGTTTCGACAGTCAAACCTTTCAGGGGATCATTTGCAACTGTTCAGGACTATTTTTGAGTGAATTGGGAAAAGTCAGATTTTGGCTGAAATAGTGACCACGGGGATTAGGGAATTTTTCAAAAAATCTTTTCCCACCGGTTAAGTTGTTGAAGGCTGTTTTGTGTTCCTATGATAAAAAACCTTCTGTTTCGACTGTCAAAACTTTCAGGGGAGCATTTGCAAGGGTTCGGCAGCATTTTTGAGTGAATAGGCTAAAGTCAGATTTTTGCTGAAATTGTGACCCCGGGGCTTAGGGATTTTTTCAAAAAATCTTTTTTCACCGGTTAAGTTGTTTTGGGCTGATTTCTTCTCCTGTGATAAAAAGGCTTCTGTTTCGACTTCCAAAACTTTCAGGGGAGCATTTGCAAGGGTTCGGCAGCATTTTTGAGTGAATTGGCAAAAGTCAGATTTTTGCTGACATTCTGACCCCGGGGCTTAGGGATTTTTTCAAAAAATCTTTTTCCACCGGTTAAGTTGTCAAGGGCTGATTTTTGGTCCTATGATAAAAAACCTTCTGTTTCGACTTGCAAAACATTCATGGGAGCATTTGCAAGGGTTTGGCAGCATTTTTGAGTGAATTGTCAAAAGTCAGATTTTTGCTGAAATTGTGACCCCGGGACTTAGGGATTTTTTCAAAAAATCTTTTTTCAACGGTTAAGCTGTTGAGGGCTGATTTCTTGTCCTGTGATAAAAAACCTTCTGTTTCAACTGCCAAAACTTTCATGGGAGGATTTGCAAGGGTTTGGCAGCATTTTTGAGTGAATTGGCAAAAGTCAGATTTTTGCTGAAATTGTGACCCCGGGGCTTAGGGATTTTTTCAAAAAATCTTTTTCCACCGGTTAAGTTGTTGAGGGCTGATTTCTTCTCCTGTGATAAAAAGGCTTCTGTTTCGACTTCCAAAACTTTCAGGGGAGCATTTGCAAGGGTTTGGCAGCATTTTTGAGTGAATTGGCAAAAGTCAGATTTTTGCTGAAATTGTGACCCCGGGGCTTAGGGATTTTTTCAAAAAATCTTTTTCCACCGGTTAAGTTGTTGACGGCTGATTTCTTCTTCTGTGATAAAAAACCTTCTGTTTCAACTGCCAAAACATTCTTGGGAGGATTTGCAAGGGTTTGGCAGCATTTTTGAGTGAATTGGCAAAAGTCAGATTTTTGCTGAAATTGTGACCCCGGGGCTTAGGGATTTTTTCAAAAAATCTTTTTTCACCGGTTAAGTTGTCAAGGGCTGAATTCGGGTCCTCTGATAAAAAACCTTCTGTTTCGACAGTCAAACCTTTCAGGGGATCATTTGCAACTGTTCAGGACTATTTTTGAGTGAATTGGGAAAAGTCAGATTTTGGCTGAAATAGTGACCCCGGGGCTTAGGGAATTTTTCAAAAAATCTTTTCCCACCGGTTAAGTTGTTGAGGGCTGTTTTCTGTTCCTATGATAAAAAAACTTCTGTTTCGACTGTCAAAACTTTCAGGGGAGCATTTGCAAGGGTTCGGCAGCATTTCTGAGTGAATAGGCTAAAGTCAGATTTTTGCTGAAATTGTGACCCCGGGGCTTAGGGATTTTTTCAAAAAATCTTTTTCCACCGGTTAAGTTGTTGAGGGCTGATTTCTTCTCCTGTGATAAAAAGGCTTCTGTTTCGACTTCCAAAACTTTCAGGGAAGCATTTGCAAGGGTTCGGCAGCATTTTTGAGTGAATTGGCAAAAGTCAGATTTTTGCTGACATTCTGACCCCGGGGCTTAGGGATTTTTTCAAAAAATCTTTTTCCACCGGTTAAGTTGTCAAGGGCTGATTTTTGGTCCTATGATAAAAAACCTTCTGTTTCGACTTGCAAAACATTCATGGGAGCATTTGCAAGGGTTTGGCAGCATTTTTGAGTGAATTGTCAAAAGTCAGATTTTTGCTGAAATTGTGACCCCGGGGCTTAGGGATTTTTTCAAAAAATCTTTTTCCACCGGTTAAGTTGTTGACGGCTGATTTCTTCTCCTGTGATAAAAAGGTTCTGTTTCGACTTCCAAAACTTTCAGGGGAGCATTTGCAAGGGTTCGGCAGCATTTTTGAGTGAATTGGCAAAAGTCAGATTTTTGCTGAAATTGTGACCCCGGGGCTTAGGGATTTTTTCAAAAAATCTTTTTCCACCGGTTAAGTTGTTGAGGGCTGATTTCTTCTCCTGTGATAAAAAGGCTTCTGTTTCGACTTCCAAAACTTTCAGGGGAGCATTTGCAAGGGTTTGGCAGCATTTTTGAGTGAATTGGCAAAACTCAGATTTTTGCTGAAATTGTGACCCCGGGGCTTAGGGATTTTTTCAAAAAATCTTTTTTCACCGGTTAAGTTGTCAAGGGCTGATTTCGGGTCCTATGATAAAAAACCTTCTGTTTCGACAGTCAAACCTTTCAGGGGATCATTTGCAACCGTTCAGGACTATTTTTGAGTGAATTGGGAAAAGTCAGATTTTTGCTGAAATGGTGACCACGGGGATTAGGGAATTTTTCAAAAAATCTTTTCCCACCGGTTAAGTTGTTGAGGGCTGTTTTCTGTTCCTATGATAAAAAACCTTCTGTTTCGACTGTCAAAACTTTCAGGGGAGCATTTGCAAGGGTTCGGCAGCATTTTTGAGTGAATAGGCAAACGTCAGATTTTTGCTGAAATTGTGACGCCAGGGCTTAGGGATTTTTTCAAAAAATCTTTTTCCACCGGTTAAGTTGTTGACGGCTGATTTCTTCTCCTGTGATAAAAAGGCTTCTGTTTCGACTTCCAAAACTTTCAGGGAAGCATTTGCAAGGGTTCGGCAGCATTTTTGAGTGAATTGGCAAAAGTCAGATTTTTGCTGACATTCTGACCCCGGGGCTTAGGGATTTTTTCAAAAAATCTTTTTCCACCGGTTAAGTTGTCAAGGGCTGATTTTTGGTCCTATGATAAAAAACCTTCTGTTTCGACTTGCAAAACATTCATGGGAGCATTTGCAAGGGTTTGGCAGCATTTTTGAGTGAATTGGCAAAAGTCAGATTTTTGCTGAAATTGTGACCCTGGGGCTTAGGGATTTTTTCAAAAAATCTTTTCCGACCGTTTAAGTTGTTGAGGGCTGATTTCTTGTCGTGTGATAAAAAGGCTTCTGTTTCGACTTCCAAAACTTTCAGGGGAGCATTTGCAAGGGTTTGGCAGCATTTTTGAGTGATTTGGCAAAAGTCAGATTTTTGCTGAATTTGTGACCCCGGGGCTTAGGGATTTTTTCAAAAAATCTTTTTCCACCGGTTAAGTTGTTGAGTTCTGATTTCTTCTCCTGTGATAAAAAGGCTTCTGTTTCGACTTCCAAAACTTTCAGGGAAGCATTTGCAAGGGTTTGGCAGCATTTTTGAGTGAATTGGCAAAAGTCAGATTTTTGCTGAAATTGTGACCCCGGGGCTTAGGGATTTTTTCAAAAAATCTTTTTCCACCGGTTAAGTTGTTGAGGGCTGATTTCTTCTCCTGTGATAAAAAGGCTTCTGTTTCGACTTCCAAAACTTTCAGGGGAGCATTTGCAAGGGTTTGGCAGCATTTTTGAGTGAATTGGCAAAAGTCAGATTTTTGCTGAAATTGTGACCCCGGGGCTTAGGGATTTTTTCAAAAAATCTTTTTCCACCGGTTAAGTTGTTGACGGCTGATTTCTTCTCCTGTGATGAAAAGGTTCTGTTTCGACTTCCAAAACTTTCAGGGGAGCATTTGCAAGGGTTCAGCAGCATTTTTGAGTGAATTGGCAAAAGTCAGATTTTTGCTGAAATTGTGACCCCGGGGCTTAGGGATTTTTTCAAAAAATCTTTTTCCACCGGTTAAGTTGTTGAGGGCTGATTTCTTCTCCTGTGATAAAAAGGCTTCTGTTTCGACTTCCAAAACTTTCAGGGGAGCATTTGCAAGGGTTTGGCAGCATTTTTGAGTGAATTGGCAAAAGTCAGATTTTTGCTGAAAAATCTTTTTCCACCGGTTAAGTTGTTGACGGCTGATTTCTTCTCCTGTGATAAAAAACCTTCTGTTTCAACTGCCAAAACATTCTTGGGAGGATTTGCAAGGGTTTGGCAGCATTTTTGAGTGAATTGGCAAAAGTCAGATTTTTGCTGAAATTGTGACCCCGGGGCTTAGGGATTTTTTCAAAAAATCTTTTTTCACCGGTTAAGTTGTCAAGGGCTGAATTCGGGTCCTCTGATAAAAAACCTTCTGTTTCGACAGTCAAACCTTTCAGGGGATCATTTGCAACTGTTCAGGACTATTTTTGAGTGAATTGGGAAAAGTCAGATTTTGGCTGAAATAGTGACCACGGGGATTAGGGAATTTTTCAAAAAATCTTTTCCCACCGGTTAAGTTGTTGAGGGCTGTTTTCTGTTCCTATGATAAAAAACCTTCTGTTTCGACTGTCAAAACTTTCAGGGGAGCATTTGCAAGGGTTCGGCAGCATTTTTGAGTGAATAGGCTAAAGTCAGATTTTTGCTGAAATTGTGACCCCGGGGCTTAGGGATTTTTTCAAAAAATCTTTTTTCACCGGTTAAGTTGTTGAGGGCTGATTTCTTCTCCTGTGATAAAAAGGCTTCTGTTTCGACTTCCAAAACTTTCAGGGGAGCATTTGCAAGGGTTCGGCAGCATTTTTGAGTGAATTGGCAAAAGTCAGATTTTTGCTGAAATTGCGACCCCGGGGCTTAGGGATTTTTTCAAAAAATCTTTTTCCACCGGTTAAGTTTTTGAGGGCTGATTTCTTCTCCTGTGATAAAAAGGCTTCTGTTTCGACTTCCAAAACTTTCAGGGAAGCATTTGCAAGGGTTCGGCAGCATTTTTGAGTGAAATGGCAAAAGTCAGATTTTTGCTGACATTCTGACCCCGGGGCTTAGGGATTTTTTCAAAAAATCTTTTTCCACCGGTTAAGTTGTCAAGGGCTGATTTTTGGTCCTATGATGAAAAACCTTCTGTTTCGACTTGCAAAACATTCATGGGAGCATTTGCAAGGGTTTGGCAGCATTTTTGAGTGAATTGTCAAAAATCAGATTTTTGCTGAAATTGTGACCCCGGGACTTAGGGATTTTTTCAAAAAATCTTTTTTCAACGGTTAAGTTGTTGAGGGCTGATTTCTTGTCCTGTGATAAAAAACCTTCTGTTTCAACTGCCAAAACTTTCATGGGAGGATTTGCAAGGGTTTGGCAGCATTTTTGAGTGAATTGGCAAAAGTCAGATTTTTGCTGAAATTGTGACCCCGGGGCTTAGGGATTTTTTCAAAAAATCTTTTTCCACCGGTTAAGTTGTTGAGGGCTGATTTCTTCTCCTGTGATAAAAAGGCTTCTGTTTCGACTTCCAAAACTTTCAGGGGAGCATTTGCAAGGGTTTGGCAGCATTTTTGAGTGAATTGGCAAAACTCAGATTTTTGCTGAAATTGTGACCCCGGGGCTTAGGGATTTTTTCAAAAAATCTTTTTTCACCGGTTAAGTTGTCAAGGGCTGATTTCGGGTCCTATGATAAAAAAACCTTCTGTTTCGACAGTCAAACCTTTCAGGGGATCATTTGCAACCGTTCAGGACTATTCTTGAGTGAATTGGGAAAAGTCAGATTTTTGCTGAAATAGTGACCCCGGGGATTAGGGAATTTTTCAAAAAATCTTTTCCCACCGGTTAAGTTGTTGAGGGCTGTTTTCTGTTCCTATGATAAAAAACCTTCTGTTTCGACTGTCAAAACTTTCAGGGGAGCATTTGCAAGGGTTCGGCAGCATTTTTGAGTGAATAGGCAAACGTCAGATTTTTGCTGAAATTGTGACGCCGGGGCTTAGGGATTTTTTCAAAAAATCTTTTTCCACCGGTTAAGTTGTTGACGGCTGATTTCTTCTCCTGTGATAAAAAGGTTCTGTTTCGACTTCCAAAACTTTCAGGGGAGCATTTGCAAGGGTTTGGAAGCATTTTTGAGTGAATTGGCAAAAGTCAGATTTTTGCTGAAATTGTGACCCTGGGGCTTAGGGTTTTTTTCAAAAAATCTTTTCCGACCGTTTAAGTTGTTGAGGGCTGATTTCTTGTCGTGTGATAAAAAGGCTTCTGTTTCGACTTCCAAAACTTTCAGGGAAGCATTTGCAAGGGTTTGGCAGCATTTTTGAGTGATTTGGCAAAAGTCAGATTTTTGCTGAATTTGTGACCCCGGGGCTTAGGGATTTTTTCAAAAAATCTTTTTCCACCGGTTAAGTTGTTGAGTTCTGATTTCTTCTCCTGTGATAAAAAGGCTTCTATTTCGTCTTCCAAAACTTTCAGGGAAGCATTTGCAAGGGTTCGGCAGCATTTTTGAGTGAATTGGCAAAAGTCAGATTTTTGCTGAAATTGTGACCCCGGGGCTTAGGGATTTTTTCAAAAAATCTTTTTCCACCGGTTAAGTTGTTGACGGCTGATTTCTTCTCCTGTGATGAAAAGGTTCTGTTTCGACTTCCAAAACTTTCAGGGGAGCATTTGCAAGGGTTCGGCAGCATTTTTGAGTTAATTTGGCAAAAGTCAGATTTTTGCTGAAATTGTGACCCCGGGGCTTAGGGATTTTTTCAAAAAATCTTTTTCCACCGGTTAAGTTGTTGAGGGCTGATTTCTTCTCCTGTGATAAAAAGGCTTCTGTTTCGACTTCCAAAACTTTCAGGGGAGCATTTGCAAGGGTTTGGCAGCATTTTTGAGTGAATTGGCAAAACTCAGATTTTTGCTGAAATTGTGACCCCGGGGCTTAGGGATTTTTTCAAAAAATCTTTTTTCACCGGTTAAGTTGTCAAGGGCTGATTTCGGGTCCTATGATAAAAAAACCTTCTGTTTCGACAGTCAAACCTTTCAGGGGATCATTTGCAACCGTTCAGGACTATTCTTGAGTGAATTGGGAAAAGTCAGATTTTTGCTGAAATAGTGACCCCGGGGATTAGGGAATTTTTCAAAAAATCTTTTCCCACCGGTTAAGTTGTTGAGGGCTGTTTTCTGTTCCTATGATAAAAAACCTTCTGTTTCGACTGTCAAAACTTTCAGGGGAGCATTTGCAAGGGTTCGGCAGCATTTTTGAGTGAATAGGCAAACGTCAGATTTTTGTTGAAATTGTGACGCCGGGGCTTAGGGATTTTTTCAAAAAATCTTTTTCCACCGGTTAAGTTGTTGACGGCTGATTTCTTCTCCTGTGATAAAAAGGTTCTGTTTCGACTTCCAAAACTTTCAGGGGAGCATTTGCAAGGGTTTGGAAGCATTTTTGAGTGAATTGGCAAAAGTCAGATTTTTGCTGAAATTGTGACCCTGGGGCTTAGGGATTTTTTCAAAAAATCTTTTCCGACCGTTTAAGTTGTTGAGGGCTGATTTCTTGTCGTGTGATAAAAAGGCTTCTGTTTCGACTTCCAAAACTTTCAGGGGAGCATTTGCAAGGGTTTGGCAGCATTTTTGAGTGATTTGGCAAAAGTCAGATTTTTGCTGAATTTGTGACCCCGGGGCTTAGGGATTTTTTCAAAAAATCTTTTTCCACCGGTTAAGTTGTTGAGTTCTGATTTCTTCTCCTGTGATAAAAAGGCTTCTGTTTCGACTTCCAAAACTTTCAGGGAAGCATTTGCAAGGGTTTGGCAGCATTTTTGAGTGAATTGGCAAAAGTCAGATTTTTGCTGAAATTGTGACCCCGGGGCTTAGGGATTTTTTCAAAAAATCTTTTTCCACCGGTTAAGTTGTTGAGGGCTGATTTCTTCTCCTGTGGTAAAAAGGCTTCTGTTTCGACTTCCAAAACTTTCAGGGAAGCATTTGCAAGGGTTCGGCTGTATTTTTGAGTGAATTGGCAAAAGTCAGAATTTTGCTGAAATTGTGACCCCGGGGCTTAGGGATTTTTTCAAAAAATCTTTTTCCACCGGTTAAGTTGTTGAGGGCTGATTTCTTCTCCTGTGATAAAAAGGCTTCTGTTTCGACTGCCAAAAGTTTCAGGGGAGCATTTGCAAGGGTTTGGCAGCATTTTTGAGTGAATTGGCAAAAGTCAGATTTTTGCTGACATTCTGACCCCGGGGCTTAGGGATTTTTTCAAAAAATCTTTTTCCACCGGTTAAGTTGTCAAGGGCTGATTTTTGGTCCTATGATAAAAAACCTTCTGTTTCGACTTGCAAAACATTCATGGGAGCATTTGCAAGGGTTTGGCAGCAATTTTGAGTGAATTGTCAAAAGTCAGATTTTTGCTGAAATAGTGACCCCGGGACTTAGGGATTTTTTCAAAAAATCTTTTTTCAACGGTTAAGTTGTTGAGGGCTGATTTCTTGTCCTGTGATAAAAAACCTTCTGTTTCAACTGCCAAAACTTTCATGGGAGGATTTGCAAGGGTTTGGCAGCATTTTTGAGTGAATTGGCAAAAGTCAGATTTTTGCTGAAATTGTGACCCCGGGGCTTAGGAATTTTTTTTTAAAAATCTTTTTCCACCGGTTAAGTTGTTGAGGGCTGATTTCTTCTCCTGTGATAAAAAGGCTTCTGTTTCGACTTTCATATCTTTCAGGGGAGCATTTGCAAGGGTTTGGAAGCATTTTTGAGTGAATTGGCAAAAGTCAGATTTTTGCTGAAATTGTGACCCTGGGTCTTAGGGATTTTTTCAAAAAATCTTTTTCCACCCGTTAAGTTGTTAAGGGCTGATTTCTTGTCGTGTGAGAAAAAGGCTTCTGTTTCGACTTCCAAAACTTTCAGGGGACCATTTGCAATGGTTCGGCAGCATTTTTGAGTGAATTGGCCAAAGTCAGATTTTTGCTGAAATTGTGACCCCGGGGCTTAGGGATTTTTTCAAAAAATCTTTTTCCACCGGTTAAGTTGTTGAGGGCTGATTTCTTCTCCTGTGTTAAAAAGGCTTCTGTTTCAACTTCCAAAACTTTCAGGGAAGCATTTGCAAGGGTTTGGCAGCATTTTTTAGTGAATTGGCAAAAGTCAGATTTTTGCTGACATTCTGACCCCGGGGCTTAGGGATTTTTTCAAAAAATCTTTTTCCACCGGTTAAGTTGTCAAGGGCTGATTTTTGGTCCTATGATAAAAAACCTTCTGTTTCGACTTGCAAAACATTCATGGGAGCATTTGCAAGGGTTTGGCAGCATTTTTGAGTGAATTGTCAAAAGTCAGATTTTTGCTGAAATTGTGACCCCGGGACTTAGGGATTTTTTCAAAAAATCTTTTTTCAACGGTTAAGTTGTTGAGGGCTGATTTCTTGTCCTGTGATAAAAAACCTTCTGTTTCAACTGCCAAAACATTCTTGGGAGGATTTGCAAGGGTTTGGCAGCATTTTTGAGTGAATTGGGAAAAGTCAGATTTTTGCTGAAATTGTGACCCCGGGGCTTAGGGATTTTTTCAAAAAATCTTTTTTCACCGGTTAAGTTGTCAAGGGCTGAATTCGGGTCCTATGATAAAAAACCTTCTGTTTCGACAGTCAAACCTTTCAGGGGATCATTTGCAACTGTTCAGGACTATTTTTGAGTGAATTGGGAAAAGTCAGATTTTTGCTGAAACAGTGACCACGGGGATTAGGGATTTTTTCAAAAAATCTTTTTCCACCCGTTAAGTTGTTGAGGGCTGATTTCTTGTCGTGTGATAAAAAGGCTTCTGTTTCGACTTCCAAAACTTTCAGGGGACCATTTGCAAGGGTTCCGCAGCATTTTTGAGTGAATTGGCAAAAGTCAGATTTTTGCTGAAATTGTGACGCCGGGGCTTAGGGATTTTTTCAAAAAATCTTTTTCCACCGGTTAAGTTGTTGAGGGCTGATTTCTTCTCCTGTGTTAAAAAGGCTTCTGTTTCAACTTCCAAAACTTTCAGGGAAGCATTTGCAAGGGTTTGGCAGCATTTTTGAGTGAATTGGCAAAAGTCAGATTTTTGCTGACATTCTGACCCCGGGGCTTAGGGATTTTTTCAAAAAATCTTTTTCCACCGGTTAAGTTGTCAAGGGCTGATTTTTGGTCCTATGATAAAAAACCTTCTGTTTCGACTTGCAAAACATTCATGGGAGCATTTGCAAGGGTTTGGCAGCATTTTTGAGTGAATTGTCAAAAGTCAGATTTTTGCTGAAATTGTGACCCCGGGACTTAGGGATTTTTTCAAAAAATCTTTTTTCAACGGTTAAGTTGTTGAGGGCTGATTTCTTGTCCTGTGATAAAAAACCTTCTGTTTCAACTGCCAAAACATTCTTGGGAGGATTTGCAAGGGTTTGGCAGCATTTTTGAGTGAATTGGCAAAAGTCAGATTTTTGCTGAAATTGTGACCCCGGGGCTTAGGGATTTTTTCAAAAAATCTTTTTTCACCGGTTAAGTTGTCAAGGGCTGAATTCGGGTCCTATGATAAAAAACCTTCTGTTTCGACAGTCAAACCTTTCAGGGGATCATTTGCAACCGTTCAGGACTATTTTTGAGTGAATTGGGAAAAGTCAGATTTTTGCTGAATTAGTGACCCCGGGGATTAGGGAATTTTTCAAAAAATCTTTTCCCACCGGTTAAGTTGTTGAGGGCTGTTTTCTGTTCCTATGATAAAAAACCTTCTGTTTCGACTGTCAAAACTTTCAGGGGAGCATTTGCAAGGGTTCGGCAGCATTTTTGAGTGAATAGGCAAACGTCAGATTTTTGCTGAAATTGTGACGCCGGGGCTTAGGGATTTTTTCAAAAAATCTTTTTCCACCGGTTAAGTTGTTGACGGCTGATTTCTTCTCCTGTGATAAAAAGGTTCTGTTTCGACTTCCAAAACTTTCAGGGGAGCATTTGCAAGGGTTTGGAAGCATTTTTGAGTGAATTGGCAAAAGTCAGATTTTTGCTGAAATTGTGACCTTGGGGCTTAGGGATTTTTTCAAAAAATCTTTTCCGACCGTTTAAGTTGTTGAGGGCTGATTTCTTGTCGTGTGATAAAAAGGCTTCTGTTTCGACTTCCAAAACTTTCAGGGGAGCATTTGCAAGGGTTTGGCAGCATTTTTGAGTGATTTGGCAAAAGTCAGATTTTTGCTGAATTTGTGACCCCGGGGCTTAGGGATTTTTTCAAAAAATCTTTTTACAACGGTTAACTTGTTGAGTTCTGATTTCTTCTCCTGTGATAAAAAGGCTTCTGTTTCGACTTCCAAAACTTTCAGGGAAGCATTTGCAAGGGTTTGGCAGCATTTTTGAGTGAATTGGCAAAAGTCAGATTTTTTCTGACATTCTGACCCCGGGGCTTAGGGATTTTTTCAAAAAATCTTTTTCCACCAGTTAAGTTGTCAAGGGCTGATTTTTGGTCCTATGATAAAAAACCTTCTGTTTCGACTTGCAAAACATTCATGGGAGCATTTGCAAGGGTTTGGCAGCATTTTTGAGTGAATTGTCAAAAGTCAGATTTTTGCTGAAATTGTGACCCCGGGACTTAGGGATTTTTTCAAAAAATCTTTTTTCAACGGTTAAGTTGTTGAGGGCTGATTTCTTGTCCTGTGATAAAAAACCTTCTGTTTCAACTGCCAAAACATTCTTGGGAGGATTTGCAAGGGTTTGGCAGCATTTTTGAGTGAATTGGCAAAAGTCAGATTTTTGCTGAAATTGTGACCCCGGGGCTTAGGGATTTTTTCAAAAAATCTTTTTTCACCGGTTAAGTTGTCAAGGGCTGAATTCGGGTCCTATGATAAAAAACCTTCTGTTTCGACAGTCAAACCTTTCAGGGGATCATTTGCAACTGTTCAGGACTATTTTTGAGTGAATTGGGAAAAGTCAGATTTTTGCTGAAACAGTGACCACGGGGATTAGGGATTTTTTCAAAAAATCTTTTTCCACCCGTTAAGTTGTTGAGGGCTGATTTCTTGTCGTGTGATAAAAAGGCTTCTGTTTCGACTTCCAAAACTTTCAGGGGACCATTTGCAAGGGTTCCGCAGCATTTTTGAGTGAATTGGCAAAAGTCAGATTTTTGCTGAAATTGTGACCCCGGGGCTTAGGGATTTTTTCAAAAAATCTTTTTCCACCGGTTAAGTTGTTGAGGGCTGATTTCTTCTCCTGTGTTAAAAAGGCTTCTGTTTCAACTTCCAAAACTTTCAGGGAAGCATTTGCAAGGGTTTGGCAGCATTTTTGAGTGAATTGGCAAAAGTCAGATTTTTGCTGACATTCTGACCCCGGGGCTTAGGGATTTTTTCAAAAAATCTTTTTCCACCGGTTAAGTTGTCAAGGGCTGATTTTTGGTCCTATGATAAAAAACCTTCTGTTTCGACTTGCAAAACATTCATGGGAGCATTTGCAAGGGTTTGGCAGCATTTTTGAGTGAATTGTCAAAAGTCAGATTTTTGCTGAAATTGTGACCCCGGGACTTAGGGATTTTTTCAAAAAATCTTTTTTCAACGGTTAAGTTGTTGAGGGCTGATTTCTTGTCCTGTGATAAAAAACCTTCTGTTTCAACTGCCAAAACATTCTTGGGAGGATTTGCAAGGGTTTGGCAGCATTTTTGAGTGAATTGGCAAAAGTCAGATTTTTGCTGAAATTGTGACCCCGGGGCTTAGGGATTTTTTCAAAAAATCTTTTTTCACCGGTTAAGTTGTCAAGGGCTGAATTCGGGTCCTATGATAAAAAACCTTCTGTTTCGACAGTCAAACCTTTCAGGGGATCATTTGCAACCGTTCAGGACTATTTTTGAGTGAATTGGGAAAAGTCAGATTTTTGCTGAAATAGTGACCCCGGGGATTAGGGAATTTTTCAAAAAATCTTTTCCCACCGGTTAAGTTGTTGAGGGCTGTTTTCTGTTCCTATGATAAAAAACCTTCTGTTTCGACTGTCAAAACTTTCAGGGGAGCATTTGCAAGGGTTCGGCAGCATTTTTGAGTGAATAGGCAAACGTCAGATTTTTGCTGAAATTGTGACGCCGGGGCTTAGGGATTTTTTCAAAAAATCTTTTTCCACCGGTTAAGTTGTTGACGGCTGATTTCTTCTCCTGTGATAAAAAGGTTCTGTTTCGACTTCCAAAACTTTCAGGGGAGCATTTGCAAGGGTTTGGAAGCATTTTTGAGTGAATTGGCAAAAGTCAGATTTTTGCTGAAATTGTGACCTTGGGGCTTAGGGATTTTTTCAAAAAATCTTTTCCGACCGTTTAAGTTGTTGAGGGCTGATTTCTTGTCGTGTGATAAAAAGGCTTCTGTTTCGACTTCCAAAACTTTCAGGGGAGCATTTGCAAGGGTTTGGCAGCATTTTTGAGTGATTTGGCAAAAGTCAGATTTTTGCTGAATTTGTGACCCCGGGGCTTAGGGATTTTTTCAAAAAATCTTTTTACAACGGTTAAGTTGTTGAGTTCTGATTTCTTCTCCTGTGATAAAAAGGCTTCTGTTTCGACTTCCAAAACTTTCAGGGAAGCATTTGCAAGGGTTTGGCAGCATTTTTGAGTGAATTGGCAAAAGTCAGATTTTTGCTGAAATTGTGACCCCGGGGCTTAGGGATTTTTTCAGAAAATCTTTTTCCACCGGTTAAGTTGTTGAGGGCTGATTTCTTCTCCTGTGATAAAAAGGCTTCTGTTTCGACTTCCAAAACTTTCAGGGAAGCATTTGCAAGGGTTCGGCTGCATTTTTGAGTGAATTGGCAAAAGTCAGAATTTTGCTGAAATTGTGACCCCGGGGCTTAGGGATTTTTTCAAAAAATCTTTTTCCACCGGTTAAGTTGTTGAGGGCTGATTTCTTCTCCTGTGATAAAAAGGCTTCTGTTTCGACTGCCAAAAGTTTCAGGGGAGCATTTGCAAGGGTTTGGCAGCATTTTTGAGTGAATTGGCAAAAGTCAGATTTTTGCTGACATTCTGACCCCGGGGCTTAGGGATTTTTTCAAAAAATCTTTTTCCACCGGTTAAGTTGTCAAGGGCTGATTTTTGGTCCTATGATAAAAAACCTTCTGTTTCGACTTGCAAAACATTCATGGGAGCATTTGCAAGGGTTTGGCAGCATTTTTGAGTGAATTGTCAAAAGTCAGATTTTTGCTGAAATAGTGACCCCGGGACTTAGGGATTTTTTCAAAAAATCTTTTTTCAACGGTTAAGTTGTTGAGGGCTGATTTCTTGTCCTGTGATAAAAAACCTTCTGTTTCAACTGCCAAAACATTCTTGGGAGGATTTGCAAGGGTTTGGCAGCATTTTTGAGTGAATTGGCAAAAGTCAGATTTTTGCTGAAATTGTGACCCCGGGGCTTAGGGATTTTTTCAAAAAATCTTTTTTCACCGGTTAAGTTGTCAAGGGCTGAATTCGGGTCCTATGATAAAAAACCTTCTGTTTCGACAGTCAAACCTTTCAGGGGATCATTTGCAACCGTTCAGGACTATTTTTGAGTGAATTGGGAAAAGTCAGATTTTTGCTGAAATAGTGACCCCGGGGATTAGGGAATTTTTCAAAAAATCTTTTCCCACCGGTTAAGTTGTTGAGGGCTGTTTTCTGTTCCTATGATAAAAAACCTTCTGTTTCGACTGTCAAAACTTTCAGGGGAGCATTTGCAAGGGTTCGGCAGCATTTTTGAGTGAATAGGCAAACGTCAGATTTTTGCTGAAATTGTGACGCCGGGGCTTAGGGATTTTTTCAAAAAATCTTTTTCCACCGGTTAAGTTGTTGACGGCTGATTTCTTCTCCTGTGATAAAAAGGTTCTGTTTCGACTTCCAAAACTTTCAGGGGAGCATTTGCAAGGGTTTGGAAGCATTTTTGAGTGAATTGGCAAAAGTCAGATTTTTGCTGAAATTGTGACCTTGGGGCTTAGGGATTTTTTCAAAAAATCTTTTCCGACCGTTTAAGTTGTTGAGGGCTGATTTCTTGTCGTGTGATAAAAAGGCTTCTGTTTCGACTTCCAAAACTTTCAGGGGAGCATTTGCAAGGGTTTGGCAGCATTTTTGAGTGATTTGGCAAAAGTCAGATTTTTGCTGAATTTGTGACCCCGGGGCTTAGGGATTTTTTCAAAAAATCTTTTTACAACGGTTAAGTTGTTGAGTTCTGATTTCTTCTCCTGTGATAAAAAGGCTTCTGTTTCGACTTCCAAAACTTTCAGGGAAGCATTTGCAAGGGTTTGGCAGCATTTTTGAGTGAATTGGCAAAAGTCAGATTTTTGCTGAAATTGTGACCCCGGGGCTTAGGGATTTTTTCAGAAAATCTTTTTCCACCGGTTAAGTTGTTGAGGGCTGATTTCTTCTCCTGTGATAAAAAGGCTTCTGTTTCGACTTCCAAAACTTTCAGGGAAGCATTTGCAAGGGTTCGGCTGCATTTTTGAGTGAATTGGCAAAAGTCAGAATTTTGCTGAAATTGTGACCCCGGGGCTTAGGGATTTTTTCAAAAAATCTTTTTCCACCGGTTAAGTTGTTGAGGGCTGATTTCTTCTCCTGTGATAAAAAGGCTTCTGTTTCGACTGCCAAAAGTTTCAGGGGAGCATTTGCAAGGGTTTGGCAGCATTTTTGAGTGAATTGGCAAAAGTCAGATTTTTGCTGACATTCTGACCCCGGGGCTTAGGGATTTTTTCAAAAAATCTTTTTCCACCGGTTAAGTTGTCAAGGGCTGATTTTTGGTCCTATGATAAAAAAACCTTCTGTTTCGACTTGCAAAACATTCATGGGAGCATTTGCAAGGGTTTGGCAGCAATTTTGAGTGAATTGTCAAAAGTCAGATTTTTGCTGAAATAGTGACCCCGGGACTTAGGGATTTTTTCAAAAAATCTTTTTTCAACGGTTAAGTTGTTGAGGGCTGATTTCTTGTCCTGTGATAAAAAACCTTCTGTTTCAACTGCCAAAACTTTCATGGGAGGATTTGCAAGGGTTTGGCAGCATTTTTCAGTGAATTGGCAAAAGTCAGATTTTTGCTGAAATTGTGACCCCGGGGCTTAGGGATTTTTTCAAAAAATCTTTTTCCACCGGTTAAGTTGTTGAGGGCTGATTTCTTCTCCTGTGATAAAAAGGCTTCTGTTTCGACTTCCAAAACTTTCAGGGAAGCATTTGCAAGGGTTTGGCAGCATTTTTGAGTGAATTGGCAAAAGTCAGATTTTTGCTGAAATTGTGACCCTGGGTCTTAGGGATTTTTTCAAAAAATCTTTTTCCACCCGTTAAGTTGTTGAGGGCTGATTTCTTGTCGTGTGATAAAAAGGCTTCTGTTTCGACTTCCAAAACTTTCAGGGGACCATTTGCAAGGGTTCGGCAGCATTTTTGAGTGAATTGGCAAAAGTCAGATTTTTGCTGAAATTGTGACCCCGGGGCTTAGGGATTTTTTCAAAAAATCTTTTTCCACCGGTTAAGTTGTTGAGGGCTGATTTCTTCTCCTGTGTTAAAAAGGCTTCTGTTTCAACTTCCAAAACTTTCAGGGAAGCATTTGCAAGGGTTTGGCAGCATTTTTGAGTGAATTGGCAAAAGTCAGATTTTTGCTGACATTCTGACCCCGGGGCTTAGGGATTTTTTCAAAAAATCTTTTTCCACCGGTTAAGTTGTCAAGGGCTGATTTTTGGTCCTATGATAAAAAACCTTCTGTTTCGACTTGCAAAACATTCATGGGAGCATTTGCAAGGGTTTGGCAGCATTTTTGAGTGAATTGTCAAAAGTCAGATTTTTGCTGAAATTGTGACCCCGGGACTTAGGGATTTTTTCAAAAAATCTTTTTTCAACGGTTAAGTTGTTGAGGGCTGATTTCTTGTCCTGTGATAAAAAACCTTCTGTTTCAACTGCCAAAACATTCTTGGGAGGATTTGCAAGGGTTTGGCAGCATTTTTGAGTGAATTGGCAAAAGTCAGATTTTTGCTGAAATTGTGACCCCGGGGCTTAGGGATTTTTTCAAAAAATCTTTTTTCACCGGTTAAGTTGTCAAGGGCTGAATTCGGGTCCTATGATAAAAAACCTTCTGTTTCGACAGTCAAACCTTTCAGGGGATCATTTGCAACTGTTCAGGACTATTTTTGAGTGAATTGGCAAAAGTCAGATTTTTGCTGAAATAGTGACCACAGGGATTAGGGAATTTTTCAAAAAATCTTTTCCCACCGGTTAAGTTGTTGAGGGCTGTTTTCTGTTCCTATGATAAAAAACCTTCTGTTTCGACTGTCAAAACTTTCAGGGGAGCATTTGCAAGGGTTCGGCAGCATTTTTGAGTGAATAGGCTAAAGTCAGATTTTTGCTGAAATTGTGACCCCGGGGCTTAGGGATTTTTTCAAAAAATCTTTTTCCACCGGTTAAGTTGTTGAGGGCTGATTTCTTCTCCTGTGATAAAAAGGCTTCTGTTTCGACTTCCAAAACTTTCAGGGGAGCATTTGCAAGGGTTCGGCAGCATTTTTGAGTGAATTGGCAAAAGTCAGATTTTTGCTGAAATTGTGACCCCGGGGCTTAGGGATTTTTTCAAAAAATCTTTTTCCACCGGTTAAGTTGTTGAGGGCTGATTTCTTCTCCTGTGATAAAAAGGCTTCTGTTTCGACTTCCAAAACTTTCAGGGAAGCATTTGCAAGGGTTTGGCAGCATTTTTGAGTGAATTGGCAAAAGTCAGATTTTTGCTGAAATTGTGACCCCGGGACTTAGGGATTTTTTCAAAAAACCTTTTTTGAACGGTTAAGTTGTTGAGGGCTGATTTCTTGTCCTGTGATAATAAACCTTCTGTTTCAACTGCCAAAACTTTCATGGGAGGATTTGCAAGGGTTTGGCAGCATTTTTGAGTGAATTGGCAAAAGTCAGATTTTTGCTGAAATTGTGACCCCGGGGCTTAGGGATTTTTTCAAAAAATCTTTTTCCACCGGTTAAGTTGTTGAGGGCTGATTTCTTCTCCTGTGATAAAAAGGCTTCTGTTTCGACTTCCAAAACTTTCAGGGGAGCATTTGCAAGGGTTTGGCAGCATTTTTGAGTGAATTGGCAAAAGTCAGATTTTTGCTGAAATTGTGACCCCGGGGCTTAGGGATGTTTTCAAAAAATCTTTTTCCACCGGTTAAGTTGTTGACGGCTGAATTCTTCTCCTGTGATAAAAAGGTTCTGTTTCGACTTCCAAAACTTTCAGGGGAGCAATTGCAAGGGTTCGGCAGCATTTTTGAGTGAATTGGCAAAAGTCAGATTTTTGCTGAAATTGTGACCCCGGGGCTTAGGGATTTTTTCAAAAAATCTTTTTCCACCGGTTAAGTTGTTGAGGGCTGATTTCTTCTCCTGTGATAAAAAGGCTTCTGTTTCGACTTCCAAAACTTTCAGGGGAGCATTTGCAAGGGTTTGGCAGCATTTTTGAGTGAATTGGCAAAACTCAGATTTTTGCTGAAATTGTGACCCCGGGGCTTAGGGATTTTTTCAAAAAATCTTTTTTCACCGGTTAAGTTGTCAAGGGCTGATTTCGGGTCCTATGATAAAAAACCTTCTGTTTCGACAGTCAAACCTTTCAGGGGATCATTTGCAACCGTTCAGGACTATTTTTGAGTGAATTGGGAAAAGTCAGATTTTTGCTGAAATAGTGACCCCGGGGATTAGGGAATTTTTCAAAAAATCTTTTCCCACCGGTTAAGTTGTTGAGGGCTGTTTTCTGTTCCTATGATAAAAAACCTTCTGTTTCGACTGTCAAAACTTTCAGGGGAGCATTTGCAAGGGTTCGGCAGCATTTTTGAGTGAATAGGCAAACGTCAGATTTTTGCTGAAATTGTGACGCCGGGGCTTAGGGATTTTTTCAAAAAATCTTTTTTCACCGGTTAAGTTGTCAAGGGCTGATTTCTTGTCCTGTGATAAAAAGGCTTCTGTTTCGACTTCCAAAACTTTCAGGGGAGCATTTGCAAGGGTTTGGCAGCATTTTTGAGTGAATTTGCAAAAGTCAGATTTTTGCTGAAATTGTGACCCCGGGGCTTAGGGATTTTTTCAAAAAATCTTTTTCCACCGGTTAAGTTGTTGAGGGCTGATTTCTTCTCCTGTGATAAAAAGGCTTCTGTTTCGACTTCCAAAACTTTCAGGGGAGCATTTGCAAGGGTTCGGCAGCATTTTTGAGTGAATTGGCAAAAGTCAGATTTTTGCTGAAATTGTGACCCCGGGGCTTAGGGATTTTTTCAAAAAATCTTTTTTCACCGGTTAAGTTGTCAAGGGCTGATTTCGGGTCCTATGATAAAAAACCTTCTGTTTAGACAGTCAAACCTTTCAGGGGATCATTTGCAACCGTTCAGGACTATTTTTGAGTGAATTGGGAAAAGTCAGATTTTTGCTGAAATAGTGACCCCGGGGATTAGGGAATTTTTCAAAAAATCTTTTTCCACCGGTTAAGTTGTTGAGGGCTGATTTCTTCTCCTGTGATAAAAAGGCTTCTGTTTCGACTTTGAAAACTTTCAGGGGAGCATTTGCAAGGTCCTATGATAAAAAACCTTCTTTTTCGAGAGTCAAACCTTTCAGGGGATCATTTGCAACCGTTCAGGACTATTTTTGAGTTAATTGGGAAAAGTCAGATTTATGCTGAAATTGTGACTCCGGGGCTTAGGGATTTTTTCAAAAAATCTTTTTCCACCGGTTAAGTTGTTGAGGGCTGATTTCTTGTCCTGTGATAAAAAACCTTCTGTTTCGATTGCCAAAACTTTCATGGGAGGATTTGCAAGGGTTTGGCAGCATTTTTGAGTGAATTGGGAAAAGTCAGATTTTTGCTGAAATTGTGACCCCGGGGCTTAGGGATTTTTTCAAAAAATCTTTTTCCACCGGTTAAGTTGTTGAGGGCTGTTTTCTGTTCCTGTGATAAAAAACCTTCGGTTTTGACTGTCAAACCTTTCAGGGGATCATTTGCAACCGTTCAGGACTATTTTTGAGTGTATTGGCAAAAGTCAGATTTTTGCTGAAATTGTGACCCCGGGGTTGGGTATTTTTTCAAAAAATCTTTTCCCACCGGTTAAGTTGTTGAGGGCTGATTTCTTGTCCTGTGATAAAAAGGCTTCTGTTTCGACTTCCAAAACTTTCAGGGGAGCATTTGCAAGGGTTTGGCAGCATTTTTGAGTGATTTGGCAAAAGTCAGATTTTTGCTGAAATTGTGACCCCGGGGCTTAGGGATTTTTTCAAAAAATCTTTTTCCACCGGTTAAGTTGTTGAGGGCTGATTTCTTCTCCTGTGATAAAAAGGCTTCTGTTTCTTCTTCCAAAACTTTCAGGGGAGCATTTGCGGGGGTTTGGCAGCATTTTTGAGTGTATTGGCAAAAGTCAGATTTTTGCTGAAATTGTGACCCGGGGCTTAGGGATTTTTTCAAAAATTCTTTTTCCAACGGTTAAGTTGTGAAGGGCTGATTTCTGGTCCTATGATAAAAAACCTTCTGTTTCGACAGTCAAACCTTTCAGAGGATCATTTGCAACCGTTCAGGACTATTTTTGAGTGAATTGTCAAAAGTCAGATTTATGCTGAAATTGTGACCCCGGGGCTTAGGGATTTTTTCAAAAAATCTTTTTTCACCGGTTAAGTTGTCAAGGGCTGATTTCTGGTCCTATGATAAAAAACCTTCTGTTTCGACAGTCAAACCTTCCAGGGGATCATTTGCAACCGTTCAGGACTATTTTTGAGTGAATTGGGAAAAGTCAGATTTTTGCTGAAATAGTGACCCCGGGGCTTAGGGATTTTTTCAAAAAATCTTTTCCCACCGGTTAAGTTGTTGAGGGCTCTTTTCTGTTCCTATGATAAAAAGGCTTCTGTTTCGACTTCCAAAACTTTCAGGGGATCATTTGCAACCGTTCAGCACCATTTTTGAGTGTATTGGAAAAGTCAGATTTTTTCGGAAATTGTGACCCCGGGGCTTAGGGATTTTTTTCAAAAAATCTTTTTCCATTGGTTAAGTTGTTGAGGGATGATTTCTAGTCCTGTGATAAAAAGGCTTCTGTTTCGACTTCCAAAACTTTCAGGGGAGCATTTGCAAGGGTTCGGCAGCATTTTTGAGTGAATTGGCAAAAGTCAGATTTTTGCTGAAATTGTGACCCCGGGGCTTAGGGATGTTTTCAAAAAATCTTTTTCCACCGGTTAAGTTGTTGAGGGCTGATTTCTTCTCCTGTGATAAAAAGGCTTCTGTTTCGAATTTGAAAACTTTCAGGGGAGCATTTGCGGGGGTTTGGCAGCATTTTTGAGTGAATTGGCAAAAGTCAGATTTTTGCTGAAATTGTGACCACGGGGCTTAGGGATTTTTTTTCAAAAAATCTTTTTTCACCGGTTAAGTTGTTGAGGGCTGATTTCTTCTCCTGTGATAAAAAGGCTTCTGTTTCGACTTCCAAAAGTTTCAGGAGAGCATTTGCAAGGGTTTGGCAGCATTTTTGAGTGAATTGGCAAAAGTCAGATTTTTGCTGAAATTGTGATCCCGGGGCTTAGGCATTTTTTCAAAAAATCTTTTTCAACCGGTTAAGTTGTTGACGGCTGATTTCTTCTCCTGTGATAAAAAGGTTCTGTTTCGACTTCCAAAACTTTCAGGGGAGCATTTGCAAGGGTTCGGCAGCATTTTTGAGTGAATTGGCAAAATTCAGATTTTTGCTGAAATTGTGACCCCGGGGCTTAGGGATTTTTTCAAAAAATCTTTTTCCACCGGTTAAGTTGTTGAGGGCTGATTTCTTCTCCTGTGATAAAAAGGCTTCTGTTTCGACTTCCAAAACTTTCAGGGGAGCATTTGCAAGGGTTTGGCAGCATTTTTGAGTGAATTGGCAAAAGTCAGATTTTTGCTGAAATTGTGACCCCGGGGCTTAGGGATTTTTTCAAAAAATCTTTTTCCACCGGTTAAGTTGTTGAGGGCTGATTTCTTCTCCTGTGATAAAAAGGCTTCTGTTTCGACTGCCAAAACTTTCAGGGGAGCATTTGCAAGGGTTTGGCAGCATTTTTGAGTGAATTGGCAAAAGTCAGATTTTTGCTGAAATTGTGACCCCGGGGCTTAGGGATTTTTTCAAAAAATCTTTTTCCACCGGTTAAGTTGTTGAGGGCTGATTTCTTCTCCTGTGATAAAAAGGCTTCTGTTTCGACTTCCAAAACTTTCAGGGGAGCATTTGCAAGGGTTTGGCAGCATTTTCGAGTGAATTGGCAAAACTCAAATTTTTGCTGAAATTGTGACCCCAGGGCTTAGGGATTTTTTCAAAAAATCTTTTTTCACCGGTTAAGTTGTCAAGGGCTGATTTCGGGTCCTATGATAAAAAACCTTCTGTTTCGACAGTCAAACCTTTCAGGGGATCATTTGCAACCGTTCAGGACTATTTTTGAGTGAATTGGGAAAAGTCAGATTTTTGCTGAAATAGTGACCCCGGGGATTAGGGAATTTTTCAAAAAATCTTTTTCCACCGGTTAAGTTGTTGAGGGCTGATTTCTTCTCCTGTGATAAAAAGGCTTCTGTTTCGACTTTGAAAACTTTCAGGGGAGCATTTGCAAGGTCCTATGATAAAAAACCTTCTTTTTCGAGAGTCAAACCTTTCAGGGGATCATTTGCAACCGTTCAGGACTATTTTTGAGTTAATTGGGAAAAGTCAGATTTATGCTGAAATTGTGACTCCGGGGCTTAGGGATTTTTTCAAAAAATCTTTTTCCACCGGTTAAGTTGTTGAGGGCTGATTTCTTGTCCTGTGATAAAAAACCTTCTGTTTCGATTGCCAAAACTTTCATGGGAGGATTTGCAAGGGTTTGGCAGCATTTTTGAGTGAATTGGGAAAAGTCAGATTTTTGCTGAAATTGTGACCCCGGGGCTTAGGGATTTTTTCAAAAAATCTTTTTGCACCGGTTAAGTTGTTGAGGGCTGTTTTCTGTTCCTGTGATAAAAAACCTTCGGTTTTGACTGTCAAACCTTTCAGGGGATCATTTGCAACCGTTCAGGACTATTTTTGAGTGTATTGGCAAAAGTCAGATTTTTGCTGAAATTGTGACCCCGGGGTTGGGTATTTTTTCAAAAAATCTTTTCCCACCGGTTAAGTTGTTGAGGGCTGATTTCTTGTCCTGTGATAAAAAGGCTTCTGTTTCGACTTCCAAAACTTTCAGGGGATCATTTGCAACCGTTCAGCACCATTTTTGAGTGTATTGGAAAAGTCAGATTTTTTCGGAAATTGTGACCCCGGGGCTTAGGGATTTTTTTCAAAAAATCTTTTTCCATTGGTTAAGTTGTTGAGGGATGATTTCTAGTCCTGTGATAAAAAGGCTTCTGTTTCGACTTCCAAAACTTTCAGGGGAGCATTTGCAAGGGTTCGGCAGCATTTTTGAGTGAATTGGCAAAAGTCAGATTTTTGCTGAAATTGTGACCCCGGGGCTTAGGGATGTTTTCAAAAAATCTTTTTCCACCGGTTAAGTTGTTGAGGGCTGATTTCTTCTCCTGTGATAAAAAGGCTTCTGTTTCGAATTTGAAAACTTTCAGGGGAGCATTTGCGGGGGTTTGGCAGCATTTTTGAGTGAATTGGCAAAAGTCAGATTTTTGCTGAAATTGTGACCACGGGGCTTAGGGATTTTTTTTCAAAAAATCTTTTTTCACCGGTTAAGTTTTTGAGGGCTGATTTCTTCTCCTGTGATAAAAAGGCTTCTGTTTCGACTTCCAAAAGTTTCAGGAGAGCATTTGCAAGGGTTTGGCAGCATTTTTGAGTGAATTGGCAAAAGTCAGATTTTTGCTGAAATTGTGATCCCGGGGCTTAGGCATTTTTTCAAAAAATCTTTTTCAACCGGTTAAGTTGTTGACGGCTGATTTCTTCTCCTGTGATAAAAAGGTTCTGTTTCGACTTCCAAAACTTTCAGGGGAGCATTTGCAAGGGTTCGGCAGCATTTTTGAGTGAATTGGCAAAATTCAGATTTTTGCTGAAATTGTGACCCCGGGGCTTAGGGATTTTTTCAAAAAATCTTTTTCCACCGGTTAAGTTGTTGAGGGCTGATTTCTTCTCCTGTGATAAAAAGGCTTCTGTTTCGACTTCCAAAACTTTCAGGGGAGCATTTGCAAGGGTTTGGCAGCATTTTTGAGTGAATTGGCAAAAGTCAGATTTTTGCTGAAATTGTGACCCCGGGGCTTAGGGATTTTTTCAAAAAATCTTTTTCCACCGGTTAAGTTGTTGAGGGCTGATTTCTTCTCCTGTGATAAAAAGGCTTCTGTTTCGACTGCCAAAACTTTCAGGGGAGCATTTGCAAGGGTTTGGCAGCATTTTTGAGTGAATTGGCAAAAGTCAGATTTTTGCTGAAATTGTGACCCCGGGGCTTAGGGATTTTTTCAAAAAATCTTTTTCCACCGGTTAAGTTGTTGAGGGCTGATTTCTTCTCCTGTGATAAAAAGGCTTCTGTTTCGACTTCCAAAACTTTCAGGGGAGCATTTGCAAGGGTTTGGCAGCATTTTCGAGTGAATTGGCAAAACTCAAATTTTTGCTGAAATTGTGACCCCAGGGCTTAGGGATTTTTTCAAAAAATCTTTTTTCACCGGTTAAGTTGTCAAGGGCTGATTTCGGGTCCTATGATAAAAAACCTTCTGTTTCGACAGTCAAACCTTTCAGGGGATCATTTGCAACCGTTCAGGACTATTTTTGAGTGAATTGGGAAAAGTCAGATTTTTGCTGAAATAGTGACCCCGGGGATTAGGGAATTTTTCAAAAAATCTTTTTCCACCGGTTAAGTTGTTGAGGGCTGATTTCTTCTCCTGTGATAAAAAGGCTTCTGTTTCGACTTTGAAAACTTTCAGGGGAGCATTTGCAAGGTCCTATGATAAAAAACCTTCTTTTTCGAGAGTCAAACCTTTCAGGGGATCATTTGCAACCGTTCAGGACTATTTTTGAGTTAATTGGGAAAAGTCAGATTTATGCTGAAATTGTGACTCCGGGGCTTAGGGATTTTTTCAAAAAATCTTTTTCCACCGGTTAAGTTGTTGAGGGCTGATTTCTTGTCCTGTGATAAAAAACCTTCTGTTTCGATTGCCAAAACTTTCATGGGAGGATTTGCAAGGGTTTGGCAGCATTTTTGAGTGAATTGGGAAAAGTCAGATTTTTGCTGAAATTGTGACCCCGGGGCTTAGGGATTTTTTCAAAAAATCTTTTTGCACCGGTTAAGTTGTTGAGGGCTGTTTTCTGTTCCTGTGATAAAAAACCTTCGGTTTTGACTGTCAAACCTTTCAGGGGATCATTTGCAACCGTTCAGGACTATTTTTGAGTGTATTGGCAAAAGTCAGATTTTTGCTGAAATTGTGACCCCGGGGTTGGGTATTTTTTCAAAAAATCTTTTCCCACCGGTTAAGTTGTTGAGGGCTGATTTCTTGTCCTGTGATAAAAAGGCTTCTGTTTCGACTTCCAAAACTTTCAGGGGAGCATTTGCAAGGGTTTGGCAGCATTTTTGAGTGATTTGGCAAAAGTCAGATTTTTGCTGAAATTGTGACCCCGGGGCTTAGGGATTTTTTCAAAAAATCTTTTTCCACCGGTTAAGTTGTTGAGGGCTGATTTCTTCTCCTGTGATAAAAAGGCTTCTGTTTCTTCTTCCAAAACTTTCAGGGGAGCATTTGCGGGGGTTTGGCAGCATTTTTGAGTGTATTGGCAAAAGTCAGATTTTTGCTGAAATTGTGACCCGGGGCTTAGGGATTTTTTCAAAAATTCTTTTTCCAACGGTTAAGTTGTGAAGGGCTGATTTCTGGTCCTATGATAAAAAACCTTCTGTTTCGACAGTCAAACCTTTCAGAGGATCATTTGCAACCGTTCAGGACTATTTTTGAGTGAATTGTCAAAAGTCAGATTTATGCTGAAATTGTGACCCCGGGGCTTAGGGATTTTTTCAAAAAATCTTTTTTCACCGGTTAAGTTGTCAAGGGCTGATTTCTGGTCCTATGATAAAAAACCTTCTGTTTCGACAGTCAAACCTTCCAGGGGATCATTTGCAACCGTTCAGGACTATTTTTGAGTGAATTGGGAAAAGTCAGATTTTTGCTGAAATAGTGACCCCGGGGCTTAGGGATTTTTTCAAAAAATCTTTTCCCACCGGTTAAGTTGTTGAGGGCTCTTTTCTGTTCCTATGATAAAAAGGCTTCTGTTTCGACTTCCAAAACTTTCAGGGGATCATTTGCAACCGTTCAGCACCATTTTTGAGTGTATTGGAAAAGTCAGATTTTTTCGGAAATTGTGACCCCGGGGCTTAGGGATTTTTTTCAAAAAATCTTTTTCCACTGGTTAAGTTGTTGAGGGATGATTTCTTGTCCTGTGATAAAAAGGCTTCTGTTTCGACTTCCAAAACTTTCAGGGGAGCATTTGCAAGGGTTCGGCAGCATTTTTGAGTGAATTGGCAAAAGTCAGATTTTTGCTGAAATTGTGACCCCGGGGCTTAGGGATGTTTTCAAAAAATCTTTTTCCACCGGTTAAGTTGTTGAGGGCTGATTTCTTCTCCTGTGATAAAAAGGCTTCTGTTTCGAATTTGAAAACTTTCAGGGGAGCATTTGCGGGGGTTTGGCAGCATTTTTGAGTGAATTGGCAAAAGTCAGATTTTTGCTGAAATTGTGACCACGGGGCTTAGGGATTTTTTTTCAAAAAATCTTTTTTCACCGGTTAAGTTGTCAAGGGCTGATTTCAGGTCCTATGATAAAAAACCTTCTTTTTCGAGAGTCAAACCTTTCAGGGGATCATTTGCAACCGTTCAGGACTATTTTTGAGTGAATTGTCAAAAGTCAGATTTATGCTGAAATTGTGACCCCGGGGCTTAGGGATTTTTTCAAAAAATCTTTTTCCACCGGTTAAGTTGTTGAGGGCTGATTTCTTGTCCTGTGATAAAAAGGCTTCTGTTTCGACTTCCAAAACATTCAGGGTAGCATTTGCAAGGGTTTGGCAGCATTTTTGAGTGAATTGGCAAAATTCAGAGTTTTGCTGAAATTCTGACCCCGGGGCATAGGGATTTTTTCAAAAAAATCTTTTTCTGCCGGTTAAGTTATTGAGGGCTGATTTCTGGTCCTATGATAAAAAACCTTCGGTTTTGACTGTTAAACCTTTCCGGGGATCATTTGCAACCGTTCGGCACCATTTTTGAGTGTATTGGCAAAAGTCAGATTTTTGCTGAAATTGTGATCCCCGGGGCTTAGGCATTTTTTCAAAAAATCTTTTTCCACTGGTTAAGTTGTTGAGGGCTGTTTTCTGTTCCTATGATAAAAAACCTTCTGTTTCGACTGTCAAAACTTTCAGGGGATCATTTGCAACCGTTCAGCACCATTTTTGAGTGTATTGGCAAAAGTCAGATTTTTGCTGAAATTGTGACCCCGGGGCTTAGGGATTTTTTCAAAAAATCTTTTTCCACCGGTTAAGTTGTCAAGGGCTGTTTTCTGTTCCTATGATAAAAAACCTTCTGTTTCGACTGTCAAAACTTTCAGGGGATCATTTGCAACCGTTCGGCACCATTTTTGAGTGTATTGGCAGAATTCAGATTTTGGCTGAAATTGTGACCCCGGGGTTTAGGGATTTTTTCAAAAAATCTTTTTCCACCGGTTAAGTTGTTGAGGGCTGTTTTCTGTTCCTATGATAAAAAACCTTCTGTTTCGACTGTCAAAACTTTCAGGGGATCATTTGCAACCATTCGGCACCATTTTTGAGTGTATTGGCAAAAGTCATTTTTTTGCTGAAATTGTGACCCCGGGGCTTAGGGATTTTTTCAAAAAATCTTTTTCCAACGGTTAAGTTGTTGAGGGCTGTTTTCTGTTCCTATGATAAAAAACCTTCTGTTTCGACTGTCAAAACTTTCAGGGGATCATTGGCAACCGTTCGGCACCATTTTTGAATGTATTGGCAAAAGTCAGATTTTTGCTGAAATTGTGACCCCGGGGCTTAGGGATTTTTTCAAAAAATCTTTTTCCACCGGTTAAGTTGTCAAGGGCTGTTTTCTGTTCCTATGATAAAAAAACCTTCTGTTTCGACTGTCAAAACTTTCAGGGGATCATTTGCAACCGTTCAGCACCATTTTTGAGTGTATTGGCAAAAGTCAGTTTTTTGTTGAAATTGTGACAACGGGGCTTAGGGATTTTTTCAAAAAATCTTTTTCCACCGGTTAAGTTGTTGAGGGCTAATTTCTTGTCCTGTGATAAAAAGGCTTCTGTTTCGACTCCCAAAACTTTCAGGGGAGCATTTGCAAGGGTTCAGCAGAATTTTTGTGTGAATTGGCAAAATTCAGATATTTGTTGAAATTGTGACCCCGGGGCTTAGGGATTTTTTCAAAAAATCTTTTTCCACCGGTTAAGTTGTTGAGGGCTGTTTTCTGTTCCTATCATAAAAAGCCTTCTGTTTCGACAGTCAAACCT
This sequence comes from Podarcis gaigeae, assembly GCF_964106915.1. NCBI lineage: Eukaryota > Metazoa > Chordata > Lepidosauria > Squamata > Lacertidae > Podarcis > Podarcis gaigeae. The sequence continues at coordinate 222,078 of NW_028153443.1, forward strand.
TTCCGGGGATCATTTTCAAGGGTTCAGCAGAATTTTTGAGTGAATTGGCAAAAGTCAGATATTTGCTGAAATTGTGACCCCGGGGCTTAGGGATTTTTTCAAAAAATCTTTTTCCACCGGTTAAGTTGTCAAGGGCTGTTTTCTGTTCCTATGATAAAAAACCTTCTGTTTCGACAGTCAAACCTTTCCGGGGATCATTTGCAACCATTCGGCACCATTTTTGAGTGTATTGGCAAAAGTCAGATTTTTGCTGAAATTGTGACCCCAGGGCTCAGAGATTTTTTCAAAAAATCTTTTCCCACCGGTTAAGTTGTTGAGGGCTAATTTCTTGTCCTGTGATAAAAAGGTTTCTGTTTCGACTTACAAAACTTTTAGGGGGAAAATTGCAAGGGTTTGGCACCATTTTTTAGTGAATTGGCAAAAGTCAGATTTTTGCTGAAATTGTGACCTCGGGGCTTAGGGATTTTTTCAAAAAATCTTTTTCCACCGGTTAAGTTGTCAAGGCCTGTTTTCTGTTCCTATGATAAAAAACCTTCTGTTTCGACTGTCAAAACTTTCAGGGGATCATTTGCAACCATTCGGCACCATTTTTGAGTGTATTGGCAAAAGTCAGATTTTTGCTGAAATTGTGACCCCGGGGCTTAGGGATTTTTTCAAAAAATCTTTTTCCACCGGTTAAGTTGTTGAGGGCTGATTTCTTCTCCTGTGATAAAAAGGCTTCTGTTTCGAATTTGAAAACTTTCAGGGGAGCATTTGCGGGGGTTTGGCAGCATTTTTGAGTGAATTGGCAAAAGTCAGATTTTTGCTGAAATTGTGACCACGGGGCTTAGGGATTTTTTTTCAAAAAATCTTTTTTCACCGGTTAAGTTGTCAAGGGCTGATTTCAGGTCCTATGATAAAAAACCTTCTTTTTCGAGAGTCAAACCTTTCAGGGGATCATTTGCAACCGTTCAGGAATATTTTTGAGTGAATTGTCAAAAGTCAGATTTATGCTGAAATTGTGACCCCGGGGCTTAGGGATTTTTTCAAAAAATCTTTTTCCACCGGTTAAGTTGTTGAGGGCTGATTTCTTGTCCTGTGATAAAAAGGCTTCTGTTTCGACTTCCAAAACATTCAGGGTAGCATTTGCAAGGGTTTGGCAGCATTTTTGAGTGAATTGGCAAAATTCAGAGTTTTGCTGAAATTCTGACCCCGGGGCATAGGGATTTTTTCAAAAAAATCTTTTTCTGCCGGTTAAGTTATTGAGGGCTGATTTCTGGTCCTATGATAAAAAACCTTCGGTTTTGACTGTTAAACCTTTCCGGGGATCATTTGCAACCGTTCGGCACCATTTTTGAGTGTATTGGCAAAAGTCAGATTTTTGCTGAAATTGTGATCCCCGGGGCTTAGGCATTTTTTCAAAAAATCTTTTTCCACTGGTTAAGTTGTTGAGGGCTGTTTTCTGTTCCTATGATAAAAAACCTTCTGTTTCGACTGTCAAAACTTTCAGGGGATCATTTGCAACCGTTCAGCACCATTTTTGAGTGTATTGGCAAAAGTCAGATTTTTGCTGAAATTGTGACCCCGGGGCTTAGGGATTTTTTCAAAAAATCTTTTTCCACCGGTTAAGTTGTCAAGGGCTGTTTTCTGTTCCTATGATAAAAAACCTTCTGTTTCGACTGTCAAAACTTTCAGGGGATCATTTGCAACCGTTCGGCACCATTTTTGAGTGTATTGGCAGAATTCAGATTTTGGCTGAAATTGTGACCCCGGGGTTTAGGGATTTTTTCAAAAAATCTTTTTCCACCGGTTAAGTTGTTGAGGGCTGTTTTCTGTTCCTATGATAAAAAACCTTCTGTTTCGACTGTCAAAACTTTCAGGGGATCATTTGCAACCATTCGGCACCATTTTTGAGTGTATTGGCAAAAGTCATTTTTTTGCTGAAATTGTGACCCCGGGGCTTAGGGATTTTTTCAAAAAATCTTTTTCCAACGGTTAAGTTGTTGAGGGCTGTTTTCTGTTCCTATGATAAAAAACCTTCTGTTTCGACTGTCAAAACTTTCAGGGGATCATTGGCAACCGTTCGGCACCATTTTTGAATGTATTGGCAAAAGTCAGATTTTTGCTCAAATTGTGACCCCGGGGCTTAGGGATTTTTTCAAAAAATCTTTTTCCACCGGTTAAGTTGTCAAGGGCTGTTTTCTGTTCCTATGATAAAAAAACCTTCTGTTTCGACTGTCAAAACTTTCAGGGGATCATCTGCAACCGTTCAGCACCATTTTTGAGTGTATTGGCAAAAGTCAGTTTTTTGTTGAAATTGTGACAACGGGGCTTAGGGATTTTTTCAAAAAATCTTTTTCCACCGGTTAAGTTGTTGAGGGCTAATTTCTTGTCCTGTGATAAAAAGGCTTCTGTTTCGACTTCCAAAACTTTCAGGGGAGCATTTGCAAGGGTTCAGCAGAATTTTTGAGTGAATTGGCAAAAGTCAGATTTTTGCTGAAATTGTGACCACGGGGCTTAGGGATTTTTTTTCAAAAAATCTTTTTTCACCGGTTAAGTTGTCAAGGGCTGATTTCAGGTCCTATGATAAAAAACCTTCTTTTTCGAGAGTCAAACCTTTCAGGGGATCATTTGCAACCGTTCAGGACTATTTTTGAGTGAATTGGCAAAAGTCAGATTTATGCTGAAATTGTGAATCCGGGGCTTAGGGATTTTTTCAAAAAATCTTTTTCCACCGGTTAAGTTGTTGAGGGCTGATTTCTTGTCCTGTGATAAAAAACCTTCAGTTTCGATTGCCAAAACTTTCAGGGGAGGATTTGCAAGGGTTTGGCACCATTTTTGAGTGAATTGGGAAAAGTCAGATTTTTGCTGAAATTGTGACCCCGGGGTTTAGGGATTTTTTCAAAAAATCTTTTTCCACCGGTTAAGTTGTTGAGGGCTGTTTTCTGTTCCTATGATAAAAAACCTTCTGTTTCGACTGTCAAAACTTTCAGGGGATCATTTGCAACAATTCGGCACCATTTTTGAGTGTATTGGCAAAAGTCATTTTTTTGCTGAAATTGTGACCCCGGGGCTTAGGGATTTTTTCAAAAAATCTTTTTCCAACGGTTATGTTGTTGAGGGCTGTTTTCTGTTCCTATGATAAAAAACCTTCTGTTTCGACTGTCAAAACTTTCAGGGGATCATTGGCAACCGTTCGGCACCATTTTTGAATGTATTGGCAAAAGTCAGATTTTTGCTGAAATTGTGACCCCGGGGCTTAGGGATTTTTTCAAAAAATCTTTTTCCACCGGTTAAGTTGTCAAGGGCTGTTTTCTGTTCCTATGATAAAAAAACCTTCTGTTTCGCCTGTCAAAACTTTCAGGGGATCATTTGCAACCGTTCAGCACCATTTTTGATTGTATTGGCAAAAGTCAGTTTTTTGTTGAAATTGTGACAACGGGGCTTAGGGATTTTTTCAAAAAATCTTTTTCCACCGGTTAAGTTGTTGAGGGCTAATTTCTTGTCCTGTGATAAAAAGGCTTCTGTTTCGACTCCCAAAACTTTCAGGGGAGCATTTGCAAGGGTTCAGCAGAATTTTTGTGTGAATTGGCAAAATTCAGATATTTGTTGAAATTGTGACCCCGGGGCTTAGGGATTTTTTCAAAAAATCTTTTTCCACCGGTTAAGTTGTTGAGGGCTGTTTTCTGTTCCTATCATAAAAAGCCTTCTGTTTCGACAGTCAAACCTTTCCGGGGATCATTTTCAAGGGTTCAGCAGAATTTTTGAGTGAATTGGCAAAAGTCAGATATTTGCTGAAATTGTGACCCCGGGGCTTAGGGATTTTTTCAAAAAATCTTTTTCCACCGGTTAAGTTGTCAAGGGCTGTTTTCTGTTCCTATGATAAAAAACCTTCTGTTTCGACAGTCAAACCTTTCCGGGGATCATTTGCAACCATTCGGCACCATTTTTGAGTGTATTGGCAAAAGTCAGATTTTTGCTGAAATTGTGACCCCAGGGCTCAGAGATTTTTTCAAAAAATCTTTTCCCACCGGTTAAGTTGTTGAGGGCTAATTTCTTGTCCTGTGATAAAAAGGTTTCTGTTTCGACTTACAAAACTTTTAGGGGGAAAATTGCAAGGGTTTGGCACCATTTTTTAGTGAATTGGCAAAAGTCAGATTTTTGCTGAAATTGTGACCTCGGGACTTAGGGATTTTTTCAAAAAATCTTTTTCCACCGGTTAAGTTGTCAATGCCTGTTTTCTGTTCCTATGATAAAAAACCTTCTGTTTCGACTGTCAAAACTTTCAGGGGATCATTTACAACCATTCGGCACCATTTTTGAGTGTATTGGCAAAAGTCAGATTTTTGCTGAAATTGTGACCCCAGGGCTTAGGGATTTTTTCAAAAAATGTTTTTCCAACGGTTAAGTTGTTGAGGGCTGTTTTCGGTTCCTATGATAAAAAACCTTCTGTTTCGACTGTCAAAACTTTCAGGGGATCATTTGCAACCGTTCGGCACCATTTTTGAGTGAATTGGCAAAAGTCAGATTTTTTCTGAAATTGTGACCCTGGGGCTTAGGGATTTTTTCAAAAAACTTTTTTCCACCGGTTAAGTTGTTGAGGGCTGATTTCTTCTCCTATGATAAAAAAAACCTTCTGTTTCGACAGTCAAACCTTTCCGGGGATCATTTGCAACCGTTCGGCACCATTTTTGAGTGTATTGGCAAAATCAGATTTTTGCTGAAATTGTGACCCTGGGGCTTAGGGATTTTTTCAGAAAATCTTTCCCCAAAGATTAAGTTGTCTAGGGCTGATTTCTGGTCCTATGATAAAAAACCTTCTGTTTCGACTGTCAAAACTTTCAGGGGAGCATTTGCCACCGTTCGGCACCATTTTTGAGTGTATTGGCAAAAGTCAGATTTTTGCTGAAATTGTGACCCCGGGGCTTGGGGATTTTTTCAAAAAATCTTTTCCACCGGTTAAGTTGTCGAGGGCTGATTTCTTGTCCTGTGATAAAAAACCTTCTGTTTCGATTTCCAAAACTTTCATGGGAGGATTTGTAAGGGTTTGGCAGCATTTTTGAGTAAATTGGGAAAAGTCAGATTTTTGCTGAAATAGTGACCCCGGGGCTTACGGATCTTTTCAAAAAATCTTTTCCCACTGGTTAAGTTGTTGAGGGCTGATTTCTTCTCCTGTGATAAAAAGGCTTCTGTTTCGACTTTGAAAACTTTCACGGGAGCATTTGCAAGGGTTTGGCAGCATTTTTGAGTGAATTGGCAAAAGTCAGATTTTTGCTGAAATTGTGACCCCGGGGCTTAGGGATTTCTTCAAAAAATCTTTTTCCACCGGTTAAGTTGTTGAGGGCTGTTTTCTGTTCCTATGATAAAAGAACCTTCTGTTTCGACTGTCAAACCTTTCATGGGAGCATTTGCAACCGTTCGGCACCATTTTTGAGTGAATTGGCAAAAGTCAGATTTTTGCTGAAATTGTGACCCCGGGGCTTAGGGATTTTTTGAAAAAAATCTTTTTCTGCCGGTTAAGTTGTTGAGGGCTGATTTCTGGTCCTATGATAAAAAACCTTCTGTTTCGACAGTCAAACCTTTCCGGGGATCATTTGCAACCGTTCGGCACCATTTTTGAGTGTATTGGCAAAAGTCAGATTTTTGCTGAAATTGTGACCCCGGGGCTTAGGGATTTTTTCATAAAATATTTTTCCACCGGTTAAGTTGTTGAGGGCTGTTTTCTGTTCCTATGATAAAAACCGTCTGTTTCGACTGTCAAACCTTTCATGGGAGCATTTGCAACCGTTCGGCACCATTTTTGAGTGAATTGGCAAAAGTCAGAGTTTTGCTGAAATTCTGATCCCCGGGTCTGAGGCATTTTTTTAAAAAAAATTTTCCACCGGTTAAGTTGTTCAGGGATGTTTTCTGTTCCTATGATAAAAAACCTTCTGTTTCGACTGTCAAAACTTTCAGGGGATCATTTGCAACTGTTCGGCACCATTTTTGAGTTTATTGGCAAAAGTCAGATTTTTGCTGAAATTGTGAGCCCGGGGCTTAGGGATTTTTTCAAAAAATCTTTTTCCAACGGTTAAGTTGTCAAGGGCTGTTTTCTGTTTCTATGATAATAAACCTTCTGTTTCGACTGTCAAAACTTTCAGGCGATCATTTGCAACCATTCGGCACCATTTTTGAGTGTATTGGCAAAAGTCAGATTTTTGCTGAAATTGTGACCCCGGGGCTTAGGGATTTTTTCAAAAAATCTTTTTCCACCGGTTAAGTTGTTGAGGGCTCATTTCTTGTCCTGTGATAAAAAACCTTCTGTTTCGATTTCCAAAACTTTCATGGGAGGATTTGGAAGGGTTTGGCATCATTTTTGAGTGAATTGGGAAAAGTCAGATTTTTGCTGAAATAGTGACCCCGGGGCTTAGGGATTTTTTCAAAAAATCTTTTCCCTCCGGTTAAGTTGTTGAGGGCTAATTTCTTGTCCTGTGATAAAAAGGCTTCTGTTTCGACTTACAAAACTTTTAGGGGAGAAATTGCAAGGGTTTGGCAGCATTTTTGAGTGAATTGGCAAAAGTCAGATTTTTGCTGAAATTGTGACCCCGGGGCTTAGGGATTTTTTCAAAAAATCTTTTTCTACCGGTTAAGTTGTTGAGGGCTAATTTCTTGTCCTGTGATAAAAAGGCTTCTGTTTCGACTTCCAAAACTTTCAGGGGAGCATTTGCAAGGGTTTGGCAGCAATTTTGAGTGAATTGGCAAAAGTCAGATTTTTGCTGAAATTGTGACCACGGGGCTTAGGGATTTTTTTTCAAAAAATCTTTTTTCACCGGTTAAGTTGTCAAGGGCTGATTTCAGGTCCTATGATAAAATACCTTCTTTTTCGAGAGTCAAACCTTTCAGGGGATCATTTGCAACTGTTCAGGACTATTTTTGAGTTAATTGGGAAAAGTCAGATTTATGATGAAATAATGACCCCGGGGCTTAGGGATTTTTTCAAAAAATCTTTTTCCAAAGGTTAAGTTGTCAAGGGCTGATTTCTGGTCATATGATAAAAAACCTTCTGTTTCGACAGTCAAAACTTTCATGGGAGGATTTGCAAGGGTTTGGCAGCATTTTTGAGAGAATTGTCAAAACTCAGATTTATGCTGAAATTGTGACCCCGGGGCTTAGGGATTTTTTCAAAAAATCTTTTTCCACCGGTTAAGTTGTTGAGGGTTGATTTCTTCTCCTGTGATAAAAAGGCTTCTGTTTCGACTTCCAAAACTTTCAGTGGAGCATTTGCAAGGGTTTGGCAGCATTTTTGAGTGATTTGGCAAAAGTCAGATTTTTGCTGAAATTGTGACCCCGGGGCTTAGGGATTTTTTCAAAAAATCTTTTTCCACCGGTTAAGTTGTTGAGGGCTGATTTCTTCTCCTGTGATAAAAAGGCTTCTGTTTCTTCTTCCAATACTTTCATGGGAGCATTTGCAAGGGTTTGGCAGCATTTTTGAGTGTATTGGCAAAAGTCAGATTTTTGCTGAAATTGTGACCCCGGGGCTTAGGGATTTTTTCAAAAAATCTTTTTCCAACGGTTAAGTTGTCAAGGGCTGTTTTCTGTTCCTATGATAAAAAACCTTCTGTTTCGACTGTCAAAACTTTCAGGGGATCATTTGCAATTGGTCGGCACCATTTTTTAGTGTATTGGCAAAAGTCAGATTTTTGCTGAAATTGTGACCCCGGGGCTTAGGGATTTTTTCAAAAAAATCTTTTTCTGCCGGTTAAGTTGTTGAGGGTTGATTTCTGGTCCTATGATAAAAAACCTTCGGTTTCGACTGTCAAACCTTTCCGGGGATCATTTGCAACCGTTCGGCACCATTTTTGAGTGTATTGGCAAAAGTCAGATTTTTGCTGAAATTGTGACCCCCGGGGCTTAGGCATTTTTTCAAAAAATCTTTTTCCACCGGTTAAGTTGTTGAGGGCTGTTTTCTGTTCCTATGATAAAAAGGCTTCTGTTTCGACTTCCAAAACTTTCAGTGGAGCATTTGCAAGGGTTTGGCAGCATTTTTGAGTGATTTGTCAAAAGTTAGATTTTTGCTGAAATTGTGACCCCGGGGCTTAGGGATTTTTTCAAAAAATCTTTTTCCACCGGTTAAGTTGTTGAGGGCTGATTTCTTCTCCTGTGATAAAAAGGCTTCTGTTTCTTCTTCCAATACTTTCATGGGAGCATTTGCAAGGGTTTGGCAGCATTTTTGAGTGTATTGGCAAAAGTCAGATTTTTGCTGAAATTGTGACCCCCGGGGCTTAGGCATTTTTTCAAAAAATCTTTTTCCACCGGTTAAGTTGTTGAGGGCTGTTTTCTGTTCCTATGATAAAAAACCTTCTGTTTCGACTGTCAAAACTTTCAGGGGATCATTTGCAACCGTTCGGCACCATTTTTGAGTGTATTGGCAAAAGTCAGAATTTTGCTGAAATTGTGACGCCGGGGCTTAGGGATTTTTTCAAAAAATCTTTTTCCACCGGTTAAGTTGTCAAGGGCTGATTATTGGTCCTATGATAAAAAAACCTTCTGTTTCGACAGTCAAACCTTTCAGGGGATCATTTGCAACCGTTCAGGACTATTTTTGAGTGAATTGGGAAAAGTCAGATTTTTTCTGAAATTGTGACCCCGGGGCTTAGGGATTTTTTCAAAAAAATCTTTTTCTGCCGGTTAAGTTGTTGAGGGCTGATTTCTGGTCCTATGATAAAAAACGTTCGGTTTCGACTGTCAAACCTTTCCTGGGATCATTTGCAACCGTTCGGCACCATTTTTGAGTGTATTGGCAAAAGTCAGATTTTTGCTGAAATTGTGACCCCTGGGGCTTAGGCATTTTTTCAAAAAATCTTTTTCCACCGGTTAAGTTGTTGAGAGCTGTTTTCTGTTCCTATGATAAAAAACCTTCTGTTTCGACTGTCAAAACTTTCAGGGGATCATTTGCAACCGTTCGGCACCATTTTTGAGTGTATTGGCAAAAGTCAGATTTTTGCTGAAATTGTGACCCCGGGGCTTAGGGATTTTTTCAAAAAATCTTTTTCCAACGGTTAAGTTGTTGAGGGTTGATTTCTTGTCCTGTGATAAAAAGGCTTTTGTTTCGACTTCCAAAACTTTCAGGGGAGCATTTGCAAGGGTTTGGCAGCATTTTTGAGTGAATTGGCAAAAGTCAGATTTTTGCTGAAATTGTGACCCCGGGGCTTAGGGATTTTTTCAAAAAATCTTTTTCCACCGGTTAAGTTGTTGAGGGCTAATTTCTTGTCCTGTGATAAAAAGGCTTCTGTTTCGACTTCCAAAACTTTTAGGGGAGAAATTGCAAGGGTTTGGCAGCATGTTTTAGTGAATTGGCAAAAGTCAGATTTTTGCTGAAATTCTGACCCCGGGGCTTAGGGATTTTTTCAAAAAAAAATTTTTCTGCCAGTTAAGTTGTTGAGGGCTGATTATTGGTCCTATGATAAAAAAACCTTCTGTTTCGACAGTCAAACCTTTCAGGGGATCATTTGCAACCGTTCAGGACTATTTTTGAGTGAATTGGGAAAAGTCAGATTTTTTCTGAAATTGTGACCCCGGGGCTTAGGGATTTTTTAAAAAAAATCTTTTTCTGCCGGTTAAGTTGTTGAGGGCTGATTTCTGGTCCTATGATAAAAAACGTTCGGTTTCGACTGTCAAACCTTTCCTGGGATCATTTGCAACCGTTCGGCACCATTTTTGAGTGTATTGGCAAAAGTCAGATTTTTGCTGAAATTGTGACCCCTGGGGCTTAGGCATTTTTTCAAAAAATCTTTTTCCACCGGTTAAGTTGTTGAGAGCTGTTTTCTGTTCCTATGATAAAAAACCTTCTGTTTCGACTGTCAAAACTTTCAGGGGATCATTTGCAACCGTTCGGCACCATTTTTGAGTGTATTGGCAAAAGTCAGATTTTTGCTGAAATTGTGACCCCGGGGCTTAGGGATTTTTTCAAAAAAAAATTTTCCACCAGTTAAGTTGTTGAGGGCTAATTTCTTGTCCTGTGATAAAAAGGCTTCTGTTTCGACTTCCAAAACTTTCAGGGGAGCATTTGCAAGGGTTTGGCAGCATTTTTGAGTGAATTGGCAAAAGTCAGATTTTTGCTGAAATTGTGACCCCGGGGCTTAGGGATTTTTTCAAAAAATCTTTTTCCAACGGTTAAGTTGTTGAGGGTTGATTTCTTGTCCTGTGATAAAAAGGCTTTTGTTTCGACTTCCAAAACTTTCAGGGGAGCATTTGCAAGGGTTTGGCAGCATTTTTGAGTGTATTGGCAAAAGTCAGATTTTTGCTGAAATTGTGACCCCGGGGCTTAGGGATTTTTTCAAAAAAAAATTTTCCACCAGTTAAGTTGTTGAGGGCTAATTTCTTGTCCTGTGATAAAAAGGCTTCTGTTTCGACTTCCAAAATTTTCAGGGGAGCATTTGCAAGGGTTTGGCAGCATTTTTGAGTGAATTGGCAAAAGTCAGATTTTTGCTGAAATTGTGACCCTGGGGCTTAGGGATTTTTTCAAAAAATCTTTTTCCAACGGTTAAGTTGTTGAGGGTTGATTTCTTGTCCTGTGATAAAAAGGCTTTTGTTTCGACTTCCAAAACTTTCAGGGGAGCATTTGCAAGGGTTTGGCAGCATTTTTGAGTGAATTGGCAAAAGTCAGATTTTTGCTGAAATTGTGACCCCGGGGCTTAGGGATTTTTTCAAAAAATCTTTTTCCACCGGTTAAGTTGTTGAGGGCTAATTTCTTGTCCTGTGATAAAAAGGCTTCTGTTTCGACTTCCAAAACTTTTAGGGGAGAAATTGCAAGGGTTTGGCAGCATTTTTTAGTGAATTGGCAAAAGTCAGATTTTTGCTGAAATTCTGACCCCGGGGCTTAGGGATTTTTTCAAAAAAATCTTTTTCTGCCAGTTAAGTTGTTGAGGGCTGATTATTGGTCCTATGATAAAAAAACCTTCTGTTTCGACAGTCAAACCTTTCAGGGGATCATTTGCAACCGTTCAGGACTATTTTTGAGTGAATTGGGAAAAGTCAGATTTTTTCTGAAATTGTGACCCCGGGGCTTAGTGATTTTTTCAAAAAAATCTTTTTCTGCCGGTTAAGTTGTTGAGGGCTGGTTTCTGGTCCTATGATAAAAAACGTTCGGTTTCGACTGTGAAACCTCTCCTGGGATCATTTGCAACCGTTCGGCACCATTTTTGAGTGTATTGGCAAAAGTCAGATTGTTGCTGAAATTGTGACCCCTGGGGCTTAGGCATTTTTTCAAAAAATCTTTTTCCACCGGTTAAGTTGTTGAGGGCTGTTTTCTCTTCCTATGATAAAAAAACCTTCTGTTTCGACTGTCAAAACTTTCAGGGGATCATTTGCAATTGGTCGGCACCAGTTTTTAGTGTATTGGCAAAAGTCAGATTTTTGCTGAAATTGTGACCCCGGGGCTTAGGGATTTTTTCAAAAAATCTTTTTCCACCGGTTAAGTTGTTGAGGGCTGATTTCTTCTCCTGTGATACAAAGGCTCCTGTTTCGACTTCCAAAACTTTCAGGGGAGCAATTGCAAGGGTTTGGCAGCATTTTTGAGTGAATTGGCAAAAGTCAGATTTTTGCTGAAATTGTGACCCTGGGGCTTAGGGATTTTTTCAAAAAATCTTTTTCCAACGGTTAAGTTGTTGAGGGTTGATTTCTTGTCCTGTGATAAAAAGGCTTTTGTTTCGACTTCCAAAACTTTCAGGGGAGCATTTGCAAGGGTTTGGCAGCATTTTTGAGTGAATTGGCAAAAGACAGATTTTTGCTGAAATTGTGACCCCGGGGCTTAGGGATTTTTTCAAAAAATCTTTTTCCACCGGTTAAGTTGTTGAGGGCTGTTTTCTGTTCCTATGATAAAAAACCTTCTGTTTCGACTGTCAAACCTTTCGGGGGAGCATTTGCAAGGGTTCGGCAGCATTTTTGAGTGAATTGGCAAAAGTCAGAGTTTTGCTGAAATTCTGACCCCGGGGCTTAGGGATTTTTTCAAAAAAATCTTTTTCTGCCGGTTAAGTTGTTGAGGGCTGTTTTCTGGTCCTATGATAAAAAACCTTCGGTTTCGACTGTCAAACCTTTCCGGGGATCATTTGCAACCGTTCGGCACCATTTTTGAGTGTATTGGCAAAAGTCAGATTTTTGCTGAAATTGTGACCCCCGGAGCTTAGGCATTTTTTCAAAAAATCTTTTTCCACCGGTTAAGTTGTTGAGGGCTGTTTTCTGTTCCTATGATAAAAAACCTTCTGTTTCGACTGTCAAAACCTTCAGGGGATCATTTGCAACCGTTCGGCACCATTTTTGAGTGTATTGACAAAAGTCAGATTTTTGCTGAAATTGTGACACCGGGGCTCAGGGATTTTTTCAAAAAAATCTTTTCCCACCGGTTAAGTTGTTGAGGGCTGTTTTCTGTTCCTATGATAAAAAACCTTCTGTTTCGACTGTCAAAACTACCAGGGGATCATTTGCAATCGTTCGGCACCATTTTTGAGTGTATTGGCAAAAGTCAGATTTTTGCTGAAATTGTGACCCCGGGGCTTAGGGATTTTTTCAAAAAATCTTTTTCCACTGGTTAAGTTGTTGAGGGCTGTTTTCTGTTCCTATGATAAAAAACCTTCCGTTTCGACTGTCAAAACTTTCAGGGGATCATTTGCAACCGTTCGGCACCATTTTTGAGTGTATTGGCAAAAGTCAGATTTTTGCTGAAATTGTGACCCCGGGGCTGAGGGATTTTTTCAAAAAATCTTTTTCCAACGATTAAGTTGTCTAGGGCTGATTTCTGGTCCTATGATAAAAAACCTTCTGTTTCGACTATCAAAACTTTCAGGGGATCATTTGCAACCGTTCGGCACCATTTTTGAGTGTATTGGTAAAAGTCAGATTTTTGCTGAAATTGTGACGCCGGGGCTTAGGGATTTTTTCAAAAAAATCTTTTCCCACCGGTTGAGTTGTTGAGGGCTGTTTTCTGTTCCTATGATAAAAAAACCTTCTGTTTCGACAGTCAAACCTTTCAGGGGATCATTTGCAACCGTTCAGGACTATTTTTGAGTGAATTGGGAAAAGTCAGATTTTTTCTGAAATTGTGACCCCGGGGCTTAGGGATTTTTTCAAAAAAATCTTTTTCTGCCGGTTAAGTTGTTGAGGGCTGATTTCTGGTCCTATGATAAAAAACGTTCGGTTTCGACTGTCAAACCTTTCCGGGGATCATTTGCAACCGTTCGGCACCATTTTTGAGTGTATTGGCAAAAGTCAGATTTTTGCTGAAATTGTGACCCCGGGGCTTAGGAATTTTTTCAAAAAAATCTTTTTCCACCGGTTAAGTTGTTGAGAGCTGTTTTCTGTTCCTATGATAAAAAACCTTCTGTTTCGACTGTCAAAACTTTCAGGGGATCATTTGCAACCGTTCGGCACCATTTTTGAGTGTATTGGCAAAAGTCAGATTTTTGCTGAAATTGTGACCCCGGGGCTTAGGGATTTTTTCAAAAAAAAATTTTCCACCAGTTAAGTGGTTGAGAGCTAATTTCTTGTCCTGTGATAAAAAGGCTTCTGTTTCGACTTCCAAAACTTTTAGGGGAGCATTTGCAAGGGTTTGGCAGCATTTTTGAGTGAATTGGCAAAAGTCAGAGTTTTGCTGAAATTCTGACCCCGGGGCTTAGGGATTTTTTCAAAAGAATCTTTTTCTGCCAGTTAAGTTGTTGAGGGCTGTTTTCTGTTCCTATGATAAAAAAACCTTCTGTTTCGACTGTCAAAACTTTCAGGGGATCATTTGCAATTGGTCGGCACCAGTTTTTAGTGTATTGGCAAAAGTCAGATTTTTGCTGAAATTTTGACCCCGGGGCTTAGGGATTTTTTCAAAAAATCTTTTTCCACCGGTTAAGTTGTTGAGGGCTGATTTCTTCTCCTGTGATACAAAGGCTCCTGTTTCGACTTCCAAAACTTTCAGGGGAGCATTTGCAAGGGTTTGGCAGCATTTTTGAGTGAATTGGCAAAAGTCAGATTTTTGCTGAAATTGTGACCCTGGGGCTTAGGGATTTTTTCAAAAAATCTTTTTCCAACGGTTAAGTTGTTGAGGGTTGATTTCTTGTCCTGTGATAAAAAGGCTTCTGTTTCGACTTCCAAAACTTTCAGGGGAGCATTTGCAAGGGTTTGGCAGCATTTCTGAGTGAATTGGCAAAAGTCAGATTTTTGCTGAAATTGTGACCCCCGGGGCTTAGGGATTTTTTCAAAAAATCTTTTTCCACCGGTTAAGTTGTTGAGGGCTAATTTCTTGTCCTGTGATAAAAAGGCTTCTGTTTCGACTTCCAAAACTTTTAGGGGAGAAATTGCAAGGGTTTGGCAGCATTTTTGAGTGAATTGGCAAAAGTCAGATTTTTGCTGAAATTCTGACCCCGGGGCTTAGGGATTTTTTCAAAAAATCTTTTTCCACCGGTTAAGTTGTTGAGGGCTAATTTCTTGTCCTGTGATAAAAAGGCTTCTGTTTCAACTTCCAAAACTTTCAGGGGAGCATTTGCAATGGTTTGGCAGCATTTTTGAGTGAATTGGCAAAAGTCAGATTTTTGCTGAAATTGTGACCCCGGGGCTTAGGGATTTTTTCAAAAAATCTTTTTCCACCGGTTAAGTTGTTGAGGGCTGTTTTCTGTTCCTATGATAAAAAACCTTCTGTTTCGACTGTGAAACCTTTCGGGGGAGCATTTGCAACCGTTTGGCAGCATTTTTGAGTGAATTGGCAAAAGTCAGAGTTTTGCTGAAATTGTGATCCCGGGGCTTAGGGATTTTTTCAAAAAAATCTTTTTCTGCCGGTTAAGTTGTTGAGGGCTGATTTCTGGTCCTATGATAAAAAACCTTCGGTTTCGACTGTCAAACCTTTCCGGGGATCATTTGCAACCGTTCGGCACCATTTTTGAGTGTATTGGCAAAAGTCAGATTTTTGCTGAAATTGTGACCCCCGGAGCTTAGGCATTTTTACAAAAAATCTTTTTCCACCGGTTAAGTTGTTGAGGGCTGTTTTCTGTTCCTATGATAAAAAACCTTCTGTTTCGACTGTCAAAACTTTCAGGGGATCATTTGCAACCATTCGGCACCATTTTTGAGTGTATTGACAAAAGTCAGATTTTTGCAGAAATTGTGACGCCGGGGCTTAGGGATTTTTTCAAAAAAATCTTTTCCCACCGGTTAAGTTGTTGAGGGCTGTTTTCTGTTCCTATGATAAAAAACCTTCTGTTTCGACTGTCAAAACTATCAGGGGATCATTTGCAATCGTTCGGCACCATTTTTGAGTGTATTGGCAAAAGTCAGATTTTTGCTGAAATTGTGACCCCGGGGCTTAGGGATTTTTTCAAAAAATCTTTTTCCACTGGTTAAGTGGTTGAGGGCTGTTTTCTGTTCATATGATAAAAAACCTTCTGTTTCGACTGTCAAAACTTTCAGGGGATCATTTGCAACCGTTCGGCACCATTTTTGAGTGTATTGGCAAAAGTCAGATTTTTGCTGAAATTGTGACCCCAGGGGCTGAGGGATTTTTTCAAAAAATCTTTTTCCAACGATTAAGTTGTCTAGGGCTGATTTCTGGTCCTATGATAAAAAACCTTCTGTTTCGACTATCAAAACTTTCAGGGGATCATTTGCAACCGTTCGGCACCATTTTTGAGTGTATTGGCAAAAGTCAGATTTTTGCTGAAATTGTGACGCCGGGGCTTAGGGATTTTTTCAAAAAATCTTTTTCCAACGATTAAGTTGTCTAGGGCTGATTTCTGGTCGTATGATAAAAAACCTTATGTTTCGACAGTCAAACCTTTCAGGGGATCATTTGCAACCGTTCAGGACTATTTTTGAGTGAATTGGGAAAAGTCACATTTTTTCTGAAATTGTGACCCCGGGGCTTAGGGATTTTTTCAAAAAAATCTTTTCCCACCGTTTAAGTTGTTGAGGGCTGTTTTCTGTTCCTATGATAAAAAACCTTCTGTTTCGACTGTCAAAACTTTCAGGGGATCATTTGCAATCGGTCGGCACCATTTTTTAGTGTATTGGCAAAAGTCAGATTTTTGCTGAAATTGTGACCCCGGGGGTTAGGGATTTTTCCAAAAAATCTTTTTTTTTGAGGGCTGATTTCTTCTCCTGTGATAAAAAGGCTTCTGTTTCGACATCCAAAACTTTCAGGGGAGCATTTGCAAGGGTTTGGCAGCATTTTTGAGTGAATTGGCAAAAGTCAGATTTTTGCTGAAATTGTGACCCCGGGGTTAGGGATTTTTTCAAAAAATCTTTTTCCACCGGATAAGTTGTTGAGGGCTAATTTCTTGTCCTGTGATAAATAGGCTTCTGTTTCGACTTCCAAAACTTTTAGGGGAGAAATTGCAAGGGTTTGGCAGCATTTTTTAGTGAATTGGCAAAAGTCAGATTTTTGCTGAAATTCTGACCCCGGGGCTTAGGGATTTTTTCAAAAAAATCTTTTTCTGCCAGTTAAGTTGTTGAGGGCTGATTATTGGTCCTATGATAAAAAAACCTTCTGTTTCGACAGTCAAACCTTTCAGGGGATCATTTGCAACCGTTCAGGACTATTTTTGAGTGAATTGGGAAAAGTCAGATTTTTTCTGAAATTGTGACCCCGGGGCTTAGTGACTTTTTCAAAAAAATCTTTTTCTGCCGGTTAAGTTGTTGAGGGCTGATTTCTGGTCCTATGATAAAAAACGTTCGGTTTCGACTGTCAAACCTCTCCTGGGATCATTTGCAACCGTTCGGCACCATTTTTGAGTGTATTGGCAAAAGTCAGATTGTTGCTGAAATTGTGACCCCTGGGGCTTAGGCATTTTTTCAAAAAATCTTTTTCCACCGGTTAAGTTGTTGAGAGCTGTTTTCTGTTCCTATGATAAAAAACCTTCTGTTTCGACTGTCAAAACTTTCAGGGGATCATTTGCAACCGTTCGGCACCATTTTTGAGTGTATTGGCTAAAGTCAGATTTTTGCTGAAATTGTGACCCCGGGGCTTAGGGATTTTTTCAAAAAAAAATTTTCCACCGGTTAAGTTGTTGAGGGCTAATTTCTTGTCCTGTGATAAAAAGGCTTCTGTTTCGACTTCCAAAACTTTCAGGGGAGCATTTGCAAGGGTTTGGCAGCATTTTTGAGTGAATTGGCAAAAGTCAGATTTTTGCTGAAATTGTGACCCTGGGGCTTAGGGATTTTTTCAAAAAATCTTTTTCCAACGGTTAAGTTGTTGAGGGTTGATTTCTTGTCCTGTGATAAAAAGGCTTTTGTTTCGACTTCCAAAACTTTCAGGGGAGCATTTGCAAGGGTTCGGCACCATTTTTGAGTGAATTGGCAAAAGTCAGATTTTTGCTGAAATTGTGACCCTGGGGCTTAGGGATTTTTTCAAAAAATCTTTTTCCAACGGTTAAGTTGTTGAGGGTTGATTTCTTGTCCTGTGATAAAAAGGCTTTTGTTTCGACTTCCAAAACTTTCAGGGGAGCATTTGCAAGGGTTTGGCAGCATTTTTGAGTGAATTGGCAAAAGTCAGATTTTTGCTGAAATTGTGACCCCGGGGCTTAGGGATTTTTTCAAAAAATCTTTTTCCACCGGTTAAGTTGTTGAGGGCTGTTTTCTGTTCTTATGATAAAAAACCTTCTGTTTCGACTGTCAAACCTTTCGGGGGAGCATTTGCAAGGGTTCGGCAGCATTTTTGAGTGAATTGGCAAAAGTCAGAGTTTTGCTGAAATTCTGACCCCGGGGCTTAGGGATTTTTTCAAAAAAATCTTTTTCTGCCGGTTAAGTTGTTGAGGGCTGTTTTCTGGTCCTATGATAAAAAACCTTCGGTTTTGACTGTCAAAACTTTCCGGGGATCATTTGCAACCGTTCGGCACCATTTTTGAGTGTATTGGCAAAAGTCAGATTTTTGCTGAAATTGTGACCCCCGGAGCTTAGGCATTTTTTCAAAAAATCTTTTTCCACCGGTTAAGTTGTTGAGGGCTGTTTTCTGTTCCTATGATAAAAAACCTTCTGTTTCGACTGTCAAAACCTTCAGGGGATCATTTGCAACCGTTCGGCACCATTTTTGAGTGTATTGACAAAAGTCAGATTTTTGCTGAAATTGTGACACCGGGGCTCAGGGATTTTTTCAAAAAAATCTTTTCCCACCGGTTAAGTTGTTGAGGGCTGTTTTCTGTTCCTATGATAAAAAACCTTCTGTTTCGACTGTCAAAACTACCAGGGGATCATTTGCAATCGTTCGGCACCAATTTTGAGTGTATTGGCAAAAGTCAGATTTTTGCTGAAATTGTGACCCCCGGGGCTTAGGGATTTTTTCAAAAAATCTTTTTCCACTGGTTAAGTTGTTGAGGGCTGTTTTCTGTTCCTATGATAAAAAATCTTCTGTTTCGACTGTCAAAACTTTCAGGGGATCATTTGCAACCGTTCGGCACCATTTTTGAGTGTATTGGCAAAAGTCAGATTTTTGCTGAAATTGTGACCCCGGGGCTTAGGGATTTTTTCAAAAAATCTTTTTCCACTGGTTAAGTTGTTGAGGGCTGTTTTCTGTTCCTATGATAAAAAACCTTCCGTTTCGACTGTCAAAACTTTCAGGGGATCATTTGCAACCGTTCGGCACCATTTTTGAGTGTATTGGCAAAAGTCAGATTTTTGCTGAAATTGTGACCCCGGGGCTGAGGGATTTTTTCAAAAAATCTTTTTCCAACGATTAAGTTGTCTAGGGCTGATTTCTGGTCCTATGATAAAAAACCTTCTGTTTCGACTATCAAAACTTTCAGGGGATCATTTGCAACCGTTCGGCACCATTTTTGAGTGTATTGGTAAAAGTCAGATTTTTGCTGAAATTGTGACGCCGGGGCTTAGGGATTTTTTCAAAAAAATCTTTTCCCACCGGTTGAGTTGTTGAGGGCTGTTTTCTGTTCCTATGATAAAAAAACCTTCTGTTTCGACAGTCAAACCTTTCAGGGGATCATTTGCAACCGTTCAGGACTATTTTTGAGTGAATTGGGAAAAGTCAGATTTTTGCTGAAATTGTGACCCCCGGAGCTTAGGCATTTTTTCAAAAAATCTTTTTCCACCGGTTAAGTTGTTGAGGGCTGTTTTCTGTTCCTATGATAAAAAACCTTCTGTTTCGACTGTCAAAACCTTCAGGGGATCATTTGCAACCGTTCGGCACCATTTTTGAGTGTATTGACAAAAGTCAGATTTTTGCTGAAATTGTGACACCGGGGCTCAGGGATTTTTTCAAAAAAATCTTTTCCCACCGGTTAAGTTGTTGAGGGCTGTTTTCTGTTCCTATGATAAAAAACCTTCTGTTTCGACTGTCAAAACTACCAGGGGATCATTTGCAATCGTTCGGCACCATTTTTGAGTGTATTGGCAAAAGTCAGATTTTTGCTGAAATTGTGACCCCGGGGCTTAGGGATTTTTTCAAAAAATCTTTTTCCACTGGTTAAGTTGTTGAGGGCTGTTTTCTGTTCCTATGATAAAAAACCTTCTGTTTCGACTGTAAAAACTTTCAGGGGATCATTTGCAACCGTTCGGCACCATTTTTGAGTGTATTGGCAAAAGTCAGATTTTTGCTGAAATTGTGACCCCGGGGCTTAGGGATTTTTTCAAAAAATCTTTTTCCACTGGTTAAGTTGTTGAGGGCTGTTTTCTGTTCCTATGATAAAAAACCTTCCGTTTCGACTGTCAAAACTTTCAGGGGATCATTTGCAACCGTTCGGCATCATTTTTGAGTGTATTGGCAAAAGTCAGATTTTTGCTGAAATTGTGACCCCGGGGCTGAGGGATTTTTTCAAAAAATCTTTTTCCAACGATTAAGTTGTCTAGGGCTGATTTCTGGTCCTATGATAAAAAACCTTCTGTTTCGACTATCAAAACTTTCAGGGGATCATTTGCAACCGTTCGGCACCATTTTTGAGTGTATTGGTAAAAGTCAGATTTTTGCTGAAATTGTGACGCCGGGGCTTAGGGATTTTTTCAAAAAAATCTTTTCCCACCGGTTGAGTTGTTGAGGGCTGTTTTCTGTTCCTATGATAAAAAAACCTTCTGTTTCGACAGTCAAACCTTTCAGGGGATCATTTGCAACCGTTCAGGACTATTTTTGAGTGAATTGGGAAAAGTCAGATTTTTTCTGAAATTGTGACCCCGGGGCTTAGGGATTTTTTCAAAAAAATCTTTTTCTGCCGGTTAAGTTGTTGAGGGCTGATTTCTGGTCCTATGATAAAAAACGTTCGGTTTCGACTGTCAAACCTTTCCGGGGATCATTTGCAACCGTTCGGCACCATTTTTGAGTGTATTGGCAAAAGTCAGATTTTTGCTGAAATTGTGACCCCTGGGGCTTAGGAATTTTTTCAAAAAATCTTTTTCCACCGGTTAAGTTGTTGAGAGCTGTTTTCTGTTCCTATGATAAAAAACCTTCTGTTTCGACTGTCAAAACTTTCAGGGGATCATTTGCAACCGTTCGGCACCATTTTTGAGTGTATTGGCAAAAGTCAGATTTTTGCTGAAATTGTGACCCCGGGGCTTAGGGATTTTTTCAAAAAAAATTTTTCCACCAGTTAAGTTGTTGAGAGCTAATTTCTTGTCCTGTGATAAAAAGGCTTCTGTTTCGACTTCCAAAACTTTTAGGGGAGCATTTGCAAGGGTTTGGCAGCATTTTTGAGTGAATTGGCAAAAGTCAGAGTTTTGCTGAAATTCTGACCCCGGGGCTTAGGGATTTTTTCAAAAGAATCTTTTTCTGCCAGTTAAGTTGTTGAGGGCTGTTTTCTGTTCCTATGATAAAAAAACCTTCTGTTTCGACTGTCAAAACTTTCAGGGGATCATTTGCAATTGGTCGGCACCAGTTTTTAGTGTATTGGCAAAAGTCAGATTTTTGCTGAAATTTTGACCCCGGGGCTTAGGGATTTTTTCAAAAAATCTTTTTTCCACCGGTTAAGTTGTTGAGGGCTGATTTCTTCTCCTGTGATACAAAGGCTCCTGTTTCGACTTCCAAAACTTTCAGGGGAGCATTTGCAAGGGTTTGGCAGCATTTTTGAGTGAATTGGCAAAAGTCAGATTTTTGCTGAAATTGTGACCCTGGGGCTTAGGGATTTTTTCAAAAAATCTTTTTCCAACGGTTAAGTTGTTGAGGGTTGATTTCTTGTCCTGTGATAAAAAGGCTTCTGTTTCGACTTCCAAAACTTTCAGGGGAGCATTTGCAAGGGTTTGGCAGCATTTCTGAGTGAATTGGCAAAAGTCAGATTTTTGCTGAAATTGTGACCCCCGGGGCTTAGGGATTTTTTCAAAAAATCTTTTTCCACCGGTTAAGTTGTTGAGGGCTAATTTCTTGTCCTGTGATAAAAAGGCTTCTGTTTCGACTTCCAAAACTTTTAGGGGAGAAATTGCAAGGGTTTGGCAGCATTTTTGAGTGAATTGGCAAAAGTCAGATTTTTGCTGAAATTCTGACCCCGGGGCTTAGGGATTTTTTCAAAAAATCTTTTTCCACCGGTTAAGTTGTTGAGGGCTAATTTCTTGTCCTGTGATAAAAAGGCTTCTGTTTCAACTTCCAAAACTTTCAGGGGAGCATTTGCAATGGTTTGGCAGCATTTTTGAGTGAATTGGCAAAAGTCAGATTTTTGCTGAAATTGTGACCCCGGGGCTTAGGGATTTTTTCAAAAAATCTTTTTCCACCGGTTAAGTTGTTGAGGGCTGTTTTCTGTTCCTATGATAAAAAACCTTCTGTTTCGACTGTGAAACCTTTCGGGGGAGCATTTGCAACCGTTTGGCAGCATTTTTGAGTGAATTGGCAAAAGTCAGAGTTTTGCTGAAATTGTGACCCCGGGGCTTAGGGATTTTTTCAAAAAAATCTTTTTCTGCCGGTTAAGTTGTTGAGGGCTGATTTCTGGTCCTATGATAAAAAACCTTCGGTTTCGACTGTCAAACCTTTCCGGGGATCATTTGCAACCGTTCGGCACCATTTTTGAGTGTATTGGCAAAAGTCAGATTTTTGCTGAAATTGTGACCCCGGAGCTTAGGCATTTTTACAAAAAATCTTTTTCCACCGGTTAAGTTGTTGAGGGCTGTTTTCTGTTCCTATGATAAAAAACCTTCTGTTTCGACTGTCAAAACTTTCAGGGGATCATTTGCAACCATTCGGCACCATTTTTGAGTGTATTGACAAAAGTCAGATTTTTGCAGAAATTGTGACGCCGGGGCTTAGGGATTTTTTCAAAAAAATCTTTTCCCACCGGTTAAGTTGTTGAGGGCTGTTTTCTGTTCCTATGATAAAAAACCTTCTGTTTCGACTGTCAAAACTATCAGGGGATCATTTGCAATCGTTCGGCACCATTTTTGAGTGTATTGGCAAAAGTCAGATTTTTGCTGAAATTGTGACCCCGGGGCTTAGGGATTTTTTCAAAAAATCTTTTTCCACTGGTTAAGTTGTTGAGGGCTGTTTTCTGTTCATATGATAAAAAACCTTCTGTTTCGACTGTCAAAACTTTCAGGGGATCATTTGCAATCGTTTGGCACCATTTTTGAGTGTATTGGCAAAAGTCAGATTTTTGCTGAAATTGTGACCCCGGGGCTTAGGCATTTTTTCAAAAAATCTTTTTCCACCGGTTAAGTTGTTGAGGGCTGTTTTCTGTTCCTATGATAAAAAAACTTCTGTTTCGACTGTCAAAAACTTTCAGGGGATCATTTGCAACCGTTCGGCACCATTTTTGAGTGTATTGGCAAAAGTCAGATTTTTGCTGAAATTGTGACCCCGGGGCTTAGGGATTTTTTCAAAAAATCTTTTTCCACCGGTTAAGTTGTTGAGGGCTGATTTCTTGTCCTGTGATAAAAAGGCTTCTGTTTCAACTTCCAAAACTTTCAGGGGAGCATTTGCAAGGGTTTGGCAGCATTTTTGAGTGAATTGGCAAAAGTCAGAGTTTTGCTGAAATTATGACCCCGGGGCTTAGGCATTTTTTCAAAAAAATCTTTTCCCACCGGTTAAGTTGTTGAGGGCTGATTTCTTCTCCTGTGATAAAAAGGCTTCTGTTTCGACATCCAAAACTTTCAGGGGAGCAATTGCAACCGTTCGGCACCATTTTTGAGTGAATTGGCAAAAGTCAGATTTTTGCTGAAATTGTGACCCCGGGGCTTAGGCATTTTTTCAAAAAATCTTTTTCCACCGGTTAAGTTGTTGAGGGCTGTTTTCTGTTCCTATGATAAAAAAACTTCTGTTTCGACTGTCAAAAACTTTCAGGGGATCATTTGCAACCGTTCGGCACCATTTTTGAGTGTACTGGCAAAAGTCAGATTTTTGCTGAAATTGTGACGCCGGGGCTTAGGGATTTTTTCAAAAAATCTTTTTCCACCGGTTAAGTTGTTGAGGGCTGATTTCTTGTCCTGTGATAAAAAGGCTTCTGTTTCAACTTCCAAAACTTTCAGGGGAGCATTTGCAAGGGTTTGGCAGCATTTTTGAGTGAATTGGCAAAAGTCAGAGTTTTGCTGAAATTCTGACCCCGGGGCTTAGGGATTTTTTCAAAAAAATCTTTTCCCACCGGTTAAGTTGTTGAGGGCTGATTTCTGGTCCTATGATAAAAAACCTTCGGTTTTGACTGCCAAAACTTTCATGGGAGCATTTGCAAGGGTTTGGCAGCATTTTTGAGTGAATTGGCAAAAGGCAGATTTTTGCTGAAATTGTGACCCCGGGGCTTAGGCATTTTTTCAAAAAACCTTTTTCCACCGGATAAGTTGTTGAGGGCTAATTTCTTGTCCTGTGATAAATAGGCTTCTGTTTCGACTTCCAAAACTTTTAAGGGAGAAATTGCAAGGGTTTGGCAGCATTTTTGAGTGAATTGGCAAAAGTCAGATTTTTGCTGAAATTGTGACCCCGGGGATTAGGGATTTTTTCAAAAAATCTTTTTCCACCGGTTAAGTTGTTGAGGGCTGATTTCTTCTCCTGTAATAAAAAGGCTTCTGTTTCGACTTCCAAAACTTTCAGGGGAGCATGTGCAAGGGTTTGGCAGCATTTTTGAGTGTATTGGCAAAAGTCAGATTTTTGCTGAAATTGTGACCCCCGGGGCTTAGGGATTTTTTCAAAAAATCTTTTTCCACTGGTTAAGTTGTTGAGGGCTGTTTTCTGTTCCTATGATAAAAAACCTTTTGTTTCGACTGTCAAAACTTTCAGGGAATCATTGGCAACCGTTCGGCACCATTTTTGAGTGAATTGGGAAAAGTCAGATTTTTGCTGAAATTGTGACCCCGGGGCTTAGGGATTTTTTCAAAAAAATCTTTTCCCACCGGTTAAGTTGTTGAGGGCTCTTTTCTGTTCCTATGATAAAAAACCTTCTGTTTCGACTGTCAAAACTTTCAGGGGATCATTTGCAATCGGTCGGCACCATTTTTTAGTGTATTGGCAAAAGTCAGATTTTTGCTGAAATTGTGACCCCGGGGCTTAGGGATTTTTTCAAAAAATCTTTTTCCACCGGTTAAGTTGTTGAGGGCTGATTTCTTCTCCTGTGATAAAAAGGCTTCTGTTTCGACATCCAAAACTTTCAGGGGAGCATTTGCAAGGGTTTGGCAGCATTTTTGAGTGAATTGGCAAAAGTCAGATTTTTGCTGAAATTGTGACGCCAGGGTTAGGGATTTTTTCAAAAAATCTTTTTCCACCGGATAAGTTGTTGAGGGCTAATTTCTTGTCCTGTGATAAATAGGCTTCTGTTTCGACTTCCAAAACTTTTAGGGGAGAAATTGCAAGGGTTTGGCAGCATTTTTGAGTGAATTGGCAAAAGTCAGATTTTTGCTGAAATTGTGACCCCGGGGATTAGGGATTTTTTCAAAAAATCTTTTTCCACCGGTTAAGTTGTTGAGGGCTAATTTCTTGTCCTGTGATAAAAAGGCTTCTGTTTCGACTTCCAAAACTTTTAGGGGAGAAATTGCAAGGGTTTGGCAGCATTTTTGAGTGAATTGGCAAAAGTCAGATTTTTGCTGAAATTGTGACCCCGGGGCTTAGGCATTTTTTCAAAAAATCTTTTTCCACCGGTTAAGTTGTTGAGGGCTGTTTTCTGTTCCTATGATAAAAAAACTTCTGTTTCGACTGTCAAAAACTTTCAGGGGATCATTTGCAACCGTTCGGCACCATTTTTGAGTGTACTGGCAAAAGTCAGATTTTTGCTGAAATTGTGACGCCGGGGCTTAGGGATTTTTTCAAAAAAATCTTTTCCCACCGGTTAAGTTGTTGAGGGCTGATTTCTGGTCCTATGATAAAAAACCTTCTGTTTCGACAGTCAAACCTTTCAGGGGATCATTTGCAACCGTTCAGGACTATTTCTGAGTGAACTGGGAAAAGTCAGATTTTTTCTGAAATTGTGACCCCGGGGCTTAGGGATTTTTTCAAAAAAATCTTTTCCCACCGGTTAAGTTGTTGAGGGCTGTTTTCTGTTCCTATGATAAAAAACCTTCTGTTTCGACAGTCAAACCTTTCAGGGGATCATTTGCAACCGTTCAGGACTATTTCTGAGTGAACTGGGAAAAGTCAGATATTTGCTGAAATTGTGACCCCGGGGCTTAGGGATTTTTTCAAAAAATCTTTTTCCACCGGTTAAGTTGTGGAGGGCTGATTTCTTCTCCTGTGATAAAAAGGCTTCTGTTTCGACATCCAAAACTTTCAGGGGAGCATTTGCAAGGGTTTGGCAGCATTTTTGAGTGAATTGGCAAAAGTCAGATTTTTGCTGAAATTGTGACCCCGGGGTTAGGGATTTTTTCAAAAAATCTTTTTCCACCGGATAAGTTGTTGAGGGCTAATTTCTTGTCCTGTGATAAATAGGCTTCTGTTTCGACTTCCAAAACTTTTAGGGGATCATTTGCAACCGTTCAGGACTATTTCTGAGTGAATTGGCAAAAGTCAGATTTTTGCTGAAATTGTGACCCCGGGGCTTAGGGATTTTTTCAAAAAATCTTTTTCCACCGGTTAAGTTGTTGAGGGCTGATTTCTTGTCCTGTGATAAAAAGGCTTCTGTTTCGACTTCCAAAACTTTCAGGGGAGCATTTGCAAGGGTTTGGCAACATTTTTGAGTGAATTGGCAAAAGTCAGATTTTTGCTGAAATTGTGATCCCGGGGTTAGGGATTTTTTCAAAAAATCTTTTTCCACCGGTTAAGTTGTTGAGGGCTAATTTCTTGTCCTGTAATAAAAAGGCTTCTGTTTCGACTTCCAAAACTTTCAGGGGAGCATTTGCAAGGGTTTGGCAGCATTTTTGAGTGAATTGGCAAAATTCAGATTTTTGGTGAAATTGTGACCCCGGGGCTTAGGGATTTTTTCAAAAAATCTTTTTCCACCGGTTAAGTTGTTGAGGGCTGATTTCTTGTCCTGTGATAAAAAAGCTTCTGTTTCAACTTCCAAAACTTTCAGGGGAGCATTTGCAAGGGTTTGGCAGCATTTTTGAGTGAATTGGCAAAAGTCAGAGTTTTGCTGAAATTCTGACCCCGGGGCTTAGGGATTTTTTCAAAAAAATCTTTTCCCACCGGTTAAGTTGTTGAGGGCTGATTTCTGGTCCTATGATAAAAAACCTTCGGTTTTGACTGCCAAAACTTTCATGGGAGCATTTGCAAGGGTTTGGCAGCATTTTTGAGTGAATTGGCAAAAGGCAGATTTTTGCTGAAATTGTGACCCCGGGGCTTAGGCATTTTTTCAAAAAATCTTTTTCCACCGGATAAGTTGTTGAGGGCTAATTTCTTGTCCTGTGATAAATAGGCTTCTGTTTCGACTTCCAAAACTTTTAAGGGAGAAATTGCAAGGGTTTGGCAGCATTTTTGAGTGAATTGGCAAAAGTCAGATTTTTGCTGAAATTGTGACCCCGGGGATTAGGGATTTTTTCAAAAAATCTTTTTCCACCGGTTAAGTTGTTGAGGGCTGATTTCTTCTCCTGTAATAAAAAGGCTTCTGTTTCGACTTCCAAAACTTTCAGGGGAGCATGTGCAAGGGTTTGGCAGCATTTTTGAGTGTATTGGCAAAAGTCAGATTTTTGCTGAAATTGTGACCCCCGGGGCTTAGGGATTTTTTCAAAAAATCTTTTTCCACTGGTTAAGTTGTTGAGGGCTGTTTTCTGTTCCTATGATAAAAAACCTTTTGTTTCGACTGTCAAAACTTTCAGGGAATCATTGGCAACCGTTCGGCACCATTTTTGAGTGAATTGGGAAAAGTCAGATTTTTGCTGAAATTGTGACCCCGGGGCTTAGGGATTTTTTCAAAAAAATCTTTTCCCACCGGTTAAGTTGTTGAGGGCTGTTTTCTGTTCCTATGATAAAAAACCTTCTGTTTCGACTGTCAAAACTTTCAGGGGATCATTTGCAATCGGTCGGCACCATTTTTTAGTGTATTGGCAAAAGTCAGATTTTTGCTGAAATTGTGACCCCGGGGCTTAGGGATTTTTTCAAAAAATCTTTTTCCACCGGTTAAGTTGTTGAGGGCTGTTTTCTGTTCCTATGATAAAAAACCTTCTGTTTCGACTGTCAAAACTTTCAGGGGATCATTTGCAACCGTTCGGCACCATTTTTGAGTGTATTGGCAAAAGTCAGATTTTTGCTGAAATTGTGACCCCGGGGCATAGGGATTTTTTCAAAAAATCTTTTTCCACCGGTTATGTTGTTGAGGGCTAATTTCTTGTCCTGTAATAAAAAGGCTTCTGTTTCGACTTCCAAAACTTTCAGGGGAGCATTTGCAAGGGTTTGGCAGCATTTTTGAGTGAATTGGCAAAAGTCAGATTTTTGCTGAAATTGTGACCCGGGGGATTAGGGATTTTTTCAAAAAATCTTTTTCCACCGGTTATGTTGTTGAGGGCTAATTTCTTGTCCTGTAATAAAAAGGCTTCTGTTTCGACTTCCAAAACTTTCAGGGGAGCATTTGCAAGGGTTTGGCAGCATTTTTGAGTGAATTGGCAAAAGTCAGATTTTTGCTGAAATTGTGACCCCGGGGCTTAGGGATTTTTTCAAAAAATCTTTTTCCACCGGTTAAGTTGTTGAGGGCTGATTTCTTGTCCTGTGATAAAAAGGCTTCTGTTTCAACTTCCAAAACTTTCAGGGGAGCATTTGCAAGGGTTTGGCAGCATTTTTGAGTGAATTGGCAAAAGTCAGAGTTTTGCTGAAATTCTGACCCCGGGGCTTAGGGATTTTTTCAAAAAATCTTTTTCCACCGGTTAAGTTGTTGAGGGCTGTTTTCTGTTCCTATGATAAAAAACCTTCTGTTTCGACTGTCAAAAACTTTCAGGGGAGAAATTGCAAGGGTTTGGCAGCATTTTTGAGTGAATTGGCAAAAGGCAGATTTTTGCTGAAATTGTGACCCCGGGGCTTAGGCATTTTTTCAAAAAATCTTTTTCCACCGGATAAGTTGTTGAGGGCTAATTTCTTGTCCTGTGATAAATAGGCTTCTGTTTCGACTTCCAAAACTTTTAAGGGAGAAATTGCAAGGGTTTGGCAGCATTTTTGAGTGAATTGGCAAAAGTCAGATTTTTGCTGAAATTGTGACCCCGGGGATTAGGGATTTTTTCAAAAAATCTTTTTCCACCGGTTAAGTTGTTGAGGGCTGATTTCTTCTCCTGTAATAAAAAGGCTTCTGTTTCGACTTCCAAAACTTTCAGGGGAGCATGTGCAAGGGTTTGGCAGCATTTTTGAGTGTATTGGCAAAAGTCAGATTTTTGCTGAAATTGTGACCCCCGGGGCTTAGGGATTTTTTCAAAAAATCTTTTTCCACTGGTTAAGTTGTTGAGGGCTGTTTTCTGTTCCTATGATAAAAAACCTTTTGTTTCGACTGTCAAAACTTTCAGGGAATCATTGGCAACCGTTCGGCACCATTTTTGAGTGAATTGGGAAAAGTCAGATTTTTGCTGAAATTGTGACCCCGGGGCTTAGGGATTTTTTCAAAAAAATCTTTTCCCACCGGTTAAGTTGTTGAGGGCTGTTTTCTGTTCCTATGATAAAAAACCTTCTGTTTCGACTGTCAAAACTTTCAGGGGATCATTTGCAATCGGTCGGCACCATTTTTTAGTGTATTGGCAAAAGTCAGATTTTTGCTGAAATTGTGACCCCGGGGCTTAGGGATTTTTTCAAAAAATCTTTTTCCACCGGTTAAGTTGTTGAGGGCTGTTTTCTGTTCCTATGATAAAAAACCTTCTGTTTCGACTGTCAAAACTTTCAGGGGATCATTTGCAACCGTTCGGCACCATTTTTGAGTGTATTGGCAAAAGTCAGATTTTTGCTGAAATTGTGACCCCGGGGCATAGGGATTTTTTCAAAAAATCTTTTTCCACCGGTTATGTTGTTGAGGGCTAATTTCTTGTCCTGTAATAAAAAGGCTTCTGTTTCGACTTCCAAAACTTTCAGGGGAGCATTTGCAAGGGTTTGGCAGCATTTTTGAGTGAATTGGCAAAAGTCAGATTTTTGCTGAAATTGTGACCCCGGGGCTTAGGGATTTTTTCAAAAAATCTTTTTCCACCGGTTATGTTGTTGAGGGCTAATTTCTTGTCCTGTAATAAAAAGGCTTCTGTTTCGACTTCCAAAACTTTCAGGGGAGCATTTGCAAGGGTTTGGCAGCATTTTTGAGTGAATTGGCAAAAGTCAGATTTTTGCTGAAATTGTGACCCCGGGGCTTAGGGATTTTTTCAAAAAATCTTTTTCCACCGGTTAAGTTGTTGAGGGCTGATTTCTTGTCCTGTGATAAAAAGGCTTCTGTTTCAACTTCCAAAACTTTCAGGGGAGCATTTGCAAGGGTTTGGCAGCATTTTTGAGTGAATTGGCAAAAGTCAGAGTTTTGCTGAAATTCTGACCCCGGGGCTTAGGGATTTTTTCAAAAAATCTTTTTCCACCGGTTAAGTTGTTGAGGGCTGTTTTCTGTTCCTATGATAAAAAACCTTCTGTTTCGACTGTCAAAAACTTTCAGGGGAGAAATTGCAAGGGTTTGGCAGCATTTTTGAGTGAATTGGCAAAAGTCAGATTTTTGCTGAAATTGTGACCCCGGGGCTTAGGGATTTTTTCAAAAAATCTTTTTCCACCGGTTAAGTTGTTGAGGGCTAATTTCTTGTCCTGTGATAAAAAGGCTTCTGTTTCAACTTCCAAAACTTTCAGGGGAGCATTTGCAAGGGTTTGGCAGCATTTTTGAGTGAATTGGCAAAAGTCAGAGTTTTGCTGAAATTATGACCCCGGGGCTTAGGCATTTTTTCAAAAAAATCTTTTCCCACCGGTTAAGTTGTTGAGGGCTGATTTCTTCTCCTGTGATAAAAAGGCTTCTGTTTCGACATCCAAAACTTTCAGGGGAGCAATTGCAACCGTTCGGCACCATTTTTGAGTGGATTGGCAAAAGTCAGATTTTTGCTGAAATTGTGACCCCGGGGCTTAGGCATTTTTTCAAAAAATCTTTTTCCACCGGTTAAGTTGTTGAGGGCTGTTTTCTGTTCCTATGATAAAAAAACTTCTGTTTCGACTGTCAAAAACTTTCAGGGGATCATTTGCAACCGTTCGGCACCATTTTTGAGTGTATTGGCAAAAGTCAGATTTTTGCTGAAATTGTGACCCCGGGGCTTAGGGATTTTTTCAAAAAATCTTTTTCCACCGGTTAAGTTGTTGAGGGCTGATTTCTTGTCCTGTGATAAAAAGGCTTCTGTTTCAACTTCCAAAACTTTCAGGGGAGCATTTGCAAGGGTTTGGCAGCATTTTTGAGTGAATTGGCAAAAGTCAGAGTTTTGCTGAAATTATGACCCCGGGGCTTAGGCATTTTTTCAAAAAAATCTTTTCCCACCGGTTAAGTTGTTGAGGGCTTATTTCTTCTCCTGTGATAAAAAGGCTTCTGTTTCGACATCCAAAACTTTCAGGGGAGCAATTGCAACCGTTCGGCACCATTTTTGAGTGAATTGGCAAAAGTCAGATTTTTGCTGAAATTGTGACCCCGGGGCTTAGGCATTTTTTCAAAAAATCTTTTTCCACCGGTTAAGTTGTTGAGGGCTGTTTTCTGTTCCTATGATAAAAAAACTTCTGTTTCGACTGTCAAAAACTTTCAGGGGATCATTTGCAACCGTTCGGCACCATTTTTGAGTGTACTGGCAAAAGTCAGATTTTTGCTGAAATTGTGACGCCGGGGCTTAGGGATTTTTTCAAAAAATCTTTTTCCACCGGTTAAGTTGTTGAGGGCTGATTTCTTGTCCTGTGATAAAAAGGCTTCTGTTTCAACTTCCAAAACTTTCAGGGGAGCATTTGCAAGGGTTTGGCAGCATTTTTGAGTGAATTGGCAAAAGTCAGAGTTTTGCTGAAATTCTGACCCCGGGGCTTAGGGATTTTTTCAAAAAAATCTTTTCCCACCGGTTAAGTTGTTGAGGGCTGATTTCTGGTCCTATGATAAAAAACCTTCGGTTTTGACTGCCAAAACTTTCATGGGAGCATTTGCAAGGGTTTGGCAGCATTTTTGAGTGAATTGGCAAAAGGCAGATTTTTGCTGAAATTGTGACCCCGGGGCTTAGGCATTTTTTCAAAAAATCTTTTTCCACCGGATAAGTTGTTGAGGGCTAATTTCTTGTCCTGTGATAAATAGGCTTCTGTTTCGACTTCCAAAACTTTTAAGGGAGAAATTGCAAGGGTTTGGCAGCATTTTTGAGTGAATTGGCAAAAGTCAGATTTTTGCTGAAATTGTGACCCCGGGGATTAGGGATTTTTTCAAAAAATCTTTTTCCACCGGTTAAGTTGTTGAGGGCTGATTTCTTCTCCTGTAATAAAAAGGCTTCTGTTTCGACTTCCAAAACTTTCAGGGGAGCATGTGCAAGGGTTTGGCAGCATTTTTGAGTGTATTGGCAAAAGTCAGATTTTTGCTGAAATTGTGACCCCCGGGGCTTAGGGATTTTTTCAAAAAATCTTTTTCCACTGGTTAAGTTGTTGAGGGCTGTTTTCTGTTCCTATGATAAAAAACCTTTTGTTTCGACTGTCAAAACTTTCAGGGAATCATTGGCAACCGTTCGGCACCATTTTTGAGTGAATTGGGAAAAGTCAGATTTTTGCTGAAATTGTGACCCCGGGGCTTAGGGATTTTTTCAAAAAAATCTTTTCCCACCGGTTAAGTTGTTGAGGGCTCTTTTCTGTTCCTATGATAAAAAACCTTCTGTTTCGACTGTCAAAACTTTCAGGGGATCATTTGCAATCGGTCGGCACCATTTTTTAGTGTATTGGCAAAAGTCAGATTTTTGCTGAAATTGTGACCCCGGGGCTTAGGGATTTTTTCAAAAAATCTTTTTCCACCGGTTAAGTTGTTGAGGGCTGATTTCTTCTCCTGTGATAAAAAGGCTTCTGTTTCGACATCCAAAACTTTCAGGGGAGCATTTGCAAGGGTTTGGCAGCATTTTTGAGTGAATTGGCAAAAGTCAGATTTTTGCTGAAATTGTGACGCCAGGGTTAGGGATTTTTTCAAAAAATCTTTTTCCACCGGATAAGTTGTTGAGGGCTAATTTCTTGTCCTGTGATAAATAGGCTTCTGTTTCGACTTCCAAAACTTTTAGGGGAGAAATTGCAAGGGTTTGGCAGCATTTTTGAGTGAATTGGCAAAAGTCAGATTTTTGCTGAAATTGTGACCCCGGGGATTAGGGATTTTTTCAAAAAATCTTTTTCCACCGGTTAAGTTGTTGAGGGCTGTTTTCTGTTCCTATGATAAAAAAACTTCTGTTTCGACTGTCAAAAACTTTCAGGGGATCATTTGCAACCGTTCGGCACCATTTTTGAGTGTACTGGCAAAAGTCAGATTTTTGCTGAAATTGTGACGCCGGGGCTTAGGGATTTTTTCAAAAAAATCTTTTCCCACCGGTTAAGTTGTTGAGGGCTGATTTCTGGTCCTATGATAAAAAACCTTCTGTTTCGACAGTCAAACCTTTCAGGGGATCATTTGCAACCGTTCAGGACTATTTCTGAGTGAACTGGGAAAAGTCAGATTTTTTCTGAAATTGTGACCCCGGGGCTTAGGGATTTTTTCAAAAAAATCTTTTCCCACCGGTTAAGTTGTTGAGGGCTGATTTCTGGTCCTATGATAAAAAACCTTCGGTTTTGACTGCCAAAACTTTCATGGGAGCATTTGCAAGGGTTTGGCAGCATTTTTGAGTGAATTGGCAAAAGGCAGATTTTTGCTGAAATTGTGACCCCGGGGCTTAGGCATTTTTTCAAAAAATCTTTTTCCACCGGATAAGTTGTTGAGGGCTAATTTCTTGTCCTGTGATAAATAGGCTTCTGTTTCGACTTCCAAAACTTTTAAGGGAGAAATTGCAAGGGTTTGGCAGCATTTTTGAGTGAATTGGCAAAAGTCAGATTTTTGCTGAAATTGTGACCCCGGGGATTAGGGATTTTTTCAAAAAATCTTTTTCCACCGGTTAAGTTGTTGAGGGCTGATTTCTTCTCCTGTAATAAAAAGGCTTCTGTTTCGACTTCCAAAACTTTCAGGGGAGCATGTGCAAGGGTTTGGCAGCATTTTTGAGTGTATTGGCAAAAGTCAGATTTTTGCTGAAATTGTGACCCCCGGGGCTTAGGGATTTTTTCAAAAAATCTTTTTCCACTGGTTAAGTTGTTGAGGGCTGTTTTCTGTTCCTATGATAAAAAACCTTTTGTTTCGACTGTCAAAACTTTCAGGGAATCATTGGCAACCGTTCGGCACCATTTTTGAGTGAATTGGGAAAAGTCAGATTTTTGCTGAAATTGTGACCCCGGGGCTTAGGGATTTTTTCAAAAAAATCTTTTCCCACCGGTTAAGTTGTTGAGGGCTCTTTTCTGTTCCTATGATAAAAAACCTTCTGTTTCGACTGTCAAAACTTTCAGGGGATCATTTGCAATCGGTCGGCACCATTTTTTAGTGTATTGGCAAAACTCAGATTTTTGCTGAAATTGTGACCCCGGGGCTTAGGGATTTTTTCAAAAAATCTTTTTCCACCGGTTAAGTTGTTGAGGGCTGATTTCTTCTCCTGTGATAAAAAGGCTTCTGTTTCGACATCCAAAACTTTCAGGGGAGCATTTGCAAGGGTTTGGCAGCATTTTTGAGTGAATTGGCAAAAGTCAGATTTTTGCTGAAATTGTGACGCCAGGGTTAGGGATTTTTTCAAAAAATCTTTTTCCACCGGATAAGTTGTTGAGGGCTAATTTCTTGTCCTGTGATAAATAGGCTTCTGTTTCGACTTCCAAAACTTTTAGGGGAGAAATTGCAAGGGTTTGGCAGCATTTTTGAGTGAATTGGCAAAAGTCAGATTTTTGCTGAAATTGTGACCCCGGGGATTAGGGATTTTTTCAAAAAATCTTTTTCCACCGGTTAAGTTGTTGAGGGCTAATTTCTTGTCCTGTGATAAAAAGGCTTCTGTTTCGACTTCCAAAACTTTTAGGGGAGAAATTGCAAGGGTTTGGCAGCATTTTTGAGTGAATTGGCAAAAGTCAGATTTTTGCTGAAATTGTGACCCCGGGGCTTAGGCATTTTTTCAAAAAATCTTTTTCCAC
This sequence comes from Podarcis gaigeae, assembly GCF_964106915.1. Classification (NCBI taxonomy): domain Eukaryota; kingdom Metazoa; phylum Chordata; class Lepidosauria; order Squamata; family Lacertidae; genus Podarcis; species Podarcis gaigeae. The sequence goes on from NW_028153443.1 coordinate 256,492, forward strand.
CGGTTAAGTTGTTGAGGGCTGTTTTCTGTTCCTATGATAAAAAAACTTCTGTTTCGACTGTCAAAAACTTTCAGGGGATCATTTGCAACCGTTCGGCACCATTTTTGAGTGTACTGGCAAAAGTCAGATTTTTGCTGAAATTGTGACGCCGGGGCTTAGGGATTTTTTCAAAAAAATCTTTTCCCACCGGTTAAGTTGTTGAGGGCTGATTTCTGGTCCTATGATAAAAAACCTTCTGTTTCGACAGTCAAACCTTTCAGGGGATCATTTGCAACCGTTCAGGACTATTTCTGAGTGAACTGGGAAAAGTCAGATTTTTTCTGAAATTGTGACCCCGGGGCTTAGGGATTTTTTCAAAAAAATCTTTTCCCACCGGTTAAGTTGTTGAGGGCTGTTTTCTGTTCCTATGATAAAAAACCTTCTGTTTCGACAGTCAAACCTTTCAGGGGATCATTTGCAACCGTTCAGGACTATTTCTGAGTGAACTGGGAAAAGTCAGATATTTGCTGAAATTGTGACCCCGGGGCTTAGGGATTTTTTCAAAAAATCTTTTTCCACCGGTTAAGTTGTGGAGGGCTGATTTCTTCTCCTGTGATAAAAAGGCTTCTGTTTCGACATCCAAAACTTTCAGGGGAGCATTTGCAAGGGTTTGGCAGCATTTTTGAGTGAATTGGCAAAAGTCAGATTTTTGCTGAAATTGTGACCCCGGGGTTAGGGATTTTTTCAAAAAATCTTTTTCCACCGGATAAGTTGTTGAGGGCTAATTTCTTGTCCTGTGATAAATAGGCTTCTGTTTCGACTTCCAAAACTTTTAGGGGATCATTTGCAACCGTTCAGGACTATTTCTGAGTGAATTGGCAAAAGTCAGATTTTTGCTGAAATTGTGACCCCGGGGCTTAGGGATTTTTTCAAAAAATCTTTTTCCACCGGTTAAGTTGTTGAGGGCTGATTTCTTGTCCTGTGATAAAAAGGCTTCTGTTTCGACTTCCAAAACTTTCAGGGGAGCATTTGCAAGGGTTTGGCAACATTTTTGAGTGAATTGGCAAAAGTCAGATTTTTGCTGAAATTGTGATCCCGGGGTTAGGGATTTTTTCAAAAAATCTTTTTCCACCGGTTAAGTTGTTGAGGGCTAATTTCTTGTCCTGTAATAAAAAGGCTTCTGTTTCGACTTCCAAAACTTTCAGGGGAGCATTTGCAAGGGTTTGGCAGCATTTTTGAGTGAATTGGCAAAATTCAGATTTTTGGTGAAATTGTGACCCCGGGGCTTAGGGATTTTTTCAAAAAATCTTTTTCCACCGGTTAAGTTGTTGAGGGCTGATTTCTTGTCCTGTGATAAAAAGGCTTCTGTTTCAACTTCCAAAACTTTCAGGGGAGCATTTGCAAGGGTTTGGCAGCATTTTTGAGTGAATTGGCAAAAGTCAGAGTTTTGCTGAAATTCTGACCCCGGGGCTTAGGGATTTTTTCAAAAAAATCTTTTCCCACCGGTTAAGTTGTTGAGGGCTGATTTCTGGTCCTATGATAAAAAACCTTCGGTTTTGACTGCCAAAACTTTCATGGGAGCATTTGCAAGGGTTTGGCAGCATTTTTGAGTGAATTGGCAAAAGGCAGATTTTTGCTGAAATTGTGACCCCGGGGCTTAGGCATTTTTTCAAAAAATCTTTTTCCACCGGATAAGTTGTTGAGGGATAATTTCTTGTCCTGTGATAAATAGGCTTCTGTTTCGACTTCCAAAACTTTTAAGGGAGAAATTGCAAGGGTTTGGCAGCATTTTTGAGTGAATTGGCAAAAGTCAGATTTTTGCTGAAATTGTGACCCCGGGGATTAGGGATTTTTTCAAAAAATCTTTTTCCACCGGTTAAGTTGTTGAGGGCTGATTTCTTCTCCTGTAATAAAAAGGCTTCTGTTTCGACTTCCAAAACTTTCAGGGGAGCATGTGCAAGGGTTTGGCAGCATTTTTGAGTGTATTGGCAAAAGTCAGATTTTTGCTGAAATTGTGACCCCCGGGGCTTAGGGATTTTTTCAAAAAATCTTTTTCCACTGGTTAAGTTGTTGAGGGCTGTTTTCTGTTCCTATGATAAAAAACCTTTTGTTTCGACTGTCAAAACTTTCAGGGAATCATTGGCAACCGTTCGGCACCATTTTTGAGTGAATTGGGAAAAGTCAGATTTTTGCTGAAATTGTGACCCCGGGGCTTAGGGATTTTTTCAAAAAAATCTTTTCCCACCGGTTAAGTTGTTGAGGGCTGTTTTCTGTTCCTATGATAAAAAACCTTCTGTTTCGACTGTCAAAACTTTCAGGGGATCATTTGCAATCGGTCGGCACCATTTTTTAGTGTATTGGCAAAAGTCAGATTTTTGCTGAAATTGTGACCCCGGGGCTTAGGGATTTTTTCAAAAAATCTTTTTCCACCGGTTAAGTTGTTGAGGGCTGATTTCTTCTCCTGTGATAAAAAGGCTTCTGTTTCGACATCCAAAACTTTCAGGGGAGCATTTGCAAGGGTTTGGCAGCATTTTTGAGTGAATTGGCAAAAGTCAGATTTTTGCTGAAATTGTGACGCCAGGGTTAGGGATTTTTTCAAAAAATCTTTTTCCACCGGATAAGTTGAGGGCTAATTTCTTGTCCTGTGATAAATAGGCTTCTGTTTCGACTTCCAAAACTTTTAGGGGAGAAATTGCAAGGGTTTGGCAGCATTTTTGAGTGAATTGGCAAAAGTCAGATTTTTGCTGAAATTGTGACCCCGGGGATTAGGGATTTTTTCAAAAAATCTTTTTCCACCGGTTAAGTTGTTGAGGGCTAATTTCTTGTCCTGTGATAAAAAGGCTTCTGTTTCGACTTCCAAAACTTTTAGGGGAGAAATTGCAAGGGTTTGGCAGCATTTTTGAGTGAATTGGCAAAAGTCAGATTTTTGCTGAAATTGTGATCCCGGGGCTTAGGGATTTTTTCAAAAAATCTTTTTCCACCGGTTAAGTTGTTGAGGGCTGTTTTCTGTTCCTATGATAAAAAACCTTCTGTTTCGACTGTCAAACCTTTCAGGGGAGCATTTGCAACCGTTTGGCAGCATTTTTGAGTGAATTGGCAAAAGTCAGAGTTTTGCTGAAATTCTGACCCCGGGGCTTAGGGATTTTTTCAAAAAAATCTTTTCCCACCGGTTAAGTTGTTGAGGGCTGATTTCTGGTCCTATGATAAAAAACCTTCGGTTTTGACTGTCAAACCTTTCCGGGGATCATTTGCAACCGTTCGGCACCATTTTTGAGTGTATTGGCAAAAGTCAGATTTTTGCTGAAATTGTGACCCCCGGGGCTTAGGCATTTTTTCAAAAAATCTTTTTCCACCGCTTAAGTTGTTGAGGGCTGTTTTCTGTTCCTATGATAAAAAACCTTCTGTTTCGACAGTCAAAAACTTTCAGGGGATCATTTGCAACCGTTCGGCACCATTTTTGAGTGTATTAGCAAAAGTAAGATTTTTGCTGAAATTGTGACGCCGGGGCTTAGGGATTTTTTCAAAAAAATCTTTTCCCACCGGTTAAGTTGTTGAGGGCTGATTTCTGGTACTATGATAAAAAACCTTCTGTTTCGACAGTCAAACCTTTCAGGGGATCATTTGCAACCATTCAGGACTATTTCTGAGTGAATTGGCAAAAGTCAGATTTTTGCTGAAATTGTGACCCCGGGGATTAGGGATTTTTTCAAAAAATCTTTTTCCACCGGTTAAGTTGTTGAGGGCTGTTTTCTGTTCCTATGATAAAAAACCTTCTGTTTCGACTGTCAAACCTTTCAGGGGAGCATTTGCAACCGTTTGGCAGCATTTTTGAGTGAATTGGCAAAAGTCAGAGTTTTGCTGAAATTCTGACCCCGGGGCTTAGGGATTTTTTCAAAAAAATCTTTTTCTGCCGGTTAAGTTGTTGAGGGCTGATTTCTGGTCCTATGATAAAAAACCTTCGGTTTTGACTGTCAAACCTTTCCGGGGATCATTTGCAACCGTTCGGCACCATTTTTGAGTGTATTGGCAAAAATCAGATTTTTGCTGAAATTGTGACCCCCGGGGCTTAGGCATTTTTTCAAAAAATCTTTTTCCACCGGTTAAGTTGTTGAGGGCTGTTTTCTGTTCCTATGATAAAAAAACTTCTGTTTTGACTGTCAGAACTATCAGGGGATCATTTGCAATCGTTCGGCACCATTTTTGAGTGTATTGGCAAAAGTCAGATTTTTGCTGAAATTGTGACCTCGGGGCTTAGGGATTTTTTCAAAAAATCTTTTTCCACCGGTTAAGTTGTTGAGGGCTGATTTCTTGTCCTGTGATAAAAAGGCTTCTGTTTCGACATCCAAAACTTTCAGGGGAGCATTTGCAAGGGTTTGGCAGCATTTTTGAGTGAATTGGCAAAAGTCAGATTTTTGCTGAAATTGTGACGCCAGGGTTAGGGATTTTTTCAAAAAATCTTTTTCCACCGGATAAGTTGTTGAGGGCTAATTTCTTGTCCTGTGATAAATAGGCTTCTGTTTCGACTTCCAAAACTTTTAGGGGAGAAATTGCAAGGGTTTGGCAGCATTTTTGAGTGAATTGGCAAAAGTCAGATTTTTGCTGAAATTGTGACCCCGGGGATTAGGGATTTTTTCAAAAAATCTTTTTCCACCGGTTAAGTTGTTGAGGGCTAATTTCTTGTCCTGTGATAAAAAGGCTTCTGTTTCGACTTCCAAAACTTTTAGGGGAGAAATTGCAAGGGTTTGGCAGCATTTTTGAGTGAATTGGCAAAAGTCAGATTTTTGCTGAAATTGTGACCCCCGGGGCTTAGGCATTTTTTCAAAAAATCTTTTTCCACCGGTTAAGTTGTTGAGGGCTGTTTTCTGTTCCTATGATAAAAAACCTTCTGTTTCGACTGTCAAACCTTTCAGGGGAGCATTTGCAACCGTTTGGCAGCATTTTTGAGTGAATTGGCAAAAGTCAGAGTTTTGCTGAAATTCTGACCCCGGGGCTTAGGGATTTTTTCAAAAAAATCTTTTCCCACCGGTTAAGTTGTTGAGGGCTGATTTCTGGTCCAATGATAAAAAACCTTCGGTTTTGACTGTCAAACCTTTCCGGGGATCATTTGCAACCGTTCGGCACTATTTTTGAGTGTATTGGCAAAAGTCAGATTTTTGCTGAAATTGTGACCCCCGGGGCTTAGGGATTTTTTCAAAAAATCTTTTTCCACCGCTTAAGTTGTTGAGGGCTGTTTTCTGTTCCTATGATAAAAAACCTTCTGTTTCGACAGTCAAAAACTTTCAGGGGATCATTTGCAACCGTTCGGCACCATTTTTGAGTGTATTAGCGAAAGTAAGATTTTTGCTGAAATTGTGACGCCGGGGCTTAGGGATTTTTTCAAAAAAATCTTTTCCCACCGGTTAAGTTGTTGAGGGCTGATTTCTGGTACTATGATAAAAAACCTTCTGTTTCGACAGTCAAACCTTTCAGGGGATCATTTGCAACCGTTCAGGACTATTTCTGAGTGAATTGGCAAAAGTCAGATTTTTGCTGAAATTGTGACCCCGGGGCTTAGGGATTTTTTCAAAAAATCTTTTTCCACCGGTTAAGTTGTTGAGGGCTAATTTCTTGTCCTGTAATAAAAAGGCTTCTGTTTCGACTTCCAAAACTTTCAGGGGAGCATTTGCAAGGGTTTGGCAGCATTTTGGAGTGAATTGGCAAAAGTCAGATTTTTGCTGAAATTGTGACCCCGGGGCTTAGGGATTTTTTCAAAAAAATCTTTTCCCACCGGTTAAGTTGTTGAGGGCTGATTTCTGGTCCTATGATAAAAAACCTTCGGTTTTGACTGTCAAACCTTTCCGGGGATTATTTGCAACCGTTCGGCACCATTTTTGAGTGTATTGGCAAAAGTCAGATTTTTTCTGAAATTGTGACCCCCGGGGCTTAGGCATTTTTTCAAAAAATCTTTTTCCACCGCTTAAGTTGTTGAGGGCTGTTTTCTGTTCCTATGATAAAAAACCTTCTGTTTCGACAGTCAAAAACTTTCAGGGGATCATTTGCAACCGTTCGGCACCATTTTTGAGTGTATTAGCAAAAGTAAGATTTTTGCTGAAATTGTGACGCCGGGGCTTAGGGATTTTTTCAAAAAAATCTTTTCCCACCGGTTAAGTTGTTGAGGGCTGATTTCTGGTACTATGATAAAAAACCTTCTGTTTCGACAGTCAAACCTTTCAGGGGATCATTTGCAACCGTTCAGGACTATTTCTGAGTGAATTGGCAAAAGTCAGATTTTTGCTGAAATTGTGACCCCGGGGCTTAGGGATTTTTTCAAAAAATCTTTTTCCACCGGTTAAGTTGTTGAGGGCTAATTTCTTGTCCTGTAATAAAAAGGCTTCTGTTTCGACTTCCAAAACTTTCAGGGGAGCATTTGCAAGGGTTTGGCAGCATTTTTGAGTGAATTGGCAAAAGTCAGATTTTTGCTGAAATTGTGACCCCGGGGCTTAGGGATTTTTTCAAAAAAATCTTTTCCCACCGGTTAAGTTGTTGAGGGCTGATTTCTGGTCCTATGATAAAAAACCTTCGGATTTGACTGTCAAACCTTTCCGGGGATCATTTGCAACCGTTCGGCACCATTTTTGAGTGTATTGGCAAAAGTCAGATTTTTTCTGAAATTGTGACCCCCGGGGCTTAGGCATTTTTTCAAAAAATCTTTTTCGACCGGTTAAGTTGTTGAGGGCTGTTTTCTGTTCCTATGATAAAAAACCTTCTGTTTCGACTGTCAAAAACTTTCAGGGGATCATTTGCAACTGTTCGGCACCATTTTTGAGTGTATTGGCAAAAGTCAGATTTTTGCTGAAATTGTGACCCCGGGATTAGGGATTTTTTCAAAAAATCTTTTTCCACCGTTTAAGTTGTTGAGGGCTAATTTCTTGTCCTGTAATAAAAAGGCTTCTGTTTCGACTTCCAAAACTTTCAGGGGAGCATTTGCAAGAGTTTGGCAGCATTTTTGAGTGAATTGGCAAAAGTCAGATTTTTGCTGAAATTGTGACCCCGGGGCTTAGGGATTTTTTCAAAAAATCTTTTTCCACCGGTTAAGTTGTTGAGGGCTGATTTCTTGTCCTGTGATAAAAAGGCTTCTGTTTCGACATCCAAAACTTTCAGGGGAGCATTTGCAAGGGTTTGGCAGCATTTTTGAGTGAATTGGCAAAAGTCAGATTTTTGCTGAAATTGTGACGCCAGGGTTAGGGATTTTTTCAAAAAATCTTTTTCCACCGGATAAGTTGTTGAGGGCTAATTTCTTGTCCTGTGATAAATAGGCTTCTGTTTCGACTTCCAAAACTTTTAGGGGAGAAATTGCAAGGGTTTGGCAGCATTTTTGAGTGAATTGGCAAAAGTCAGATTTTTGCTGAAATTGTGACCCCGGGGATTAGGGATTTTTTCAAAAAATCTTTTTCCACCGGTTAAGTTGTTGAGGGCTAATTTCTTGTCCTGTGATAAAAAGGCTTCTGTTTCGACTTCCAAAACTTTTAGGGGAGAAATTGCAAGGGTTTGGCAGCATTTTTGAGTGAATTGGCAAAAGTCAGATTTTTGCTGAAATTGTGACCCCGGGGCTTAGGGATTTTTTCAAAAAATCTTTTTCCACCGGTTAAGTTGTTGAGGGCTGTTTTCTGTTCCTATGATAAAAAACCTTCTGTTTCGACTGTCAAACCTTTCAGGGGAGCATTTGCAACCGTTTGGCAGCATTTTTGAGTGAATTGGCAAAAGTCAGAGATTTGCTGAAATTCTGACCCCGGGGCTTAGGGATTTTTTCAAAAAAATCTTTTCCCACCGGTTAAGTTGTTGAGGGCTGATTTCTGGTCCTATGATAAAAAACCTTCGGTTTTGACTGTCAAACCTTTCCGGGGATCATTTGCAACCGTTCGGCACCATTTTTGAGTGTATTGGCAAAAGTCAGATTTTTGCTGAAATTGTGACCCCCGGGGCTTAGGCATTTTTTCAAAAAATCTTTTTCCACCGCTTAAGTTGTTGAGGGCTGTTTTCTGTTCCTATGATAAAAAACCTTCTGTTTCGACTGTCAAAAACTTTCAGGGGATCATTTGCAACTGTTCGGCACCATTTTTGAGTGTATTGGCAAAAGTCAGATTTTTGCTGAAATTGTGACCCCGGGATTAGGGATTTTTTCAAAAAATCTTTTTCCACCGTTTAAGTTGTTGAGGGCTAATTTCTTGTCCTGTAATAAAAAGGCTTCTGTTTCGACTTCCAAAACTTTCAGGGGAGCATTTGCAAGAGTTTGGCAGCATTTTTGAGTGAATTGGCAAAAGTCAGATTTTTGCTGAAATTGTGACCCCGGGGCTTAGGGATTTTTTCAAAAAATCTTTTTCCACCGGTTAAGTTGTTGAGGGCTGATTTCTTGTCCTGTGATAAAAAGGCTTCTGTTTCGACATCCAAAACTTTCAGGGGAGCATTTGCAAGGGTTTGGCAGCATTTTTGAGTGAATTGGCAAAAGTCAGATTTTTGCTGAAATTGTGACGCCAGGGTTAGGGATTTTTTCAAAAAATCTTTTTCCACCGGATAAGTTGTTGAGGGCTAATTTCTTGTCCTGTGATAAATAGGCTTCTGTTTCGACTTCCAAAACTTTTAGGGGAGAAATTGCAAGGGTTTGGCAGCATTTTTGAGTGAATTGGCAAAAGTCAGATTTTTGCTGAAATTGTGACCCCGGGGATTAGGGATTTTTTCAAAAAATCTTTTTCCACCGGTTAAGTTGTTGAGGGCTAATTTCTTGTCCTGTGATAAAAAGGCTTCTGTTTCGACTTCCAAAACTTTTAGGGGAGAAATTGCAAGGGTTTGGCAGCATTTTTGAGTGAATTGGCAAAAGTCAGATTTTTGCTGAAATTGTGACCCCGGGGCTTAGGGATTTTTTCAAAAAATCTTTTTCCACCGGTTAAGTTGTTGAGGGCTGTTTTCTGTTCCTATGATAAAAAACCTTCTGTTTCGACTGTCAAACCTTTCAGGGGAGCATTTGCAACCGTTTGGCAGCATTTTTGAGTGAATTGGCAAAAGTCAGAGATTTGCTGAAATTCTGACCCCGGGGCTTAGGGATTTTTTCAAAAAAATCTTTTCCCACCGGTTAAGTTGTTGAGGGCTGATTTCTGGTCCTATGATAAAAAACCTTCGGTTTTGACTGTCAAACCTTTCCGGGGATCATTTGCAACCGTTCGGCACCATTTTTGAGTGTATTGGCAAAAGTCAGATTTTTGCTGAAATTGTGACCCCCGGGGCTTAGGCATTTTTTCAAAAAATCTTTTTCCACCGCTTAAGTTGTTGAGGGCTGTTTTCTGTTCCTATGATAAAAAACCTTCTGTTTCGACAGTCAAAAACTTTCAGGGGATCATTTGCAACCGTTCGGCACCATTTTTGAGTGTATTAGCAAAAGTAAGATTTTTGCTGAAATTGTGACGCCGGGGCTTAGGGATTTTTTCAAAAAAATCATTTCCCACCGGTTAAGTTGTTGAGGGCTGATTTCTGGTACTATGATAAAAAACCTTCTGTTTCGACAGTCAAACCTTTCAGGGGATCTTTTGCAACCGTTCAGGACTATTTCTGAGTGAATTGGCAAAAGTCAGATTTTTGCTGAAATTGTGACCCCGGGGCTTAGGGATTTTTTCAAAAAATCTTTTTCCACCGGTTAAGTTGTTGAGGGCTAATTTCTTGTCCTGTAATAAAAAGGCTTCTGTTTCGACTTCCAAAACTTTCAGGGGAGCATTTGCAAGGGTTTGGCAGCATTTTGGAGTGAATTGGCAAAAGTCAGATTTTTGCTGAAATTGTGACCCCGGGGCTTAGGGATTTTTTCAAAAAAATCTTTTCCCACCGGTTAAGTTGTTGAGGGCTGATTTCTGGTCCTATGATAAAAAACCTTCGGTTTTGACTGTCAAACCTTTCCGGGGATTATTTGCAACCGTTCGGCACCATTTTTGAGTGTATTGGCAAAAGTCAGATTTTTTCTGAAATTGTGACCCCCGGGGCTTAGGCATTTTTTCAAAAAATCTTTTTCCACCGCTTAAGTTGTTGAGGGCTGTTTTCTGTTCCTATGATAAAAAACCTTCTGTTTCGACAGTCAAAAACTTTCAGGGGATCATTTGCAACCGTTCGGCACCATTTTTGAGTGTATTAGCAAAAGTAAGATTTTTGCTGAAATTGTGACGCCGGGGCTTAGGGATTTTTTCAAAAAAATCTTTTCCCACCGGTTAAGTTGTTGAGGGCTGATTTCTGGTACTATGATAAAAAACCTTCTGTTTCGACAGTCAAACCTTTCAGGGGATCATTTGCAACCGTTCAGGACTATTTCTGAGTGAATTGGCAAAAGTCAGATTTTTGCTGAAATTGTGACCCCGGGGCTTAGGGATTTTTTCAAAAAATCTTTTTCCACCGGTTAAGTTGTTGAGGGCTAATTTCTTGTCCTGTAATAAAAAGGCTTCTGTTTCGACTTCCAAAACTTTCAGGGGAGCATTTGCAAGGGTTTGGCAGCATTTTTGAGTGAATTGGCAAAAGTCAGATTTTTGCTGAAATTGTGACCCCGGGGCTTAGGGATTTTTTCAAAAAAATCTTTTCCCACCGGTTAAGTTGTTGAGGGCTGATTTCTGGTCCTATGATAAAAAACCTTCGGATTTGACTGTCAAACCTTTCCGGGGATCATTTGCAACCGTTCGGCACCATTTTTGAGTGTATTGGCAAAAGTCAGATTTTTTCTGAAATTGTGACCCCCGGGGCTTAGGCATTTTTTCAAAAAATCTTTTTCGACCGGTTAAGTTGTTGAGGGCTGTTTTCTGTTCCTATGATAAAAAACCTTCTGTTTCGACTGTCAAAAACTTTCAGGGGATCATTTGCAACTGTTCGGCACCATTTTTGAGTGTATTGGCAAAAGTCAGATTTTTGCAGAAATTGTGACCCCGGGATTAGGGATTTTTTCAAAAAATCTTTTTCCACCGTTTAAGTTGTTGAGGGCTAATTTCTTGTCCTGTAATAAAAAGGCTTCTGTTTCGACTTCCAAAACTTTCAGGGGAGCATTTGCAAGAGTTTGGCAGCATTTTTGAGTGAATTGGCAAAAGTCAGATTTTTGCTGAAATTGTGACCCCGGGGCTTAGGGATTTTTTCAAAAAATCTTTTTCCACCGGTTAAGTTGTTGAGGGCTGATTTCTTGTCCTGTGATAAAAAGGCTTCTGTTTCGACATCCAAAACTTTCAGGGGAGCATTTGCAAGGGTTTGGCAGCATTTTTGAGTGAATTGGCAAAAGTCAGATTTTTGCTGAAATTGTGACGCCAGGGTTAGGGATTTTTTCAAAAAATCTTTTTCCACCGGATAAGTTGTTGAGGGCTAATTTCTTGTCCTGTGATAAATAGGCTTCTCTTTCGACTTCCAAAACTTTTAGGGGAGAAATTGCAAGGGTTTGGCAGCATTTTTGAGTGAATTGGCAAAAGTCAGATTTTTGCTGAAATTGTGACCCCGGGGATTAGGGATTTTTTCAAAAAATCTTTTTCCACCGGTTAAGTTGTTGAGGGCTAATTTCTTGTCCTGTGATAAAAAGGCTTCTGTTTCGACTTCCAAAACTTTTAGGGGAGAAATTGCAAGGGTTTGGCAGCATTTTTGAGTGAATTGGCAAAAGTCAGATTTTTGCTGAAATTGTGACCCCGGGGCTTAGGGATTTTTTCAAAAAATCTTTTTCCACCGGTTAAGTTGTTGAGGGCTGTTTTCTGTTCCTATGATAAAAAACCTTCTGTTTTGACTGTCAAACCTTTCAGGGGAGCATTTGCAACCGTTTGGCAGCATTTTTGAGTGAATTGGCAAAAGTCAGAGATTTGCTGAAATTCTGACCCCGGGGCTTAGGGATTTTTTCAAAAAAATCTTTTCCCACCGGTTAAGTTGTTGAGGGCTGATTTCTGGTCCTATGATAAAAAACCTTCGGTTTTGACTGTCAAACCTTTCTGGGGATCATTTGCAACCGTTCGGCACCATTTTTGAGTGTATTGGCAAAAGTCAGATTTTTGCTGAAATTGTGACCCCCGGGGCTTAGGCATTTTTTCAAAAAATCTTTTTCCACCGCTTAAGTTGTTGAGGGCTGTTTTCTGTTCCTATGATAAAAAACCTTCTGTTTCGACAGTCAAAAACTTTCAGGGGATCATTTGCAACCGTTCGGCACCATTTTTGAGTGTATTAGCAAAAGTAAGATTTTTGCTGAAATTGTGACGCCGGGGCTTAGGGATTTTTTCAAAAAAATCTTTTCCCACCGGTTAAGTTGTTGAGGGCTGATTTCTGGTACTATGATAAAAAACCTTCTGTTTCGACAGTCAAACCTTTCAGGGGATCATTTGCAACCGTTCAGGACTATTTCTGAGTGAATTGGCAAAAGTCAGATTTTTGCTGAAATTGTGACCCCGGGGCTTAGGGATTTTTTCAAAAAATCTTTTTCCACCGGTTAAGTTGTTGAGGGCTGTTTTCTGTTCCTATGATAAAAAACCTTCTGTTTCGACTGTCAAACCTTTCAGGGGAGCATTTGCAACCGTTTGGCAGCATTTTTGAGTGAATTGGCAAAAGTCAGAGTTTTGCTGAAATTCTGACCCCGGGGCTTAGGCATTTTTTCAAAAAATCTTTTTCCACCGGTTAAGTTGTTGAGGGCTGTTTTCTGTTCCTATGATAAAAAAACTTCTGTTTCGACTGTCAGAACTATCAGGGGATCATTTGCAACCGTTCGGCACCATTTTTGAGTGTATTGGCAAAAGTCAGATTTTTGCTGAAATTGTGACCCCGGGGCTTAGGGATTTTTTTCAAAAAATCTTTTTCCACTGGTTAAGTTGTTGAGGGCTGTTTTCTGTTCCTATGATAAAAAACCTTCTGTTTCGACTGCCAAAACTTTCATGGGAGCATTTGCAAGGGTTTGGCTGCATTTTTGAGTGAATTGGCAAAAGTCAGATTTTTGCTGAAATTGTGACCCCGGGGCTTAGGGATTTTTTCAAAAAATCTTTTTCCACCGGTTAAGTTGTTGAGGGCTAATTTCTTGTCCTGTAATAAAAAGGCTTCTGTTTCGACTTCCAAAACTTTCAGGGGAGCATTTGCAAGGGTTTGGCAGCATTTTTGAGTGAATTGGCAAAAGTCAGATTTTTCTGAAATTGTGACCCCGGGGCTTAGGGATTTTTTCAAAAAAATCTTTTCCCACCGGTTAAGTTGTTGAGGGCTGATTTCTGGTCCTATGATAAAAAACCTTCGGTTTTGACTGTCAAACCTTTCCGGGGATCATTTGCAACCGTTCGGCACCATTTTTGAGTGTATTGGCAAAAGTCAGATTTTTGCTGAAATTGTGACCCCCGGGGCTTAGGCATTTTTTCAAAAAATCTTTTTCCACCGGTTAAGTTGTTGAGGGCTGTTTTCTGTTCCTATGATAAAAAACCTTCTGTTTCGACTGTCAAAAACTTTCAGGGGATCATTTGCAACCGTTCGGCACCATTTTTGAGTGTATTGGCAAAAGTCAGATTTTTGCTGAAATTGTGACCCCGGGGATTAGGGATTTTTTCAAAAAATCTTTTTCCACCGTTTAAGTTGTTGAGGGCTAATTTCTTGTCCTGTAATAAAAAGGCTTCTGTTTCGACTTCCAAAACTTTCAGGGGATCATTTGCAATCGTTCGGCACCATTTTTGAGTGTATTGGCAAAAGTCAGATTTTTGCTGAAATTGTGACCCCGGGGCTTAGGGATTTTTTCAAAAAATCTTTTTCCACCGGTTAAGTTGTTGAGGGCTGTTTTCTGTTCCTATGATAAAAAACCTTCTGTTTCGACTGTCAAAACTTTCAGGGGATCATTTGCAACCGTTCGGCACCATTTTTGAGTGTATTGGCAAAAGTCAGATTTTTGCTGAAATTGTGACCCCGGGGCTTAGGGATTTTTTCAAAAAATCTTTTTCCACTGGTTAAGTTGTTGAGGGCTGTTTTCTGTTCCTATGATAAAAAACCTTATGTTTCGACTGCCAAAACTTTCATGGGAGCATTTGCAAGGGTTTGGCTGCATTTTTGAGTGAATTGGCAAAAGTCAGATTTTTGCTGAAATTGTGACCCCGGGGCTTAGGGATTTTTTCAAAAAATCTTTTTCCACCGGTTAAGTTGTTGAGGGCTAATTTCTTGTCCTGTAATAAAAAGACTTCTGTTTCGACTTCCAAAACTTTCAGGGGAGCATTTGCAAGGGTTTGGCAGCATTTTTGAGTGAATTGGCAAAAGTCAGATTTTTGCTGAAATTGTGACCCCGGGGCTTAGGGATTTTTTCAAAAAATCTTTTTCCACCGGTTAAGTTGTTGAGGGCTGATTTCTTGTCCTGTGATAAAAAGGCTTCTGTTTCAACTTCCAAAACTTTCAGGGGAGAAATTGCAAGGGTTTGGCAGCATTTTTGAGTGAATTGGCAAAAGTCAGATTTTTGCTGAAATTGTGACCCCGGGGCTTAGGGATTTTTTCAAAAAAATCTTTTCCCACCGGTTAAGTTGTTGAGGGCTGATTTCTTCTCCTGTGATAAAAAGGCTTCTGTTTCGACATCCAAAACTTTCAGGGGAGCATTTGCAACCGTTCGGCACCATTTTTGAGTGTATTGGCAAAAGTCAGATTTTTGCTGAAATTGTGACCCCGGGGCTTAGGCATTTTTTCAAAAAATCTTTTTCCACCGGTTAAGTTGTTGAGGGCTGTTTTCTGTTCCTATGATAAAAAAACTTCTGTTTCGACTGTCACAAACTTTCAGGGGATCATTTGCAACCGTTCGGCACCATTTTTGAGTGTATTGGCAAAAGTCAGATTTTTGCTGAAATTGTGACGCCGGGGCTTAGGGATTTTTTCAAAAAAATCTTTTCCCACCGGTTAAGTTGTTGAGGGCTGATTTCTGGTCCTATGATAAAAAACCTTCTGTTTCGACAGTCAAACCTTTCAGGGGATCATTTGCAACCGTTCAGGACTATTTCTGAGTGAACTGGGAAAAGTCAGATTTTTTCTGAAATTGTGACCCCGGGGCTTAGGGATATTTTCAAAAAAATCTTTTCCCACCGGTTAAGTTGTTGAGGGCTGATTTCTGGTCCTATGATAAAAAACCTTCTGTTTCGACAGTCAAACCTTTCAGGGGATCATTTGCAACCGTTCAGGACTATTTCTGAGTGAACTGGGAAAAGTCAGATTTTTTCTGAAATTGTGACCCCGGGGCTTAGGGATATTTACAAAAAAATCTTTTCCCACCGGTTAAGTTGTTGAGGGCTGTTTTCTGTTCCTATGATAAAAAACCTTCTGTTTCGACTGTCAAAACTTTCAGGGGAGCATTTGCAAGGGTTCGGCAGCATTTTTGAGTGAATAGGCTAAAGTCAGATTTTTGCTGAAATTGTGACCCGGGGCTTAGGGATTTTTTCAAAAAATCTTTTTCCACCGGTTAAGTTGTTGAGGGCTGATTTCTTCTCCTGTGATAAAAAGGCTTCTGTTTCGACATCCAAAACTTTCAGGGGAGCATTTGCAAGGGTTTGGCAGGATTTTTGAGTGAATTGGCAAAAGTCAGATTTTTGCTGAAATTGTGACCCCGGGGTTAGGGATTTTTTCAAAAAATCTTTTTCCACCGGATAAGTTGTTGAGGGCTAATTTCTTGTCCTGTGATAAATAGGCTTCTGTTTCGACTTCCAAAACTTTTAGGGGAGAAATTGCAACCGTTCGGCACCATTTTTGAGTGTATTGGCAAAAGTCAGATTTTTGCTGAAATTGTGACCCCGGGGATTAGGGATTTTTTCAAAAAATCTTTTTCCACCGGTTAAGTTGTTGAGGGCTGATTTCTTGTCTTGTGATAAAAAGGCTTCTGTTTCAACTTCCAAAACTTTCAGGGGAGAAATTGCAAGGGTTTGGCAGCATTTTTGAGTGAATTGGCAAAAGTCAGATTTTTGCTGAAATTGTGACCCCGGGGCTTAGGCATTTTTTCAAAAAAATCTTTTCCCACCGGTTAAGTTGTTGAGGGCTGATTTCTTCTCCTGTGATAAAAAGGCTTCTGTTTCGACATCCAAAACTTTCAGGGGAGCATTTGCAACCGTTCGGCACCATTTTTGAGTGTATTGGCAAAAGTCAGATTTTTGCTGAAATTGTGACCCCGGGGCTTAGGCATTTTTTCAAAAAATCTTTTTCCACCGGTTAAGTTGTTGAGGGCTGTTTTCTGTTCCTATGATAAAAAAACTTCTGTTTCGACTGTCACAAACTTTCAGGGGATCATTTGCAACCGTTCGGCATCATTTTTGAGTGTATTGGCAAAAGTCAGATTTTTGCTGAAATTGTGATGCCGGGGCTTAGGGATTTTTTCAAAAAAATCTTTTCCCACCGGTTAAGTTGTTGAGGGCTGATTTCTGGTCCTATGATAAAAAACCTTCTGTTTCGACAATCAAACCTTTCAGGGGATCATTTGCAACCGTTCAGGACTATTTCTGAGTGAACTGGGAAAAGTCAGATTTTTTCTGAAATTGTGACCCCGGGGCTTAGGGATATTTTCAAAAAAATCTTTTCCCACCGGTTAAGTTGTTGAGGGCTGTTTTCTGTTCCTATGATAAAAAACCTTCTGTTTCGACTGTCAAAACTTTCAGGGGTTCATTTGCAATCGGTCGGCACCATTTTTTAGTGTATTGGCAAAAGTCAGATTTTTGCTGAAATTGTGACCCCGGGGCTTAGGGATTTTTTCAAAAAATCTTTTTCCACCGGTTAAGTTGTTGAGGGCTGTTTTCTGTTCCTATGATAAAAAACCTTCTGTTTCGACTGTCAAAACTTTCAGGGGATCATTTGCAACCGTTCGGCACCATTTTTGAGTGAATTGGCAAAAGTCAGATTTTTGCTGAAATTGTGACCCCGGGGTTTAGGGATTTTTTCAAAAAATCTTTTTCCACTGGTTAAGTTGTTGAGGGCTGTTTTCTGTTCCTATGATAAAAAACCTTCTGTTTCGACTGCCAAAACTTTCAGGGGAGCATTTGCAAGGGTTTGGCAGCATTTTTGAGTGAATTGGCAAAAGTCAGATTTTTGCTGAAATTGTGACCCCGGGGCTTAGGGATTTTTTCAAAAAAATCTTTTCCCACCGGTTTAGTTGTTGAGGGCTGATTTCTGGTCCTATGATAAAAAACCTTCGGTTTTGACTGTCAAACCTTTCCGAGGATCATTTGCAACCGTTCGGCACCATTTTTGAGTGTATTGGCAAAAGTCAGATTTTTGCTGAAATTGTGACCCCCGGGGCTTAGGCATTTTTTCAAAAAATCTTTTTCCACCGTTTAAGTTGTTGAGGGCTAATTTCTTGTCCTGTAATAAAAAGGCTTCTGTTTCGACTTCCAAAACTTTCAGGGGAGCATTTGCAAGGGTTTGGCAGCATTTTTGAGTGAATTGGCAAAAGTCAGATTTTTGCTGAAATTGTGACCCCGGGGCTTAGGGATTTTTTCAAAAAAATCTTTTCCCACCGGTTAAGTTGTTGAGGGCTGATTTCTTCTCCTGTGATAAAAAGGCTTCTGTTTCGACATCCAAAACTTTCAGGGGAGCATTTGCAACCGTTCGGCACCATTTTTGAGTGTATTGGCAAAAGTCAGATTTTTGCTGAAATTGTGACCCCGTGGCTTAGGCATTTTTTCAAAAAATCTTTTTCCACCGGTTAAGTTGTTGAGGGCTGTTTTCTGTTCCTATGATAAAAAAACTTCTGTTTCGACTGTCACAAACTTTCAGGGGATCATTTGCAACCGTTCGGCACCATTTTTGAGTGTATTGGCAAAAGTCAGATTTTTGCTGAAATTGTGACGCCGGGGCTTAGGGATTTTTTCAAAAAAATCTTTTCCCACCGGTTAAGTTGTTGAGGGCTGATTTCTGGTCCTATGATAAAAAACCTTCTGTTTCGACAGTCAAACCTTTCAGGGGATCATTTGCAACCGTTCAGGACTATTTCTGAGTGAACTGGGAAAAGTCAGATTTTTTCTGAAATTGTGACCCCGGGGCTTAGGGATATTTTCAAAAAAATCTTTTCCCACCGGTTAAGTTGTTGAGGGCTGTTTTCTGTTCCTATGATAAAAAACCTTCTGTTTCGACTGTCAAAACTTTCAGGGGAGCATTTGCAAGGGTTCGGCAGCATTTTTGAGTGAATAGGCTAAAGTCAGATTTTTGCTGAAATTGTGACCCCGGGGCTTAGGGATTTTTTCAAAAAATCTTTTTCCACCGGTTAAGTTGTTGAGGGCTGATTTCTTCTCCTGTGATAAAAAGGCTTCTGTTTCGACATCGAAAACTTTCAGGGGAGCATTTGCAAGGGTTTGGCAGGATTTTTGAGTGAATTGGCAAAAGTCAGATTTTTGCTGAAATTGTGACCCCGGGGTTAGGGATTTTTTCAAAAAATCTTTTTCCACCGGATAAGTTGTTGAGGGCTAATTTCTTGTCCTGTGATAAATAGGCTTCTGTTTCGACTTCCAAAACTTTTAGGGGAGAAATTGCAACCTTTCGGCACCATTTTTGAGTGTATTGGCAAAAGTCAGATTTTTGCTGAAATTGTGACCCCGGGGATTAGGGATTTTTTCAAAAAATCTTTTTCCACCGGTTAAGTTGTTGAGGGCTGATTTCTTGTCCTGTGATAAAAAGGCTTCTGTTTCAACTTCCAAAACTTTCAGGGGAGCATTTGCAACCGTTCGTCACCATTTTTGAGTGAATTGGCAAAAGTCAGATTTTTGCTGAAATTGTGACCCCGGGGCTTAGGCATTTTTTCAAAAAATCTTTTTCCACCGGTTAAGTTGTTGAGGGCTGTTTTCTGTTCCTATGATAAAAAAACTTCTGTTTCGACTGTCACAAACTTTCAGGGGATCATTTGCAACCGTTCGGCATCATTTTTGAGTGTATTGGCAAAAGTCAGATTTTTGCTGAAATTGTGACGCCGGGGCTTAGGGATTTTTTCAAAAAAATCTTTTCCCACCGGTTAAGTTGTTGAGGGCTGATTTCTGGTCCTATGATAAAAAACCTTCTGTTTCGACAGTCAAACCTTTCAGGGGATCATTTGCAACCGTTCAGGACTATTTCTGAGTGAACTGGGAAAAGTCAGATTTTTTCTGAAATTGTGACCCCGGGGCTTAGGGATATTTTCAAAAAAATCTTTTCCCACCGGTTAAGTTGTTGAGGGCTGTTTTCTGTTCCTATGATAAAAAACCTTCTGTTTCGACTGTCAAAACTTTCAGGGGTTCATTTGCAATCGGTCGGCACCATTTTTTAGTGTATTGGCAAAAGTCAGATTTTTGCTGAAATTGTGACCCCGGGGCTTAGGGATTTTTTCAAAAAATCTTTTTCCACTGGTTAAGTTGTTGAGGGCTGTTTTCTGTTCCTATGATAAAAAACCTTCTGTTTCGACTGCCAAAACTTTCATGGGAGCATTTGCAAGGGTTTGGCTGCATTTTTGAGTGAATTGGCAAAAGTCAGATTTTTGCTGAAATTGTGACCCCGGGGCTTAGGGATTTTTTCAAAAAATCTTTTTCCACCGGTTAAGTTGTTGAGGGCTAATTTCTTGTCTTGTAATAAAAAGGCTTCTGTTTCGACTTCCAAAACTTTCAGGGGAGCATTTGCAAGGGTTTGGCAGCATTTTTGAGTGAATTGGCAAAAGTCAGATTTTTGCTGAAATTGTGACCCCGGGGCTTAGGGATTTTTTCAAAAAAATCTTTTCCCACCGGTTTAGTTGTTGACGGCTGATTTCTGGTCCTATGATAAAAAACCTTCGGTTTTGACTGTCAAACCTTTCCGAGGATCATTTGCAACCGTTCGGCACCATTTTTGAGTGTATTGGCAAAAGTCAGATTTTTGCTGAAATTGTGACCCCCGGGGCTTAGGCATTTTTTCAAAAAATCTTTTTTCCACCGGTTAAGTTGTTGAGGGCTGTTTTCTGTTCCTATGATAAAAAACCTTCTGTTTCGACTGTCAAAAACTTTCAGGGGATCATTTGCAACCGTTCGGCACCATTTTTGAGTGTATTGGCAAAAGTCAGATTTTTGCTGAAATTGTGACCCCGGGGATTAGGGATTTTTTCAAAAAATCTTTTTCCACCGTTTAAGTTGTTGAGGGCTAATTTCTTGTCCTGTAATAAAAAGGCTTCTGTTTCGACTTCCAAAACTTTCAGGGGAGCATTTGCAAGGGTTTGGCAGCATTTTTGAGTGAATTGGCAAAAGTCAGATTTTTGCTGAAATTGTGACCCCGGGGCTTAGGGATTTTTTCAAAAAATCTTTTTCCACCGGTTAAGTTGTTGAGGGCTGATTTCTTGTCCTGTGATAAAAAGGCTTCTGTTTCAACTTCCAAAACTTTCAGGGGAGAAATTGCAAGGGTTTGGCAGCATTTTTGAGTGAATTGGCAAAAGTCAGATTTTTGCTGAAATTGTGACCCCGGGGCTTAGGGATTTTTTCAAAAAAATCTTTTCCCACCGGTTAAGTTGTTGAGGGCTGATTTCTTCTCCTGTGATAAAAAGGCTTCTGTTTCGACATCCAAAACTTTCAGGGGAGCATTTGCAACCGTTCGGCACCATTTTTGAGTGTATTGGCAAAAGTCAGATTTTTGCTGAAATTGTGACCCCGGGGCTTAGGCATTTTTTCAAAAAATCTTTTTCCACCGGTTAAGTTGTTGAGGGCTGTTTTCTGTTCCTATGATAAAAAAACTTCTGTTTCGACTGTCACAAACTTTCAGGGGATCATTTGCAACCGTTCGGCACCATTTTTGAGTGTATTGGCAAAAGTCAGATTTTTGCTGAAATTGTGACGCCGGGGCTTAGGGATTTTTTCAAAAAAATCTTTTCCCACCGGTTAAGTTGTTGAGGGCTGATTTCTGGTCCTATGATAAAAAACCTTCTGTTTCGACAGTCAAACCTTTCAGGGGATCATTTGCAACCGTTCAGGACTATTTCTGAGTGAACTGGGAAAAGTCAGATTTTTTCTGAAATTGTGACCCCGGGGCTTAGGGATATTTTCAAAAAAATCTTTTCCCACCGGTTAAGTTGTTGAGGGCTGTTTTCTGTTCCTATGATAAAAAACCTTCTGTTTCGACTGTCAAAACTTTCAGGGGAGCATTTGCAAGGGTTCGGCAGCATTTTTGAGTGAATAGGCTAAAGTCAGATTTTTGCTGAAATTGTGACCCCGGGGCTTAGGGATTTTTTCAAAAAATCTTTTTCCACCGGTTAAGTTGTTGAGGGCTGATTTCTTCTCCTGTGATAAAAAGGCTTCTGTTTCGACATCCAAAACTTTCAGGGGAGCATTTGCAAGGGTTTGGCAGGATTTTTGAGTGAATTGGCAAAAGTCAGATTTTTGCTGAAATTGTGACCCCGGGGTTAGGGATTTTTTCAAAAAATCTTTTTCCACCGGATAAGTTGTTGAGGGCTAATTTCTTGTCCTGTGATAAATAGGCTTCTGTTTCGACTTCCAAAACTTTTAGGGGAGAAATTGCAACCGTTCGGCACCATTTTTGAGTGTATTGGCAAAAGTCAGATTTTTGCTGAAATTGTGACCCCGGGGATTAGGGATTTTTTCAAAAAATCTTTTTCCACCGGTTAAGTTGTTGAGGGCTGATTTCTTGTCCTGTGATAAAAAGGCTTCTGTTTCAACTTCCAAAACTTTCAGGGGAGCATTTGCAACCGTTCGGCACCATTTTTGAGTGAATTGGCAAAAGTCAGATTTTTGCTGAAATTGTGACCCCGGGGCTTAGGCATTTTTTCAAAAAATCTTTTTCCACCGGTTAAGTTGTTGAGGGCTGTTTTCTGTTCCTATGATAAAAAAACTTCTGTTTCGACTGTCACAAACTTTCAGGGGATCATTTGCAACCGTTCGGCATCATTTTTGAGTGTATTGGCAAAAGTCAGATTTTTGCTGAAATTGTGACGCCGGGGCTTAGGGATTTTTTCAAAAAAATCTTTTCCCACCGGTTAAGTTGTTGAGGGCTGATTTCTGGTCCTATGATAAAAAACCTTCTGTTTCGACAGTCAAACCTTTCAGGGGATCATTTGCAACCGTTCAGGACTATTTCTGAGTGAACTGGGAAAAGTCAGATTTTTTCTGAAATTGTGACCCCGGGGCTTAGGGATATTTTCAAAAAAATCTTTTCCCACCGGTTAAGTTGTTGAGGGCTGTTTTCTGTTCCTATGATAAAAAACCTTCTGTTTCGACTGTCAAAACTTTCAGGGGTTCATTTGCAATCGGTCGGCACCATTTTTTAGTGTATTGGCAAAAGTCAGATTTTTGCTGAAATTGTGACCCCGGGGCTTAGGGATTTTTTCAAAAAATCTTTTTCCACCGTTTAAGTTGTTGAGGGCTAATTTCTTGTCCTGTAATAAAAAGGCTTCTGTTTCAACTTCCAAAACTTTCAGGGGAGAAATTGCAAGGGTTTGGCAGCATTTTTGAGTGAATTGGCAAAAGTCAGATTTTTGCTGAAATTGTGACCCCGGGGCTTAGGGATTTTTTCAAAAAAATCTTTTCCCACCGGTTAAGTTGTTGAGGGCTGATTTCTTCTCCTGTGATAAAAAGGCTTCTGTTTCGACATCCAAAACTTTCAGGGGAGCATTTGCAACCGTTCGGCACCATTTTTGAGTGTATTGGCAAAAGTCAGATTTTTGCTGAAATTGTGACCCCGGGGCTTAGGCATTTTTTCAAAAAATCTTTTTCCACCGGTTAAGTTGTTGAGGGCTGTTTTCTGTTCCTATGATAAAAAAACTTCTGTTTCGACTGTCACAAACTTTCAGGGGATCATTTGCAACCGTTCGGCACCATTTTTGAGTGTATTGGCAAAAGTCAGATTTTTGCTGAAATTGTGACGCCGGGGCTTAGGGATTTTTTCAAAAAAATCTTTTCCCACCGGTTAAGTTGTTGAGGGCTGATTTCTGGTCCTATGATAAAAAACCTTCTGTTTCGACAGTCAAACCTTTCAGGGGATCATTTGCAACCGTTCAGGACTATTTCTGAGTGAACTGGGAAAAGTCAGATTTTTTCTGAAATTGTGACCCCGGGGCTTAGGGATATTTTCAAAAAAATCTTTTCCCACCGGTTAAGTTGTTGAGGGCTGTTTTCTGTTCCTATGATAAAAAACCTTCTGTTTCGACTGTCAAAACTTTCAGGGGAGCATTTGCAAGGGTTCGGCAGCATTTTTGAGTGAATAGGCTAAAGTCAGATTTTTGCTGAAATTGTGACCCCGGGGCTTAGGGATTTTTTCAAAAAATCTTTTTCCACCGGTTAAGTTGTTGAGGGCTGATTTCTTCTCCTGTGATAAAAAGGCTTCTGTTTCGACATCCAAAACTTTCAGGGGAGCATTTGCAAGGGTTTGGCAGGATTTTTGAGTGAATTGGCAAAAGTCAGATTTTTGCTGAAATTGTGACCCCGGGGTTAGGGATTTTTTCAAAAAATCTTTTTCCACCGGATAAGTTGTTGAGGGCTAATTTCTTGTCCTGTGATAAATAGGCTTCTGTTTCGACTTCCAAAACTTTTAGGGGAGAAATTGCAACCGTTCGGCACCATTTTTGAGTGTATTGGCAAAAGTCAGATTTTTGCTGAAATTGTGACCCCGGGGATTAGGGATTTTTTCAAAAAATCTTTTTCCACCGGTTAAGTTGTTGAGGGCTGATTTCTTGTCCTGTGATAAAAAGGCTTCTGTTTCAACTTCCAAAACTTTCAGGGGAGCATTTGCAACCGTTCGGCACCATTTTTGAGTGAATTGGCAAAAGTCAGATTTTTGCTGAAATTGTGACCCCGGGGCTTAGGCATTTTTTCAAAAAATCTTTTTCCACCGGTTAAGTTGTTGAGGGCTGTTTTCTGTTCCTATGATAAAAAAACTTCTGTTTCGACTGTCACAAACTTTCAGGGGATCATTTGCAACCGTTCGGCATCATTTTTGAGTGTATTGGCAAAAGTCAGATTTTTGCTGAAATTGTGACGCCGGGGCTTAGGGATTTTTTCAAAAAAATCTTTTCCCACCGGTTAAGTTGTTGAGGGCTGATTTCTGGTCCTATGATAAAAAACCTTCTGTTTCGACAGTCAAACCTTTCAGGGGATCATTTGCAACCGTTCAGGACTATTTCTGAGTGAACTGGGAAAAGTCAGATTTTTTCTGAAATTGTGACCCCGGGGCTTAGGGATATTTTCAAAAAAATCTTTTCCCACCGGTTAAGTTGTTGAGGGCTGTTTTCTGTTCCTATGATAAAAAACCTTCTGTTTCGACTGTCAAAACTTTCAGGGGTTCATTTGCAATCGGTCGGCACCATTTTTTAGTGTATTGGCAAAAGTCAGATTTTTGCTGAAATTGTGACCCCGGGGCTTAGGGATTTTTTCAAAAAATCTTTTTCCACCGGTTAAGTTGTTGAGGGCTGTTTTCTGTTCCTATGATAAAAAACCTTCTGTTTCGACTGTCAAAACTTTCAGGGGATCATTTGCAACCGTTCGGCACCATTTTTGAGTGAATTGGCAAAAGTCAGATTTTTGCTGAAATTGTGACCCCGGGGCTTAGGGATTTTTTCAAAAAATCTTTTTCCACCGGTTAAGTTGTTGAGGGCTAATTTCTTGTCCTGTAATAAAAAGGCTTCTGTTTCGACTTCCAAAACTTTCAGGGGAGCATTTGCAAGGGTTTGGCAGCATTTTTGAGTGAATTGGCAAAAGTCAGATTTTTGCTGAAATTGTGACCCCGGGGCTTAGGGATTTTTTCAAAAAAATCTTTTCCCACCGGTTAAGTTGTTGAGGGCTGATTTCTGGTCCTATGATAAAAAACCTTCGGTTTTGACTGTCAAACCTTTCCGGGGATCATTTGCAACCGTTCGGCACCATTTTTGAGTGTATTGGCAAAAGTCAGATTTTTGCTGAAATTGTGACCCCCGGGGCTTAGGCATTTTTTCAAAAAATCTTTTTCCACCGGTTAAGTTGTTGAGGGCTGTTTTCTGTTCCTATGATAAAAAACCTTCTGTTTCGACTGTCAAAAACTTTCAGGGGATCATTTGCAACCGTTCGGCACCATTTTTGAGTGTATTGGCAAAAGTCAGATTTTTGCTGAAATTGTGACGCCGGGGCTTAGGGATTTTTTCAAAAAATCTTTTTCCACCGTTTAAGTTGTTGAGGGCTAATTTCTTGTCCTGTAATAAAAAGGCTTCTGTTTCGACTTCCAAAACTTTCAGGGGAGCATTTGCAAGGGTTTGGCAGCATTTTTGAGTGAATTGGCAAAAGTCAGATTTTTGCTGAAATTGTGACCCCGGGGCTTAGGCATTTTTTCAAAAAATCTTTTTCCACCGGTTAAGTTGTTGAGGGCTGTTTTCTGTTCCTATGATAAAAAACCTTCTGTTTCGACTGTCAAAAACTTTCAGGGGATCATTTGCAACCGTTCGGCACCATTTTTGAGTGTATTGGCAAAAGTCAGATTTTTGCTGAAATTGTGACCCCGGGGATTAGGGATTTTTTCAAAAAATCTTTTTCCACCGTTTAAGTTGTTGAGGGCTAATTTCTTGTCCTGTAATAAAAAGGCTTCTGTTTCGACTTCCAAAACTTTCAGGGGAGCATTTGCAAGGGTTTGGCAGCATTTTTGAGTGAATTGGCAAAAGTCAGATTTTTGCTGAAATTGTGACCCCGGGGCTTAGGGATTTTTTCAAAAAATCTTTTTCCACCGGTTAAGTTGTTGAGGGCTGATTTCTTGTCCTGTGATAAAAAGGCTTCTGTTTCAACTTCCAAAACTTTCAGGGGAGAAATTGCAAGGGTTTGGCAGCATTTTTGAGTGAATTGGCAAAAGTCAGATTTTTGCTGAAATTGTGACCCCGGGGCTTAGGGATTTTTTCAAAAAAATCTTTTCCCACCGGTTAAGTTGTTGAGGGCTGATTTCTTCTCCTGTGATAAAAAGGCTTCTGTTTCGACATCCAAAACTTTCAGGGGAGCATTTGCAACCGTTCGGCACCATTTTTGAGTGTATTGGCAAAAGTCAGATTTTTGCTGAAATTGTGACCCCGGGGCTTAGGCATTTTTTCAAAAAATCTTTTTCCACCGGTTAAGTTGTTGAGGGCTGTTTTCTGTTCCTATGATAAAAAACCTTCTCTTTCGACTGTCAAAACTTTCAGGGGTTCATTTGCAATCGGTCGGCACCATTTTTTAGTGTATTGGCAAAAGTCAGATTTTTGCTGAAATTGTGACCCCGGGGCTTAGGGATTTTTTCAAAAAATCTTTTTCCACCGGTTAAGTTGTTGAGGGCTGATTTCTTGTCCTGTGATAAAAAGGCTTCTGTTTCAACTTCCAAAACTTTCAGGGGAGAAATTGCAAGGGTTTGGCAGCATTTTTGAGTGAATTGGCAAAAGTCAGATTTTTGCTGAAATTGTGACCCCGGGGCTTAGGGATTTTTTCAAAAAAATCTTTTCCCACCGGTTAAGTTGTTGAGGGCTGATTTCTTCTCCTGTGATAAAAGGCTTCTGTTTCGACATCCAAAACTTTCAGGGGAGCATTTGCAACCGTTCGGCACCATTTTTGAGTGTATTGGCAAAAGTCAGATTTTTGCTGAAATTGTGACCCCGGGGCTTAGGCATTTTTTCAAAAAATCTTTTTCCACCGGTTAAGTTGTTGAGGGCTGTTTTCTGTTCCTATGATAAAAAACCTTCTGTTTCGACTATCAAAACTTTCAGGGGTTCATTTGCAATCGGTCGGCACCATTTTTTAGTGTATTGGCAAAAGTCAGATTTTTGCTGAAATTGTGACCCCGGGGCTTAGGGATTTTTTCAAAAAATCTTTTTCCACCGGTTAAGTTGTTGAGGGCTGATTTCTTCTCCTGTGATAAAAAGGCTTCTGTTTCGACATCCAAAACTTTCAGGGGAGCATTTGCAAGGGTTTGGCAGGATTTTTGAGTGAATTGGCAAAAGTCAGATTTTTGCTGAAATTGTGACCCCGGGGTTAGGGATTTTTTCAAAAAATCTTTTTCCACCGGATAAGTTGTTGAGGGCTAATTTCTTGTCCTGTGATAAATAGGCTTCTGTTTCGACTTCCAAAACTTTTAGGGGAGAAATTGCAACCGTTCGGCACCATTTTTGAGTGTATTGGCAAAAGTCAGATTTTTGCTGAAATTGTGACCCCGGGGATTAGGGATTTTTTCAAAACATCTTTTTCCACCGTTTAAGTTGTTGAGGGCTAATTTCTTGTCCTGTAATAAAAAGGCTTCTGTTTCGACTTCCAAAACTTTCAGGGGAGCATTTGCAAGGGTTTGGCAGCATTTTTGAGTGAATTGGCAAAAGTCAGATTTTTGCTGAAATTGTGACCCCGGGGCTTAGGGATTTTTTCAAAAAATCTTTTTCCACCGGTTAAGTTGTTGAGGGCTGATTTCTTGTCCTGTGATAAAAAGGCTTCTGTTTCAACTTCCAAAACTTTCAGGGGAGAAATTGCAAGGGTTTGGCAGCATTTTTGAGTGAATTGGCAAAAGTCAGATTTTTGCTGAAATTGTGACCCCGGGGATTAGGGATTTTTTCAAAAAAATCTTTTCCCACCGGTTAAGTTGTTGAGGGCTGATTTCTTCTCCTGTGATAAAAAGGCTTCTGTTTCGACATCCAAAACTTTCAGGGGAGCATTTGCAACCGTTCGGCACCATTTTTGAGTGTATTGGCAAAAGTCAGATTTTTGCTGAAATTGTGACCCCGGGGCTTAGGCATTTTTTCAAAAAATCTTTTTCCACCGGTTAAGTTGTTGAGGGCTGTTTTCTGTTCCTATGATAAAAAAACTTCTGTTTCGACTGTCACAAACTTTCAGGGGATCATTTGCAACCGTTCGGCACCATTTTTGAGTGTATTGGCAAAAGTCAGATTTTTGCTGAAATTGTGACGCCGGGGCTTAGGGATTTTTTCAAAAAAATCTTTTCCCACCGGTTAAGTTGTTGAGGGCTGATTTCTGGTCCTATGATAAAAAACCTTCTGTTTCGACAGTCAAACCTTTCAGGGGATCATTTGCAACCGTTCAGGACTATTTCTGAGTGAACTGGGAAAAGTCAGATTTTTTCTGAAATTGTGACCCC
This sequence comes from Podarcis gaigeae, assembly GCF_964106915.1. NCBI lineage: Eukaryota > Metazoa > Chordata > Lepidosauria > Squamata > Lacertidae > Podarcis > Podarcis gaigeae. The sequence continues at coordinate 284,461 of NW_028153443.1, forward strand.
GGGGCTTAGGGATATTTTCAAAAAAATCTTTTCCCACCGGTTAAGTTGTTGAGGGCTGTTTTCTGTTCCTATGATAAAAAACCTTCTGTTTCGACTGTCAAAACTTTCAGGGGAGCATTTGCAAGGGTTCGGCAGCATTTTTGAGTGAATAGGCTAAAGTCAGATTTTTGCTGAAATTGTGACCCCGGGGCTTAGGGATTTTTTCAAAAAATCTTTTTCCACCGGATAAGTTGTTGAGGGCTAATTTCTTGTCCTGTGATAAATAGGCTTCTGTTTCGACTTCCAAAACTTTTAGGGGAGAAATTGCAAGGGTTTGGCAGCATTTTTGAGTGAATTGGCAAAAGTCAGATTTTTGCTGAAATTGTGACCCCGGGGCTTAGGGATTTTTTCAAAAAAATCTTTTCCCACCGGTTAAGTTGTTGAGGGCTGATTTCTGGTCCTATGATAAAAAACCTTCGGTTTTGACTGTCAAACCTTTCCGGGGATCATTTGCAACCGTTCGGCACCATTTTTGAGTGTATTGGCAAAAGTCAGATTTTTGCTGAAATTGTGACCCCCGGGGCTTAGGCATTTTTTCAAAAAATCTTTTTCCACCGGTTAAGTTGTTGAGGGCTGTTTTCTGTTCCTATGATAAAAAACCTTCTGTTTCGACTGTCAAAAACTTTCAGGGGATCATTTGCAACCGTTCGGCACCATTTTTGAGTGTATTGGCAAAAGTCAGATTTTTGCTGAAATTGTGACCCCGGGGATTAGGGATTTTTTCAAAAAATCTTTTTCCACCGTTTAAGTTGTTGAGGGCTAATTTCTTGTCCTGTAATAAAAAGGCTTCTGTTTCGACTTCCAAAACTTTCAGGGGAGCATTTGCAAGGGTTTGGCAGCATTTTTGAGTGAATTGGCAAAAGTCAGATTTTTGCTGAAATTGTGACCCCGGGGCTTAGGGATTTTTTCAAAAAATCTTTTTCCACCGGTTAAGTTGTTGAGGGCTGATTTCTTGTCCTGTAATAAAAAGGCTTCTGTTTCGACTTCCAAAACTTTCAGGGGAGCATTTGCAAGGGTTTGGCAGCATTTTTGAGTGAATTGGCAAAAGTCAGATTTTTGCTGAAATTGTGACCCCGGGGCTTAGGGATTTTTTCAAAAAATCTTTTTCCACCGGTTAAGTTGTTGAGGGCTGATTTCTTGTCCTGTGATAAAAAGGCTTCTGTTTTGACATCCAAAACTTTCAGGGGAGCATTTGCAAGGGATTGGCAGCATTTTTGAGTGAATTGGCAAAAGTCAGATTTTTGCTGAAATTGTGACCCCGGGGATTAGGGATTTTTTCAAAAAATCTTTTTCCACCGGTTAAGTTGTTGAGGGCTAATTTCTTGTCCTGTGATAAAAAGGCTTCTGTTTCGACTTCCAAAACTTTTAGGGGAGAAATTGCAAGGGTTTGGCAGCATTTTTGAGTGAATTGGCAAAAGTCAGATTTTTGCTGACATTCTGACCCCGGGGCTTAGGGATTTTTTCAAAAAATCTTTTTCCACCGGTTAAGTTGTTGAGGGCTGTTTTCTGTTCCTATGATAAAAAACCTTCTGTTTCGACTGTCAAACCTTTCAGGGGAGCATTTGCAACCGTTTGGCAGCATTTTTGAGTGAATTGGCAAAAGTCAGAGTTTTGCTGAAATTCTGACCCCGGGGCTTAGGGATTTTTTCAAAAAAATCTTTTCCCACCGGTTTAGTTGTTGAGGGCTGATTTCTGGTCCTATGATAAAAAACCTTCGGTTTTGACTGTCAAACCTTTCCGGGGATCATTTGCAACCGTTCGGCACCATTTTTGAGTGTATTGGCAAAAGTCAGATTTTTGCTGAAATTGTGACCCCCGGGGCTTAGGCATTTTTTCAAAAAATCTTTTTCCACCGCTTAAGTTGTTGAGGGCTGTTTTCTGTTCCTATGATAAAAACCTTCTGTTTCGACTGTCAAAACTTTCAGGGGATCATTTGCAACCGTTCGGCACCATTTTTGAGTGTATTGGCAAAAGTCAGATTTTTGCTGAAATTGTGACCCCGGGGCTTAGGGATTTTTTCAAAAAATCTTTTTCCACTGGTTAAGTTGTTGAGGGCTGTTTTCTGTTCCTATGATAAAAAACCTTCTGTTTCGACTGCCAAAACTTTCATGGGAGCATTTGCAAGGGTTTGGCTGCATTTTTGAGTGAATTGGCAAAAGTCAGATTTTTGCTGAAATTGTGACCCCGGGGCTTAGGCATTTTTTCAAAAAATCTTTTTCCACCGGTTAAGTTGTTGAGGGCTAATTTCTTGTCCTGTAATAAAAAGGCTTCTGTTTCGACTTCCAAAACTTTCAGGGGAGCATTTGCAAGGGTTTGGCAGCATTTTTGAGTGAATTGGCAAAAGTCAGATTTTTCCTGAAATTGTGACCCCGGGGCTTAGGCATTTTTTCAAAAAAATCTTTTCCCACCGGTTTAGTTGTTGAGGGCTGATTTCTGGTCCTATGATAAAAAACCTTCGGTTTTGACTGTCAAACCTTTCCGGGGATCATTTGCAACCGTTCGGCACCATTTTTGAGTGTATTGGCAAAAGTCAGATTTTTGCTGAAATTGTGACCCCGGGGCTTAGGCATTTTTTCAAAAAATCTTTTTCCACCGGTTAAGTTGTTGAGGGCTGTTTTCTGTTCCTATGATAAAAAACCTTCTGTTTCGACTGTCAAAAACTTTCAGGGGATCATTTGCAACCGTTCGGCACCATTTTTGAGTGTATTGGCAAAAGTCAGATTTTTGCTGAAATTGTGACCCCGGGGATTAGGGATTTTTTCACAAAATCTTTTTCCACCGTTTAAGTTGTTGAGGGCTAATTTCTTGTCCTGTAATAAAAAGGCTTCTGTTTCGACTTCCAAAACTTTCAGGGGAGCATTTGCAAGGGTTTGGCAGCATTTTTGAGTGAATTGGCAAAAGTCAGATTTTTGCTGAAATTGTGACCCCGGGGCTTAGGGATTTTTTCAAAAAATCTTTTTCCACCGGTTAAGTTGTTGAGGGCTGATTTCTTGTCCTGTGATAAAAAGGCTTCTGTTTCAACTTCCAAAACTTTCAGGGGAGAAATTGCAAGGGTTTGGCAGCATTTTTGAGTGAATTGGCAAAAGTCAGATTTTTGCTGAAATTGTGACCCCGGGGCTTAGGGATTTTTTCAAAAAAATCTTTTCCCACCGGTTAAGTTGTTGAGCGCTGATTTCTTCTCCTGTGATAAAAAGGCTTCTGTTTCGACATCCAAAACTTTCAGGGGAGCATTTGCAACCGTTCGGCACCATTTTTGAGTGTATTGGCAAAAGTCAGATTTTTGCTGAAATTGTGACCCCGGGGCTTAGGCATTTTTTCAAAAAATCTTTTTCCACCGGTTAAGTTGTTGAGGGCTGTTTTCTGTTCCTATGATAAAAAAACTTCTATTTCGACTGTCACAAACTTTCAGGGGATCATTTGCAACCGTTCGGCACCATTTTTGAGTGTATTGGCAAAAGTCAGATTTTTGCTGAAATTGTGACGCCGGGTCTTAGGGATTTTTTCAAAAAAATCTTTTCCCACCGGTTAAGTTGTTGAGGGCTGATTTCTGGTCCTATGATAAAAAACCTTCTGTTTCGACAGTCAAACCTTTCAGGGGATCATTTGCAACCGTTCAGGACTATTTCTGAGTGAACTGGGAAAAGTCAGATTTTTTCTGAAATTGTGACCCCGGGGCTTAGGGATATTTTCAAAAAAATCTTTTTCCACCGGATAAGTTGTTGAGGGCTAATTTCTTGTCCTGTGATAAATAGGCTTCTGTTTCGACTTCCAAAACTTTTAGGGGAGAAATTGCAATCGGTCGGCACCATTTTTTAGTGTATTGGCAAAAGTCAGATTTTTGCTGAAATTGTGACCCCGGGGATTAGGGATTTTTTCAAAAAATCTTTTTCCACCGTTTAAGTTGTTGAGGGCTAATTTCTTGTCCTGTAATAAAAAGGCTTCTGTTTCGACTTCCAAAACTTTAAGGGGAGCATTTGCAAGGGTTTGGCAGCATTTTTGAGTGAATTGGCAAAAGTCAGATTTTTGCTGAAATTGTGACCCCGGGGCTTAGGCATTTTTTCAAAAAAATCTTTTTCCACCGGTTAAGTTGTTGAGGGCTGTTTTCTGTTCCTATGATAAAAAAACTTCTGTTTCGACTGTCACAAACTTTCAGGGGATCATTTGAAAACCGTTCGGCAACATTTTTGAGTGTATTGGCAAAAGTCAGATTTTTGCTGAAATTGTGACGCCGGGGCTTAGGGATTTTTTCAAAAAAATCTTTTCCCACCGGTTAAGTTGTTGAGGGCTGATTTCTGGTCCTATGATAAAAAACCTTCTGTTTCGACAGTCAAACCTTTCAGGGGATCATTTGCAACCGTTCAGGACTATTTCTGAGTGAACTGGGAAAAGTCAGATTTTTTCTGAAATTGTGACCCCGGGGCTTAGGGATATTTTCAAAAAAATCTTTTCCCACCGGTTAAGTTGTTGAGGGCTGTTTTCTGTTCCTATGATAAAAAACCTTCTGTTTCGACTGTCAAAACTTTCAGGGGATCATTTGCAATCGGTCGGCACCATTTTTTAGTGTATTGGCAAAAGTCAGATTTTTGCTGAAATTGTGACCCCGGGGCTTAGGGATTTTTTCAAAAAATCTTTTTCCACCGGTTAAGTTGTTGAGGGCTGATTTCTTCTCCTGTGATAAAAAGGCTTCTGTTTCGACATCCAAAACTTTCAGGGGAGCATTTGCAAGGGTTTGGCAGCATTTTTGAGTGAATTGGCAAAAGTCAGATTTTTGCTGAAATTGTGACCCCGGGGTTAGGGATTTTTTCAAAAAATCTTTTTCCACCGGATAAGTTGTTGAGGGCTAATTTCTTGTCCTGTGATAAATAGGCTTCTGTTTCGACTTCCAAAACTTTTAGGGGAGAAATTGCAAGGGTTTGGCAGCATTTTTGAGTGAATTGGCAAAAGTCAGATTTTTGCTGAAATTGTGACCCCGGGGCTTAGGGATTTTTTCAAAAAATCTTTTTCCACCGGTTAAGTTGTTGAGGGCTGATTTCTTGTCCTGTGATAAAAAGGCTTCTGTTTCAACTTCCAAAACTTTCAGGGGAGCATTTGCAACCGTTTGGCAGCATTTTTGAGTGAATTGGCAAAAGTCAGAGTTTTGCTTAAATTCTGACCCCGGGGCTTAGGGATTTTTTCAAAAAAATCTTTTCCCACCGGTTAAGTTGTTGAGGGCTGATTTCTGGTCCTATGATAAAAAACCTTCGGTTTTGACTGTCAAACCTTTCCGGGGATCATTTGCAACCGTTCGGCACCATTTTTGAGTGTATTGGCAAAAGTCAGATTTTTGCTGAAATTGTGACCCCCGGGGCTTAGGCATTTTTTCAAAAAATCTTTTTCCACCGCTTAAGTTGTTGAGGGCTGTTTTCTGTTCCTATGATAAAAAACCTTCTGTTTCGACAGTCAAAAACTTGCAGGGGATCATTTGCAACCGTTCGGCACCATTTTTGAGTGTATTAGCAAAAGTCAGATTTTTGCTGAAATTGTGACGCCGGGGCTTAGGGATTTTTTCAAAAAAATCTTTTTCCACCGGTTAAGTTGTTGAGGGCTGTTTTCTGTTCCTATGATAAAAAACCTTCTGTTTCGACTGTCGAACCTTTCAGGGGAGCATTTGCAACCGTTTGGCAGCATTTTTGAGTGAATTGGCAAAAGTCAGAGTTTTGCTGAAATTCTGACCCCGGGGCTTAGGGATTTTTTCAAAAAAATCTTTTTCTGCCGGGTAAGTTGTTGAGGGCTGATTTCTGGTCCTATGATAAAAAACCTTCTGTTTCGACTGTCAAACCTTTCCGGGGATCATTTGCAACCGTTCGGCACCATTTTTGAGTGTATTGGATAACGTCAGATTTTTGCTGAAATTGTGACCCCCGGGGCTTAGGCATTTTTTCAAAAAATCTTTTTCCACCGGTTAAGTTGTTGAGGGCTGTTTTCTGTTCCTATGATAAAAAAACTTCTGTTTCGACTGTCAGAACTATCAGGGGATCATTTGCAATCGTTCGGCACCATTTCTGAGAGTATTGGCAAAAGTCAGATTTTTGCTGAAATTGTGACCCCGGGGCTTAGGGATTTTTTTCAAAAAATCTTTTTCCACTGGTTAAGTTGTTGAGGGCTGTTTTCTGTTCCTATGATAAAAAACCTTCTGTTTCGACTGTCAAAACTTTCAGGGGATCATTTGCAACCGTTCGGCACCATTTTTGAATGTATTGGCAAAAGTCAGATTTTTGCTGAAATTGTGACCCCGGGGCTTAGGGATTTTTTCAAAAAATCTTTTTCCACTGGTTAAGTTGTTGAGGGCTGTTTTCTGTTCCTATGATAAAAAACCTTCTGTTTCGACTGCCAGAACTTTCATGGGAGCATTTGCAAGGGTTTGGCTGCATTTTTGAGTGAATTGGCAAAAGTCAGATTTTTGCTGAAATTGTGACCCCGGGGCTTAGGGATTTTTTCAAAAAATCTTTTTCCACCGGTTAAGTTGTTGAGGGCTGTTTTCTGTTCCTATGATAAAAAACCTTCTGTTTCGACTGTCAAAAACTTTCAGGGGATCATTTGCAACCGTTCGGCACCATTTTTGAGTGTATTGGCAAAAGTCAGATTTTTGCTGAAATTGTGACCCCGGGGATTAGGGATTTTTTCAAAAAATCTTTTTCCACCGTTTAAGTTGTTGAGGGCTAATTTCTTGTCCTGTAATAAAAAGGCTTCTGTTTCGACTTCCAAAACTTTCAGGGGAGCATTTGCAAGGGTTTGGCAGCATTTTTGAGTGAATTGGCAAAAGTCAGATTTTTGCTGAAATTGTGACCCCGGGGCTTAGGGATTTTTTCAAAAAATCTTTTTCCACCGGTTAAGTTGTTGAGGGCTGATTTCTTGTCCTGTGATAAAAAGGCTTCTGTTTCAACTTCCAAAACTTTCAGGGGAGAAATTGCAAGGGTTTGGCAGCATTTTTGAGTGAATTGGCAAAAGTCAGATTTTTGCTGAAATTGTGACCCCGGGGCTTAGGGATTTTTTCAAAAAAATCTTTTCCCACCGGTTAAGTTGTTGAGCGCTGATTTCTTCTCCTGTGATAAAAAGGCTTCTGTTTCGACATCCAAAACTTTCAGGGGAGCATTTGCAACCGTTCGGCACCATTTTTGAGTGTATTGGCAAAAGTCAGATTTTTGCTGAAATTGTGACCCCGGGGCTTAGGCATTTTTTCAAAAAATCTTTTTCCACCGGTTAAGTTGTTGAGGGCTGTTTTCTGTTCCTATGATAAAAAAACTTCTATTTCGACTTTCACAAACTTTCAGGGGATCATTTGCAACCGTTCGGCACCATTTTTGAGTGTATTGGCAAAAGTCAGATTTTTGCTGAAATTGTGACGCCGGGTCTTAGGGATTTTTTCAAAAAAATCTTTTCCCACCGGTTAAGTTGTTGAGGGCTGATTTCTGGTCCTATGATAAAAAACCTTCTGTTTCGACAGTCAAACCTTTCAGGGGATCATTTGCAACCGTTCAGGACTATTTCTGAGTGAACTGGGAAAAGTCAGATTTTTTCTGAAATTGTGACCCCGGGGCTTAGGGATATTTTCAAAAAAATCTTTTTCCACCGGATAAGTTGTTGAGGGCTAATTTCTTGTCCTGTGATAAATAGGCTTCTGTTTCGACTTCCAAAACTTTTAGGGGAGAAATTGCAATCGGTCGGCACCATTTTTTAGTGTATTGGCAAAAGTCAGATTTTTCCTGAAATTGTGACCCCGGGGATTAGGGATTTTTTCAAAAAATCTTTTTCCACCGTTTAAGTTGTTGAGGGCTAATTTCTTGTCCTGTAATAAAAAGGCTTCTGTTTCGACTTCCAAAACTTTAAGGGGAGCATTTGCAAGGGTTTGGCAGCATTTTTGAGTGAATTGGCAAAAGTCAGATTTTTGCTGAAATTGTGACCCCGGGGCTTAGGCATTTTTTCAAAAAATCTTTTTCCACCGGTTAAGTTGTTGAGGGCTGTTTTCTGTTCCTATGATAAAAAAACTTCTGTTTCGACTGTCACAAACTTTCAGGGGATCATTTGAAAACCGTTCGGCAACATTTTTGAGTGTATTGGCAAAAGTCAGATTTTTGCTGAAATTGTGACGCCGGGGCTTAGGGATTTTTTCAAAAAAATCTTTTCCCACCGGTTAAGTTGTTGAGGGCTGATTTCTGGTCCTATGATAAAAAACCTTCTGTTTCGACAGTCAAACCTTTCAGGGGATCATTTGCAACCGTTCAGGACTATTTCTGAGTGAACTGGGAAAAGTCAGATTTTTTCTGAAATTGTGACCCCGGGGCTTAGGGATATTTTCAAAAAAATCTTTTCCCACCGGTTAAGTTGTTGAGGGCTGTTTTCTGTTCCTATGATAAAAAACCTTCTGTTTCGACTGTCAAAACTTTCAGGGGATCATTTGCAACCGTTCGGCACCATTTTTGAGTGTATTGGCAAAAGTCAGATTTTTGCTGAAATTGTGACCCCGGGGCTTAGGGATTTTTTCAAAAAATCTTTTTCCACTGGTTAAGTTGTTGAGGGCTGTTTTCTGTTCCTATGATAAAAAACCTTCTGTTTCGACTGCCAAAACTTTCAGGGGAGCATTTGCAAGGGTTTGGCAGCATTTTTGAGTGAATTGGCAAAAGTCAGATTTTTGCTGAAATTGTGACCCCGGGGTTAGGGATTTTTTCAAAAAATCTTTTTCCACCGGATAAGTTGTTGAGGGCTAATTTCTTGTCCTGTGATAAATAGGCTTCTGTTTCGACTTCCAAAACTTTTAGGGGAGAAATTGCAAGGGTTTGGCAGCATTTTTGAGTGAATTGGCAAAAGTCAGATTTTTGCTGAAATTGTGACCCCGGGGATTAGGGATTTTTTCAAAATATCTTTTTCCACCGGTTAAGTTGTTGAGGGCTGATTTCTTGTCCTGTGATAAAAAGGCTTCTGTTTCAACTTCCAAAACTTTCAGGGGAGCATTTGCAACCGTTTGGCAGCATTTTTGAGTGAATTGGCAAAAGTCAGAGTTTTGCTTAAATTCTGACCCCGGGGCTTAGGGATTTTTTCAAAAAAATCTTTTCCCACCGGTTAAGTTGTTGAGGGCTGATTTCTCGTCCTATGATAAAAAACCTTCGGTTTTGACTGTCAAACCTTTCCGGGGATCATTTGCAACCGTTCGGCACCATTTTTGAGTGTATTGGCAAAAGTCAGATTTTTGCTGAAATTGTGACCCCCGGGGCTTAGGCATTTTTTCAAAAAATCTTTTTCCACCGCTTAAGTTGTTGAGGGCTGTTTTCTGTTCCTATGATAAAAAACCTTCTGTTTCGACAGTCAAAAACTTGCAGGGGATCATTTGCAACCGTTCGGCACCATTTTTGAGTGTATTAGCAAAAGTCAGATTTTTGCTGAAATTGTGACGCCGGGGCTTAGGGATTTTTTCAAAAAAATCTTTTTCCACCGGTTAAGTTGTTGAGGGCTGTTTTCTGTTCCTATGATAAAAAACTTTCTGTTTCGACTGTCGAACCTTTCAGGGGAGCATTTGCAACCGTTTGGCAGCATTTTTGAGTGAATTGGCAAAAGTCAGAGTTTTGCTGAAATTCTGACCCCGGGGCTTAGGAATTTTTTCAAAAAAATCTTTTTCTGCCGGGTAAGTTGTTGAGGGCTGATTTCTGGTCCTATGATAAAAAACCTTCTGTTTCGACTGTCAAACCTTTCCGGGGATCATTTGCAACCGTTCGGCACCATTTTTGAGTGTATTGGCAAAAGTCAGATTTTTGCTGAAATTGTGACCCCCGGGGCTTAGGCATTTTTTCAAAAAATCTTTTTCCACCGGTTAAGTTGTTGAGGGCTGTTTTCTGTTCCTATGATAAAAAAACTTCTGTTTCGACTGTCAGAACTATCAGGGGATCATTTGCAATCGTTCGGCACCATTTCTGAGAGTATTGGCAAAAGTCAGATTTTTGCTGAAATTGTGACCCCGGGGCTTAGGGATTTTTTTCAAAAAATCTTTTTCCACTGGTTAAGTTGTTGAGGGCTGTTTTCTGTTCCTATGATAAAAAACCTTCTGTTTCGACTGTCAAAACTTTCAGGGGATCATTTGCAACCGTTCGGCACCATTTTTGAATGTATTGGCAAAAGTCAGATTTTTGCTGAAATTGTGACCCCGGGGCTTAGGGATTTTTTCAAAAAATCTTTTTCCACTGGTTAAGTTGTTGAGGGCTGTTTTCTGTTCCTATGATAAAAAACCTTCTGTTTCGACTGCCAGAACTTTCATGGGAGCATTTGCAAGGGTTTGGCTGCATTTTTGAGTGAATTGGCAAAAGTCAGATTTTTGCTGAAATTGTGACCCCGGGGCTTAGGGATTTTTTCAAAAAATCTTTTTCCACCGGTTAAGTTATTGAGGGCTAATTTCTTGTCCTGTAATAAAAAGGCTTCTGTTTCGACTTCCAAAACTTTCAGGGGAGCATTTGCAAGGGTTTGGCAGCATTTTTGAGTGAATTGGCAAAAGTCAGATTTTTGCTGAAATTGTGACGCCGGGGCTTAGGGATTTTTTCAAAAAAATCTTTTCCCACCGGTTAAGTTGTTGAGGGCTGATTTCTGGTACTATGATAAAAAACCTTCTGTTTCGACAGTCAAACCTTTCAGGGGATCATTTGCAACCGTTCAGGACTATTTCTGAGTGAATTGGCAAAAGTCAGATTTTTGCTGAAATTGTGACCCCGGGGATCAGGGATTTTTTCAAAAAATCTTTTTCCACCGGTTAAGTTGTTGAGGGCTAATTTCTTGTCCTGTGATAAAAAGGCTTCTGTTTCGACTTCCAAAACTTTTAGGGGAGAAATTGCAAGGGTTTGGCAGCATTTTTGAGTGAATTGGCAAAAGTCAGATTTTTGCTGAAATTGTGACCCCGGGGCTTAGGGATTTTTTCAAAAAATCTTTTTCCATCGGTTAAGTTGTTGAGGGCTGTTTTCTGTTCCTATGATAAAAAACCTTCTGTTTCGACTGTCAAACCTTTCAGGGGAGCATTTGCAACCGTTTGGCAGCATTTTTGAGTGAATTGGCAAAAGTCAGAGTTTTGCTGAAATTCTGACCCCGGGGCTTAGGCATTTTTTCAAAAAATCTTTTTCCACCGGTTAAGTTGTTGAGGGCTGTTTTCTGTTCCTATGATAAAAAAACTTCTGTTTCGACTGTCAGAACTATCAGGGGATCATTTGCAATCGTTCGGCACCATTTTTGAGTGTATTGGCAAAAGTCAGATTTTTGCTGAAATTGTGACCCCGGGGCTTAGGGATTTTTTCAAAAAATCTTTTTCCACTGGTTAAGTTGTTGAGGGCTGTTTTCTGTTCCTATGATAAAAAACCTTCTGTTTCGACTGTCAAAACTTTCAGGGGATCATTTGCAACCGTTCGGCACCATTTTTGAGTGTATTGGCAAAAGTCAGATTTTTGCTGAAATTGTGACCCCGGGGCTTAGGGATTTTTTCAAAAAATCTTTTTCCACTGGTTAAGTTGTTGAGGGCTGTTTTCTGTTCCTATGATAAAAAACCTTCTGTTTCGACTGTCAAAACTTTCATGGGAGCATTTGCAAGGGTTTGGCTGCATTTTTGAGTGAATTGGCAAAAGTCAGATTTTTGCTGAAATTGTGACCCCGGGGCTTAGGGATTTTTTCAAAAAATCTTTTTCCACCGGTTAAGATATTGAGGGCTAATTTCTTGTCCTGTAATAAAAAGGCTTCTGTTTCGACTTCCAAAACTTTCAGGGGAGCATTTGCAAGGGTTTGGCAGCATTTTTGAGTGAATTGGCAAAAGTCAGATTTTTGCTGAAATTGTGACCCCGGGGCTTAGGGATTTTTTCAAAAAAATCTTTTCCCACCGGTTAAGTTGTTGAGGGCTGATTTCTGGTCCTATGATAAAAATCCTTCGGTTTTGACTGTCAAACCTTTCCGGAGATCATTTGCAACCGTTCGGCACCATTTTTGAGTGTATTGGCAAAAGTCAGATTTTTGCTGAAATTGTGACCCCGGGGCTTAGGGATTTTTTCAAAAAATCTTTTTCCACTGGTTAAGTTGTTGAGGGCTGTTTTCTGTTCCTATGATAAAAAAACTTCTGTTTTGACTGTCAAAAACTTTCCGGGGATCATTTGCAACCGTTCGGCACCATTTTTGAGTGTATTGGCAAAAGTCAGATTTTTGCTGAAATTGTGACCCCGGGGCTTAGGGATTTTTTCAAAAAATCTTTTTCCACCGGTTAAGTTGTTGAGGGCTGATTTCTTCTCCTGTGATAAAAAGGCTTCTGTTTCAACTTCCAAAACTTTCAGGGGAGCATTTGCAAGGGTTTGGCAGCATTTTTGAGTGAATTGGCAAAAGTCAGAGTTTTGCTGAAATTCTGACCCCGGGGCTTAGGGATTTTTTCAAAAAAATCTTTTCCCACCGTTTAAGTTGTTGAGGGCTGATTTCTGGTCCTATGATAAAAAACCTTCGGTTTTGACTGCCAAAACTTTCATGGGAGCATTTGCAAGGGTTTGGCAGCATTTTTGAGTGAATTGGCAAAAGTCAGATTTTTGCTGAAATTGTGGCCCCGGGGCTTAGGGATTTTTTGAAAAAATCTTTTTCCACCGGTTAAGTTGTTGAGGGCTGTTTTCTGTTCCTATAATAAAAAAACCTTCTGTTTCGACAGTCAAACCTTTCATGGGATCATTTGCAACCGTTCAGGACTATTTCTGAGTGAATTGGCAAAAGTCAGATTTTTGCTGAAATTGTGACCCCGGGGATTAGGGATTTTTTCAAAAAATCTTTTTCCACCGGTTAAGTTGTTGAGGGCTGATTTCTTGTCCTGTGATAAAAAGGCTTCTGTTTCAACTTCCAAAACTTTCAGGGGAGCATTTGCAAGGGTTTGGCAGCATTTTTGAGTGAATTGGCAAAAGTCAGAGTTTTGCTGAAATTCTGACCCCGGGGATTAGGGATTTTTTCAAAAAAAATCTTTTCCCACCGTTTAAGTTGTTGAGGGCTGATTTCTGGTCCTATGATAAAAAACCTTCGGTTTTGACTGCCAAAACTTTCATGGGAGCATTTGCAAGGGTTTGGCAGCATTTTTGAGTGAATTGGCAAAAGTCAGATTTTTGCTTAAATTGTGGCCCCGGGGCTTAGGGATTTTTTCAAAAAATCTTTTTCCACCGGTTAAGTTGTTGAGGGCTGTTTTCTGTTCCTATGATAAAAAACCTTCTGTTTCGACAGTCAAACCTTTCAGGGGATCATTTGCAACCGTTCAGGACTATTTCTGAGTGAATTGGCAAAAGTCAGATTTTTGCTGAAATTGTGACCCCGGGGATTAGGGATTTTTTCAAAAAATCTTTTTCCACCGGTTAAGTTGTTGAGGGCTGATTTCTTGTCCTGTGATAAAAAGGCTTCTGTTTCAACTTCCAAAACTTTCAGGGGAGCATTTGCAAGGGTTTGGCAGCATTTTTGAGTGAATTGGCAAAAGTCAGATTTTTGCTGAAATTCTGACCCCGGGGCTTAGGGATTTTTTCAAAAAAATCTTTTCCCACCGTTTAAGTTGTTGAGGGCTGATTTCTGGTCCTATGATAAAAAACCTTCGGTTTTGACTGCCAAAACTTTCATGGGAGCATTTGCAAGGGTTTGGCAGCATTTTTGAGTGAATTGGCAAAAGTCAGATTTTTGCTGAAATTGTGGCCCCGGGGCTTAGGGATTTTTTCAAAAAATCTTTTTCCACCGGTTAAGTTGTTGAGGGCTGTTTTCTGTTCCTATGATAAAAAACCTTCTGTTTCGACAGTCAAACCTTTCAGGGGATCATTTGCAACCGTTCAGGACTATTTCTGAGTGAATTGGCAAAAGTCAGATTTTTGCTGAAATTGTGACCCCGGGGATTAGGGATTTTTTCAAAATATCTTTTTCCACCGGTTAAGTTGTTGAGGGCTGATTTCTTGTCCTGTGATAAAAAGGCTTCTGTTTCAACTTCCAAAACTTTCAGGGGAGCATTTGCAAGGGTTTGGCAGCATTTTTGAGTGAATTGGCAAAAGTCAGAGTTTTGCTGAAATTCTGACCCCGGGGCTTAGGGATTTTTTCAAAAAAATCTTTTCCCACCGGTTAAGTTGTTGAGGGCTGATTTCTGGTCCTATGACAAAAAACCTTCTGTTTCGACAGTCAAAAACTTTCATGGGAGCATTTGCAAGGGTTTGTCACCATTTTTGAGTGTATTGGCAAAAGTCAGATTTTTGCTGAAATTGTGACCCCCGGGGCTTATGCATTTTTTCAAAAAATCTTTTTCCACCGGTTAAGTTGTTGAGGGCTGTTTTCTGTTCCTATGATAAAAAACCTTCTGTTTCGACAGTCAAACCTTTCAGGGGATCATTTGCAACCGTTCAGGACTATTTCTGAGTGAATTGGCAAAAGTCAGATTTTTGCTGAAATTGTGACCCCGGGGATTAGGGATTTTTTCAAAAAATCTTTTTCCACCGGTTAAGTTGTTGAGGGCTGATTTCTTGTCCTGTGATAAAAAGGCTTCTGTTTCAACTTCCAAAACTTTCAGGGGAGCATTTGCAAGGGTTTTGCAGCATTTTTGAGTGAATTGGCAAAAGTCAGAGTTTTGCTGAAATTCTGACCCCGGGGCTTAGGGATTTTTTCAAAAAAATCTTTTCCCACCGTTTAAGTTGTTGAGGGCTGATTTCTGGTCCTATGATAAAAAACCTTCGGTTTTGACTGCCAAAACTTTCATGGGAGCATTTCCAAGGGTTTGGCAGCATTTTTGAGTGAATTGGCAAAAGTCAGATTTTTGCTGAAATTGTGGCCCCGGGGCTTAGGGATTTTTTCAAAAAATCTTTTTCCACCGGTTAAGTTGTTGAGGGCTGTTTTCTGTTCCTATGATAAAAAACCTTCTGTTTCGACAGTCAAACCTTTCAGGGGATCATTTGCAACCGTTCAGGACTATTTCTGAGTGAATTGGCAAAAGTCAGATTTTTGCTGAAATTGTGACCCCGGGGCTTAGGGATTTTTTCAAAAAATCTTTTTCCACCGGTTAAGTTGTTGAGGGCTGATTTCTTGTCCTGTGATAAAAAGGCTTCTGTTTCAACTTCCAAAACTTTCAGGGGAGCATTTGCAAGGGTTTGGCAGCATTTTTGAGTGAATTGGCAAAAGTCAGATTTTTGCTGAAATTCTGACCCCGGGGCTTAGGGATTTTTTCAAAAAAATCTTTTCCCACCGTTTAAGTTGTTGAGGGCTGATTTCTGGTCCTATGATAAAAAACCTTCGGTTTTGACTGCCAAAACTTTCATGGGAGCATTTGCAAGGGTTTGGCAGCATTTTTGAGTGAATTGGCAAAAGTCAGATTTTTGCTGAAATTGTGGCCCCGGGGCTTAGGGATTTTTTCAAAAAATCATTTTCCACCGGTTAAGTTGTTGACGGCTGTTTTCTGTTCCTATGATAAAAAACCTTCTGTTTCGACAGTCAAACCTTTCAGGGGATCATTTGCAACCGTTCAGGACTATTTCTGAGTGAATTGGCAAAAGTCAGATTTTTGCTGAAATTGTGACCCCGGGGATTAGGGATTTTTTCAAAAAATCTTTTTCCACCTTTAAGTTGTTGAGGGCTAATTACTTGTCCTGTAATAAAAAGGCTTCTGTTTCGACTTCCAAAACTTTCAGGGGAGCATTTGCAAGGGTTTGGCAGCATTTTTGAGTGAATTGGCAAAAGTCAGATTTTTGCTGAAATTGTGACCCCGGGGTTAGGGATTTTTTCAAAAAATCTTTTTCCACCGGATAAGTTGTTGAGGGCTGATTTCTTGTCCTGTGATAAAAAGGCTTCTGTTTCAACTTCCAAAACTTTCAGGGGAGCATTTGCAAGGGTTTGGCAGCATTTTTGAGTGAATTGGCAAAAGTCAGAGTTTTACTGAAATTCTGACCCCGGGGCTTAGGGATTTTTTCAAAAAAATCTTTTCCCACCGGTTAAGTTGTTGAGGGCTGATTTCTGGTCCTATGATAAAAAACCTTCTGTTTCGACAGTCAAAAACTTTCATGGGAGCATTTGCAAGGGTTTGTCACCATTTTTGAGTGTATTGGCAAAAGTCAGATTTTTGCTGAAATTGTGACCCCCGGGGCTTAGGGATTTTTTCAAAAAATCTTTTTCCACCGGTTAAGTTGTTGAGGGCTGTTTTCTGTTCCTATGATAAAAAACCTTCTGTTTCGACAGTCAAAAACTTTCAGGGGAGCATTTGCAAGGGTTTGGCAGCATTTTTGAGTGAATTGGCAAAAGTCAGATTTTTGCTGAAATTGTGGCCCCGGGGCTTAGGGATTTTTTCAAAAAATCTTTTTCCACCGGTTAAGTTGTTGAGGGCTGTTTTCTGTTCCTATGATAAAAAACCTTCTGTTTCGACAGTCAAACCTTTCATGGGATCATTTGCAACCGTTCAGGACTATTTCTGAGTGAATTGGCAAAAGTCAGATTTTTGGTGAAATTGTGACCCCGGGGCTTAGGGATTTTTTCAAAAAATCTTTTTCCACCGGTTAAGTTGTTGAGGGCTGATTTCTTGTCCTGTGATAAAAAGGCTTCTGTTTCAACTTCCAAAACTTTCAGGGGAGCATTTGCAAGGGTTTGGCAGCATTTTTGAGTGAATTGGCAAAAGTCAGAGTTTTGCTGAAATTCTGACCCCGGGGCTTAGGGATTTTTTCAAAAAAATCTTTTCCCACCGTTTAAGTTGTTGAGGGCTGATTTCTGGTCCTATGATAAAAAACCTTCGGTTTTGACTGCCAAAACTTTCATGGGAGCATTTGCAAGGGTTTGGCAGCATTTTTGAGTGAATTGGCAAAAGTCAGATTTTTGCTGAAATTGTGGCCCCGGGGCTTAGGGATTTTTTGAAAAAATCTTTTTCCACCGGTTAAGTTGTTGAGGGCTGTTTTCTGTTCCTATGATAAAAAAACCTTCTGTTTCGACAGTCAAACCTTTCATGGGATCATTTGCAACCGTTCAGGACTATTTCTGAGTGAATTGGCAAAAGTCAGATTTTTGCTGAAATTGTGACCCCGGGGATTAGGGATTTTTTCAAAAAATCTTTTTCCACCGGTTAAGTTGTTGAGGGCTGATTTCTTGTCCTGTGATAAAAAGGCTTCTGTTTCAACTTCCAAAACTTTCAGGGGAGCATTTGCAAGGGTTTGGCAGCATTTTTGAGTGAATTGGCAAAAGTCAGAGTTTTGCTGAAATTCTGACCCCGGGGATTAGGGATTTTTTCAAAAAAAATCTTTTCCGACCGTTTAAGTTGTTGAGGGCTGATTTCTGGTCCTATGATAAAAAACCTTCGGTTTTGACTGCCAAAACTTTCATGGGAGCATTTGCAAGGGTTTGGCAGCATTTTTGAGTGAATTGGCAAAAGTCAGATTTTTGCTTAAATTGTGGCCCCGGGACTTAGGGATTTTTTCAAAAAATCTTTTTCCACCGGTTAAGTTGTTGAGGGCTGTTTTCTGTTCCTATGATAAAAAACCTTCTGTTTCGACAGTCAAACCTTTCAGGGGATCATTTGCAACCGTTCAGGACTATTTCTGAGTGAATTGGCAAAAGTCAGATTTTTGCTGAAATTGTGACCCCGGGGATTAGGGATTTTTTCAAAAAATCTTTTTCCACCGGTTAAGTTGTTGAGGGCTGATTTCTTGTCCTGTGATAAAAAGGCTTCTGTTTCAACTTCCAAAACTTTCAGGGGAGCATTTGCAAGGGTTTGGCAGCATTTTTGAGTGAATTGGCAAAAGTCAGATTTTTGCTGAAATTCTGACCCCGGGGCTTAGGGATTTTTTCAAAAAAATCTTTTCCCACCATTTAAGTTGTTGAGGGCTGATTTCTGGTCCTATGATAAAAAACCTTCGGTTTTGACTGCCAAAACTTTCATGGGAGCATTTGCAAGGGTTTGGCAGCATTTTTGAGTGAATTGGCAAAAGTCAGATTTTTGCTGAAATTGTGGCCCCGGGGCTTAGGGATTTTTTCAAAAAATCTTTTTCCACCGGTTAAGTTGTTGAGGGCTGTTTTCTGTTCCTATGATAAAAAACCTTCTGTTTCGACAGTCAAACCTTTCAGGGGATCATTTGCAACCGTTCAGGACTATTTCTGAGTGAATTGGCAAAAGTCAGATTTTTGCTGAAATTGTGACCCCGGGGATTAGGGATTTTTTCAAAATATCTTTTTCCACCGGTTAAGTTGTTGAGGGCTGATTTCTTGTCCTGTGATAAAAAGGCTTCTGTTTCAACTTCCAAAACTTTCAGGGGAGCATTTGCAAGGGTTTGGCAGCATTTTTGAGTGAATTGGCAAAAGTCAGAGTTTTGCTGAAATTCTGACCCCGGGGCTTAGGGATTTTTTCAAAAAAATCTTTTCCCACCGGTTAAGTTGTTGAGGGCTGATTTCTGGTCCTATGACAAAAAACCTTCTGTTTCGACAGTCAAAAACTTTCATGGGAGCATTTGCAAGGGTTTGTCACCATTTTTGAGTGTATTGGCAAAAGTCAGATTTTTGCTGAAATTGTGACCCCCGGGGCTTATGCATTTTTTCAAAAAATCTTTTTCCACCGGTTAAGTTGTTGAGGGCTGTTTTCTGTTCCTATGATAAAAAACCTTCTGTTTCGACAGTCAAACCTTTCAGGGGATCATTTGCAACCGTTCAGGACTATTTCTGAGTGAATTGGCAAAAGTCAGATTTTTGCTGAAATTGTGACCCCGGGGATTAGGGATTTTTTCAAAAAATCTTTTTCCACCGGTTAAGTTGTTGAGGGCTGATTTCTTGTCCTGTGATAAAAAGGCTTCTGTTTCAACTTCCAAAACTTTCAGGGGAGCATTTGCAAGGGTTTTGCAGCATTTTTGAGTGAATTGGCAAAAGTCAGAGTTTTGCTGAAATTCTGACCCCGGGGCTTAGGGATTTTTTCAAAAAAATCTTTTCCCACCGTTTAAGTTGTTGAGGGCTGATTTCTGGTCCTATGATAAAAAACCTTCGGTTTTGACTGCCAAAACTTTCATGGGAGCATTTGCAAGGGTTTGGCAGCATTTTTGAGTGAATTGGCAAAAGTCAGATTTTTGCTGAAATTGTGGCCCCGGGGCTTAGGGATTTTTTCAAAAAATCTTTTTCCACCGGTTAAGTTGTTGAGGGCTGTTTTCTGTTCCTATGATAAAAAACCTTCTGTTTCGACAGTCAAACCTTTCAGGGGATCATTTGCAACCGTTCAGGACTATTTCTGAGTGAATTGGCAAAAGTCAGATTTTTGCTGAAATTGTGACCCCGGGGATTAGGGATTTTTTCAAAAAATCTTTTTCCACCGGTTAAGTTGTTGAGGGCTGATTTCTTGTCCTGTGATAAAAAGGCTTCTGTTTCGACTTCCAAAACTTTCAGGGGAGCATTTGCAAGGGTTTGGCAGCATTTTTGAGTGAATTGGCAAAAGTCAGATTTTTGCTGAAATTGTGACCCCGGGGTTAGGGATTTTTTCAAAAAATCTTTTTCCACCGGATAAGTTGTTGAGGGCTGATTTCTTGTCCTGTGATAAAAAGGTTTCTGTTTCAACTTCCAAAACTTTCAGGGGAGCATTTGCAAGGGTTTGGCAGCATTTTTGAGTGAATTGGCAAAAGTCAGAGTTTTACTGAAATTCTGACCCCGGGGCTTAGGGATTTTTTCAAAAAAATCTTTTCCCACCGGTTAAGTTGTTGAGGGCTGATTTCTGGTCCTATGATAAAAAACCTTCTGTTTCGACAGTCAAAAACTTTCATGGGAGCATTTGCAAGGGTTTGTCACCATTTTTGAGTGTATTGGCAAAAGTCAGATTTTTGCTGAAATTGTGACCCCCGGGGCTTAGGGATTTTTTCAAAAAATCTTTTTCCACCGGTTAAGTTGTTGAGGGCTGTTTTCTGTTCCTATGATAAAAAACCTTCTGTTTCGACAGTCAAAAACTTTCAGGGGAGCATTTGCAAGGGTTTGGCAGCATTTTTGAGTGAATTGGCAAAAGTCAGATTTTTGCTGAAATTGTGGCCCCGGGGCTTAGGGATTTTTTCAAAAAATCTTTTTCCACCGGTTAAGTTGTTGAGGGCTGTTTTCTGTTCCTATGATAAAAAACCTTCTGTTTCGACAGTCAAACCTTTCATGGGATCATTTGCAACCGTTCAGGACTATTTCTGAGTGAATTGGCAAAAGTCAGATTTTTGGTGAAATTGTGACCCCGGGGCTTAGGGATTTTTTCAAAAAATCTTTTTCCACCGGTTAAGTTGTTGAGGGCTGATTTCTTGTCCTGTGATAAAAAGGCTTCTGTTTCAACTTCCAAAACTTTCAGGGGAGCATTTGCAAGGGTTTGGCAGCATTTTTGAGTGAATTGGCAAAAGTCAGAGTTTTGCTGAAATTCTGACCCCGGGGCTTAGGGATTTTTTCAAAAAAATCTTTTCCCACCGTTTAAGTTGTTGAGGGCTGATTTCTGGTCCTATGATAAAAAACCTTCGGTTTTGACTGCCAAAACTTTCATGGGAGCATTTGCAAGGGTTTGGCAGCATTTTTGAGTGAATTGGCAAAAGTCAGATTTTTGCTGAAATTGTGGCCCCGGGGCTTAGGGATTTTTTGAAAAAATCTTTTTCCACCGGTTAAGTTGTTGAGGGCTGTTTTCTGTTCCTATGATAAAAAAACCTTCTGTTTCGACAGTCAAACCTTTCATGGGATCATTTGCAACCGTTCAGGACTATTTCTGAGTGAATTGGCAAAAGTCAGATTTTTGCTGAAATTGTGACCCCGGGGATTAGGGATTTTTTCAAAAAATCTTTTTCCACCGGTTAAGTTGTTGAGGGCTGATTTCTTGTCCTGTGATAAAAAGGCTTCTGTTTCGACTTCCAAAACTTTCAGGGGAGCATTTGCAAGGGTTTGGCAGCATTTTTGAGTGAATTGGCAAAAGTCAGATTTTTGCTGAAATTGTGACCCCGGGGTTAGGGATTTTTTCAAAAAATCTTTTTCCACCGGATAAGTTGTTGAGGGCTGATTTCTTGTCCTGTGATAAAAAGGCTTCTGTTTCAACTTCCAAAACTTTCAGGGGAGCATTTGCAAGGGTTTGGCAGCATTTTTGAGTGAATTGGCAAAAGTCAGAGTTTTACTGAAATTCTGACCCCGGGGCTTAGGGATTTTTTCAAAAAAATCTTTTCCCACCGGTTAAGTTGTTGAGGGCTGATTTCTGGTCCTATGATAAAAAACCTTCTGTTTCGACAGTCAAAAACTTTCATGGGAGCATTTGCAAGGGTTTGTCACCATTTTTGAGTGTATTGGCAAAAGTCAGATTTTTGCTGAAATTGTGACCCCCGGGGCTTAGGGATTTTTTCAAAAAATCTTTTTCCACCGGTTAAGTTGTTGAGGGCTGTTTTCTGTTCCTATGATAAAAAACCTTCTGTTTCGACAGTCAAAAACTTTCAGGGGAGCATTTGCAAGGGTTTGGCAGCATTTTTGAGTGAATTGGCAAAAGTCAGATTTTTGCTGAAATTGTGGCCCCGGGGCTTAGGGATTTTTTCAAAAAATCTTTTTCCACCGGTTAAGTTGTTGAGGGCTGTTTTCTGTTCCTATGATAAAAAACCTTCTGTTTCGACAGTCAAACCTTTCATGGGATCATTTGCAACCGTTCAGGACTATTTCTGAGTGAATTGGCAAAAGTCAGATTTTTGCTGAAATTGTGACCCCGGGGTTAGGGATTTTTTCAAAAAATCTTTTTCCACCGGATAAGTTGTTGAGGGCTGATTTCTTGTCCTGTGATAAAAAGGCTTCTGTTTCAACTTCCAAAACTTTCAGGGGAGCATTTGCAAGGGTTTGGCAGCATTTTTGAGTGAATTGGCAAAAGTCAGAGTTTTACTGAAATTCTGACCCCGGGGCTTAGGGATTTTTTCAAAAAAATCTTTTCCCACCGGTTAAGTTGTTGAGGGCTGATTTCTGGTCCTATGATAAAAAACCCTCTGTTTCGACAGTCAAAAACTTTCATGGGAGCATTTGCAAGGGTTTGTCACCATTTTTGAGTGTATTGGCAAAAGTCAGATTTTTGCTGAAATTGTGACCCCCGGGGCTTAGGGATTTTTTCAAAAAATCTTTTTCCACCTGTTAAGTTGTTGAGGGCTGTTTTCTGTTCCTATGATAAAAAACCTTCTGTTTCGACAGTCAAAAACTTTCAGGGGAGCATTTGCAAGGGTTTGGCAGCATTTTTGAGTGAATTGGCAAAAGTCAGATTTTTGCTGAAATTGTGGCCCCGGGGCTTAGGGATTTTTTCAAAAAATCTTTTTCCACCGGTTAAGTTGTTGAGGGCTGTTTTCTGTTCCTATGATAAAAAACCTTCTGTTTCGACAGTCAAACCTTTCATGGGATCATTTGCAACCGTTCAGGACTATTTCTGAGTGAATTGGCAAAAGTCAGATTTTTGGTGAAATTGTGACCCCGGGGCTTAGGGATTTTTTCAAAAAATCTTTTTCCACCGGTTAAGTTGTTGAGGGCTGATTTCTTGTCCTGTGATAAAAAGGCTTCTGTTTCAACTTCCAAAACTTTCAGGGGAGCATTTGCAAGGGTTTGGCAGCATTTTTGAGTGAATTGGCAAAAGTCAGAGTTTTGCTGAAATTCTGACCCCGGGGCTTAGGGATTTTTTCAAAAAAATCTTTTCCCACCGTTTAAGTTGTTGAGGGCTGATTTCTGGTCCTATGATAAAAAACCTTCGGTTTTGACTGCCAAAACTTTCATGGGAGCATTTGCAAGGGTTTGGCAGCATTTTTGAGTGAATTGGCAAAAGTCAGATTTTTGCTGAAATTGTGGCCCCGGGGCTTAGGGATTTTTTGAAAAAATCTTTTTCCACCGGTTAAGTTGTTGAGGGCTGTTTTCTGTTCCTATGATAAAAAAACCTTCTGTTTCGACAGTCAAACCTTTCATGGGATCATTTGCAACCGTTCAGGACTATTTCTGAGTGAATTGGCAAAAGTCAGATTTTTGCTGAAATTGTGACCCCGGGGATTAGGGATTTTTTCAAAAAATCTTTTTCCACCGGTTAAGTTGTTGAGGGCTGATTTCTTGTCCTGTGATAAAAAGGCTTCTGTTTCAACTTCCAAAACTTTCAGGGGAGCATTTGCAAGGGTTTGGCAGCATTTTTGAGTGAATTGGCAAAAGTCAGAGTTTTGCTGAAATTCTGACCCCGGGGATTAGGGATTTTTTCAAAAAAAATCTTTTCCCACCGTTTAAGTTGTTGAGGGCTGATTTCTGGTCCTATGATAAAAAACCTTCGGTTTTGACTGCCAAAACTTTCATGGGAGCATTTGCAAGGGTTTGGCAGCATTTTTGAGTGAATTGGCAAAAGTCAGATTTTTGCTTAAATTGTGGCCCCGGGGCTTAGGGATTTTTTCAAAAAATCTTTTTCCACCGGTTAAGTTGTTGAGGGCTGTTTTCTGTTCCTATGATAAAAAACCTTCTGTTTCGACAGTCAAACCTTTCAGGGGATCATTTGCAACCGTTCAGGACTATTTCTGAGTGAATTGGCAAAAGTCAGATTTTTGCTGAAATTGTGACCCCGGGGATTAGGGATTTTTTCAAAAAATCTTTTTCCACCGGTTAAGTTGTTGAGGGCTGATTTCTTGTCCTGTGATAAAAAGGCTTCTGTTTCAACTTCCAAAACTTTCAGGGGAGCATTTGCAAGGGTTTGGCAGCATTTTTGAGTGAATTGGCAAAAGTCAGATTTTTGCTGAAATTCTGACCCCGGGGCTTAGGGATTTTTTCAAAAAAATCTTTTCCCACCATTTAAGTTGTTGAGGGCTGATTTCTGGTCCTATGATAAAAAACCTTCGGTTTTGACTGCCAAAACTTTCATGGGAGCATTTGCAAGGGTTTGGCAGCATTTTTGAGTGAATTGGCAAAAGTCAGATTTTTGCTGAAATTGTGGCCCCGGGGCTTAGGGATTTTTTCAAAAAATCTTTTTCCACCGGTTAAGTTGTTGAGGGCTGTTTTCTGTTCCTATGATAAAAAACCTTCTGTTTCGACAGTCAAACCTTTCAGGGGATCATTTGCAACCGTTCAGGACTATTTCTGAGTGAATTGGCAAAAGTCAGATTTTTGCTGAAATTGTGACCCCGGGGATTAGGGATTTTTTCAAAATATCTTTTTCCACCGGTTAAGTTGTTGAGGGCTGATTTCTTGTCCTGTGATAAAAAGGCTTCTGTTTCAACTTCCAAAACTTTCAGGGGAGCATTTGCAAGGGTTTGGCAGCATTTTTGAGTGAATTGGCAAAAGTCAGAGTTTTGCTGAAATTCTGACCCCGGGGCTTAGGGATTTTTTCAAAAAAATCTTTTCCCACCGGTTAAGTTGTTGAGGGCTGATTTCTGGTCCTATGACAAAAAAACCTTCTGTTTCGACAGTCAAAAACTTTCATGGGAGCATTTGCAAGGGTTTGTCACCATTTTTGAGTGTATTGGCAAAAGTCAGATTTTTGCTGAAATTGTGACCCCCGGGGCTTATGCATTTTTTCAAAAAATCTTTTTCCACCGGTTAAGTTGTTGAGGGCTGTTTTCTGTTCCTATGATAAAAAACCTTCTGTTTCGACAGTCAAACCTTTCAGGGGATCATTTGCAACCGTTCAGGACTATTTCTGAGTGAATTGGCAAAAGTCAGATTTTTGCTGAAATTGTGACCCCGGGGATTAGGGATTTTTTCAAAAAATCTTTTTCCACCGGTTAAGTTGTTGAGGGCTGATTTCTTGTCCTGTGATAAAAAGGCTTCTGTTTCAACTTCCAAAACTTTCAGGGGAGCATTTGCAAGGGTTTTGCAGCATTTTTGAGTGAATTGGCAAAAGTCAGAGTTTTGCTGAAATTCTGACCCCGGGGCTTAGGGATTTTTTCAAAAAAATCTTTTTCCACCGGTTAAGTTGTTGAGGGCTGATTTCTGGTCCTATGATAAAAAACCTTCTGTTTCGACAGTCAAACCTTTCAGGGGATCATTTGCAACCGTTCAGGACTATTTCTGAGTGAATTGGCAAAAGTCAGATTTTTGCTGAAATTGTGACCCCGGGGATTAGGGATTTTTTCAAAAAATCTTTTTCCACCGGTTAAGTTGTTGAGGGCTGATTTCTTGTCCTGTGATAAAAAGGCTTCTGTTTCAACTTCCAAAACTTTCAGGGGAGCATTTGCAAGGGTTTGGCAGCATTTTTGAGTGAATTGGCAAAAGTCAGATTTTTGCTGAAATTCTGACCCCGGGGCTTAGGGATTTTTTCAAAAAAATCTTTTCCCACCGTTTAAGTTGTTGAGGGCTGATTTCTGGTCCTATGATAAAAAACCTTCGGTTTTGACTGCCAAAACTTTCATGGGAGCATTTGCAAGGGTTTGGCAGCATTTTTGAGTGAATTGGCAAAAGTCAGATTTTTGCTGAAATTGTGGCCCCGGGGCTTAGGGATTTTTTCAAAAAATCATTTTCCACCGGTTAAGTTGTTGACGGCTGTTTTCTGTTCCTATGATAAAAAACCTTCTGTTTCGACAGTCAAACCTTTCAGGGGATCATTTGCAACCGTTCAGGACTATTTCTGAGTGAATTGGCAAAAGTCAGATTTTTGCTGAAATTGTGACCCCGGGGATTAGGGATTTTTTCAAAAAATCTTTTTCCACCTTTAAGTTGTTGAGGGCTAATTACTTGTCCTGTAATAAAAAGGCTTCTGTTTCGACTTCCAAAACTTTCAGGGGAGCATTTGCAAGGGTTTGGCAGCATTTTTGAGAGAATTGGCAAAAGTCAGATTTTTGCTGAAATTGTGACCCCGGGGTTAGGGATTTTTTCAAAAAATCTTTTTCCACCGGATAAGTTGTTGAGGGCTGATTTCTTGTCCTGTGATAAAAAGGCTTCTGTTTCAACTTCCAAAACTTTCAGGGGAGCATTTGCAAGGGTTTGGCAGCATTTTTGAGTGAATTGGCAAAAGTCAGAGTTTTACTGAAATTCTGACCCCGGGGCTTAGGGATTTTTTCAAAAAAATCTTTTCCCACCGGTTAAGTTGTTGAGGGCTGATTTCTGGTCCTATGATAAAAAACCTTCTGTTTCGACAGTCAAAAACTTTCATGGGAGCATTTGCAAGGGTTTGTCACCATTTTTGAGTGTATTGGCAAAAGTCAGATTTTTGCTGAAATTGTGACGCCGGGGCTTAGGGATTTTTTCAAAAAAATCTTTTCCCACCGGTTAAGTTGTTGAGGGCTGATTTCTGGTCCTATGATAAAAAACCTTCTGTTTCGACTGTCAAACCTTTCAGGGGATCATTTGCAACCGTTCAGGACTATTTCTGAGTGAATTGGCAAAAGTCAGATTTTTGCTGCAATTGTGACCCCGGTGATTAGGGATTTTTTCAAAAAATCTTTTTCCACCGTATAAGTTGTTGAGGGCTAATTTCTTGTCCTGTAATAAAAAGGCTTCTATTTCAACTTCCAAAACTTTCAGGGGAGCATTTGCAAGGGTTTGGCAGCATTTTTGAGTGAATTGGCAAAAGTCAGAGTTTTTTTCAAAAAAATCTTTTCCCACCGGTTAAGTTGTTGAGGGCTGATTTCTGGTCCTATGATAAAAAACCTTCGGTTTTGACTGTCAAACCTTTCCGGGTATCATTTGCAACCGTTCGGCACCATTTTTGAGTGTATTGGCAAAAGTCAGATTTTTGCTGAAATTGTGACCCCCGGGGCATAGGCATTTTTTCAAAAAATCTTTTTCCACCGGTTAAGTTGTTGAGGGCTGTTTTCTGTTCCTATGATAAAAAACCTTCTGTTTCGACAGTCAAAAACTTTCAGGGGATCATTTGCAACCGTTCGGCACCATTTTTGAGTGTATTGGCAAAAGTCAGATTTTTGCTGAAATTATGACGCCGGGGCTTAGGGATTTTTTTAAAAAAATCTTTTCCCACCGGTTAAGTTGTTGAGGGCTGATTTCTGGTCCTATGATAAAAAACCTTCTGTTTCGACAGTCAAACCTTTCAGGGGATCATTTGCAACCGTTCAGGACTATTTCTGAGTGAATTGGCAAAAGTCAGATTTTTGCTGAAATTGTGACCCCGGGGATTAGGGATTTTTTCAAAAAATCTTTTTCCACCGGTTAAGTTGTTGAGGGCTGAATTCTTCTGTGATAAAAAGGCTTCTGTTTCGACTTCCAAAACTTTCAGGGGAGGATTTGCAAGGGATTGGCAGCATTTTTGAGTGTATTGGCAAAAGTCAGATTTTTTCTGAAATTGTGACCCCGGGGATTAGGGATTTTTTCAAAAAATCTTCTTCCACCGGTTAAATTGTTGAGGGCTGATTTCTGGTCCTATGATAAAAAACCTTCTGTTTCGACAGTCAAACCTTTCAGGGGATCATTTGCAACCGTTCAGGACTATTTCTGAGTGAATTGGCAAAAGTCAGATTTTTGCTGAAATTGTGACCCCGGGGATTAGGGATTTTTTCAAAAAATCTTTTTCCACCGTTTAAGTTGTTGAGGGCTAATTTCTTGTCCTGTAATAAAAAGGCTTCTGTTTCGACTTCCAAAACTTTCAGGGGAGCATTTGCAAGGGTTTGGCAGCATTTTTGAGTGAATTGGCAAAAGTCAGATTTTTGCTGAAATTGTGACCCCGGGGCTTAGGGATTTTTTCAAAAAATCTTTTTCCACCGGTTAAGTTGTTGAGAGCTGATTTCTTGTCCTGTGATAAAAAGGCTTCTGTTTCAACTTCCAAAACTTTCAGGGGAGCATTTGCAAGGGTTTGGCAGCATTTTTGAGTGAATTGGCAAAAGTCAGATTTTTGCTGAAATTGTGACCCCGGGACTTAGGCATTTTTTCAAAAAATCTTTTTCCACCGGTTAAGTTGTTGAGGGCTGTTTTCTGTTCCTATGATAAAAAAACTTCTGTTTCGACTGTCAAAAACTTTCAGGGGATCATTTGCAACCGTTCGGCACCATTTTTGAGTGTATTGGCAAAAGTCAGATTTTTGCTGAAATTGTGACGCCGGGGCTTAGGGATTTTTTCAAAAAAATCTTTTCCCACCGGTTAAGTTGTTGAGGGCTGATTTCTGGTCCTATGATAAAAAACCTTCTGTTTCGACAGTCAAACCTTTCAGAGGATCATTTGCAACCGTTCAGGACTATTTCTGAGTGAATTGGGAAAAGTCAGATTTTTTCTGAAATTGTGACCCCGGGGCTTAGGGATTTTTTCAAAAAAAATCTTTTCCCACCGGTTAAGTTGTTGAGGGCTGTTTTCTGTTCCTATGATAAAAAACCTTCTGTTTCGACTGTCAAAACTTTCAGGGGATCATTTGCAATCGGTCGGCACCATTTTTTAGTGTATTGGCAAAAGTCAGATTTTTGCTGAAATTGTGACCCCGGGGCTTAGGGATTTTTTCAAAAAATCTTTTTCCACCGGTTAAGTTGTTGAGGGCTGATTTCTTCTCCTGTGATAAAAAGGCTTCTGTTTCGACATCCAAAACTTTCAGGGGAGCATTTGCAAGGGTTTGGCAGCATTTTTTAGTGAATTGGCAAAAGTCAGATTTTTGCTGAAATTGTGACCCCGGGGTTAGGGATTTTTTCAAAAAATCTTTTTCCACCGGATAAGTTGTTGAGGGCTAATTTCTTGTCCTGTGATAAATACGCTTCTGTTTCGACTTCCAAAACTTTTAGGGGAGAAATTGCAAGGGTTTGGCAGCATTTTTGAGTGAATTGGCAAAAGTCAGATTTTTGCTGAAATTGTGACCCCGGGGATTAGGGATTTTTTCAAAAAATCTTCTTCCACCGGTTAAATTGTTGAGGGCTGTTTTCTGTTCCTATGATAAAAAACCTTCTGTTTCGACTACCAAAACTTTTAGGTGAGAAATTGTAAGGGCTCGGCAGCATTTTTGAGTGAATTGGCAAAAGTCAGATTTTTGCTGAAATTCTGACCCCAGGGCTTAGGGATTTTTTCAAAAAAATCGTTTTCTGCCGGTTAAGTTGTTGAGGCCTGATTTCTGGCCCTATGATAAAAAACCTTCGGTTTTGACTGCCAAACCTTTTCGGGGATCATTTGCAACCGTTCGGCACCATTTTTGAGTGTATTGGCAAAAGTCAGATTTTTGCTGAAATTGTGACCCCGGGGCTTAGGGATTTTTTCAAAAAATCTTTTTCCACCGGTTAAGTTGTTGAGGGCTGATTTCTTCTCCTGTGATAAAAAGGCTTCTGTTTCGACTTTCAAACTTTCAGTGGAGCATTTGCAAGGGTTTGGCAGCATTTTTGAGTGAATTGGCAAAAGTCAGATTTTTACTGAAATTGTGACCCCGGGGCTTAGGGATTTTTTCAAAAAAACTTTTTCCAACAGTTAAGTTGTCAAGGGCTGATTTTGGTCCTATGATAAAAAACCTTCCTTCGGTTTGACTGTCAAACCTTTTCGGGGATCATTTGCAACCGTTCGGCACCATTTTTGAGTGTATTGGCAAAAGTCAGATTTTTGCTGAAATTGTGACCCCGGGGCTTAGGGATTTTTTCAAAAAATCTTTTTCTGCCGGTTAAGTTGTTGAGGGCTGTTTTCTGTTCCTATGATAAAAAACCTTCGGTTTCGACGGTCAAACCTGTCCGGGGATCATTTGCAACCGTTCGGCACCATTTTTGAGTGTATTGGCAAAAATCAGATTTTTGCTGAAATTGTGACCCCCGGGGCTTAGGCATTTTTTCAAAAAATCTTTTTCCACCGGTTAAGTTGTCAAGGGCTGATTTCTGGTCCTATGATAAAAAAACCTTCTGTTTCGACAGTCAAACATTTCAGGGGATCATTTGCAACCGTTCAGGACTATTTTTGAGTGTATTGGCAAAAGTCAGATTTTTGCTGAAATTGTGACCCCGGGGCTTAGGGATTTTTTCAAAAAAAATCTTTTTCCACCGGTTAAGTTGTTGAGGGCTGTTTTCTGTTCCTATGATAAAAAACTTTCTGTTTCGACTGTCAAAACTTTCAGGGGATCATTTGCAATCGGTCGGAACCATTTTTTAGTGTATTGGCAAAAGTCAGATTTTTGCTGAAATTGTGACCCCGGGGCTTAGGGATTTTTCAAAAAATCTTTTTCCACCGGATAAGTTGTTGAGGGCTGATTTCTTCTCCTGTGATAAAAAGGCTTCTGTTTCGACTTCCAAAACTTTCAGGGGAGCATTTGCAAGGGTTTGGCAGCATTTTTGAGTGATTTGGCAAAAGTCAGATTTTTGCTGAAATTGTGACCCCGGGGCTTAGGGATTTATTCAAAAAATCTTTTTCCAACGGTTAAGTTGTTGAGGGTTGATTTCTTGCCTGTGATAAAAAGGCTTCTGTTTCAACTTCCAAAACTTTCAGGGGAGCATTTGCAAGGGTTTTGCAGCATTTTTGAGTGAATTGGCAAAAGTCAGATTTTTACTGAAATTGTGACCCCGGGGCTTAGGGATTTTTTCAAAAAATCTTTTTCCACCGGTTAAGTTGTTGAGGGCTAATTTCTTGTCCTGTGATAAAAAGGCTTCTGTTTCGACTTCCAAAACTTTTAGGGTAGAAATTGCCAGGGTTTGGCATCATTTTTGAGTGAATTGCCAAAAGTCAGATTTTTGCTGAAATTGTGACCCCGGGGCTTAGGGATTTTTTCAAAAAATCTTTTTCCACCGGTTATGTTGTTGAGGGCTGATTTCTTGTCCTGTGATAAAATGGCTTCTGTTTCGACTTCCAAAACTGTCAGGGGAGCATTTGCAAGGGTTTGGCAGAATTTTTGAGTGAATTGGCAAAAGTCAGTTTTTTGCTGAAATTGTGACCCAGGGGTTTAGGGATTTTTTCAAAAAAATCTTTTTCCACCGGTTAAGTTGTTGAGGGCTGATTTCTTGTCCTGTGATAAAAAGGCTTCTGTTTCAACTTCCAAAACTTACAGGGGAACATTTGCAAGGGTTTGGCAGCATTTTTGAGTGAATTGGCAAAAGTGAGATTTTTGCTGAAATTGTGATCCCCGGGGCTTTGGCATTTTTTCAAAAAATCTTTTTTCCACCGGTTAAGTTGTTGAGGGCTGTTTTCTGTTCCTAGGATAAAAAACCTTCTGTTTCGACAGTCAAACCTTGCAGGGGATCATTTGCAACCGTTCAGGACTAATTTTGAGTGAATTGGGAAAAGTCAGATTTTTTCTGAAATTGTGACCCCGGGGCTTAGGGATTTTTTCAAAAAAATCTTTTTCTGCCGGTTAAGTTGTTGAGGGCTGATTTCTGGTCCATGATAAAAAACCTTCTGTTTCGACTGCCAAAACTTTCAGGGGATCATTTGCAACTGTTCAGGACTATTTCTGAATGAATTGGCAAAAGTCAGATTTTTGCTGAAATTGTGACCCCGCGGATTAGGGATTTTTTCAAAAAATCTTTTTCCACCGGTTAAGTTGTTGAGGGCTGAATTCTTCTGTGATAAAAAGGCTTCTGTTTCGACTTCCAAAACTTTCAGGGGAGGATTTGCAAGGGATTGGCAGCATTTTTGAGTGAATTGGCAAAAGTCAGATTTTTTCTGAAATTGTGACCCCGGGGCTTAGAGATTTTTTCAAAAAATCTTCTTCCACCGGTTAAATTGTTGAGGGCTGATTTCTGGTCCGATGATAAAAAACCTTCTGTTTCGACAGTCAAAACTTGAGGGCTGATTTCTTCTGTGATAAAAAGGCTTCTGTTTCGACTTCCAAAACTTTCAGGGGAGCATTTGCAAGGGTTTGGCAGCATTTTTGAGTGAATTGGCAAAAGTCAGATTTTTGCTGAAATTGTGACCCCGGGGCTTAGGGATTTTTTCAAAAAAATCTTTTTCCACCGGTTAAGTTGTTGAGGGCTGTTTTCTGTTCCTATGATAAAAAACCTTCTGTTTCGACTGTCAAAACTTTCAGGGGATCATTTGCAACCGTTCGGCACCATTTTTGAGTGTATTGGCAAAAGTCAGATTTATGCTGAAATTGTGACCCCGAGGCTTAGGGATTTTTTCAAAAAATCTTTTTCCAACGATTAAGTTGTCAAGGGCTGATTTCTGGTCCTATGATAAAAAACCTTCTGTTTCGACAGTCAAACATTTCAGGGGATCATTTGCAACCGTTCAGGACTATTTTTGAGTGAATTGGGAAAAGTCACATTTTTTCTGAAATTGTGACCCCGGGGCTTAGGGATTTTTTCAAAAAAAATCTTTTCCCACCGGTTAAGTTGTTGAGGGCTGTTTTCTGTTCCTATGATAAAAAACTTTCTGTTTCGACTGTCAAAACTTTCAGGGGATCATTTGCAAT
The DNA here is from genome assembly GCF_964106915.1 of Podarcis gaigeae. Taxonomy (NCBI): domain Eukaryota; kingdom Metazoa; phylum Chordata; class Lepidosauria; order Squamata; family Lacertidae; genus Podarcis; species Podarcis gaigeae. The sequence continues at coordinate 316,706 of NW_028153443.1, forward strand.
CGGTCGGAACCATTTTTTAGTGTATTGGCAAAAGTCAGATTTTTGCTGAAATTGTGACCCCGGGGCTTAGGGATTTTTTCAAAAAATCTTTTTCCACCGGAAAAGTTGTTGAGGGCTGATTTCTTCTCCTGTGATAAAAAGGCTTCTGTTTCGACTTCCAAAACTTTCAGGGGAGCATTTGCAAGGGTTTGGCAGCATTTTTGAGTGATTTGGCAAAAGTCAGATTTTTGCTGAAATTGTGACCCCGGGGCTTAGGGATTTTTTCAAAAAATCTTTTTCCAACGGTTAAGTTGTTGAGGGTTGATTTCTTGTCCTGTGATAAAAAGGCTTCTGTTTCGACTTCCAAAACTTACAGGGGAGCATTTGCAAGGGTTTGGCAGCATTTTTGAGTGAATTGGCAAAAGTCAGATTTTTGCTGAAATTGTGATCCCCGGGGCTTTGGCATTTTTTCAAAAAATCTTTTTCCACCGGTTAAGTTGTTGAGGGCTGTTTTCTGTTCCTAGGATAAAAAACCTTCTGTTTCGACAGTCAAACCTTTCAGGGGATCATTTGCAACCGTTCAGGACTATTTTTGAGTGAATTTGGAAAAGTCAGATTTTTTCTGAAATTGTGACCCCGGGGCTTAGGGATTTTTTCAAAAAAATCTTTTTCTGCCGGTTAAGTTGTTGAGGGCTGATTTCTGGTCCATCATAAAAAACCTTCTGTTTCGACTGCCAAAACTTTCAGGGGAGCATTGGCAAGGGTTCGGCAGCATTTTTGAGTGAATTGGCAAAAGTCAGATTTTTGCTGAAATTGTGACCCTGGGGCTTAGGGATTTTTTCAAAAAATCTTTTTCCACCGGTTAAGTTGTTGAGGGCTGATTTCTTGTCCTGTGATAAAAAGACTTCTGTTTCGACTTCCCAAACTTTCAGGGGAGCATTTGCAAGGGTTTGGCACCATTTTTGAGTGACTTGGCAAAAGTCAGATTTTTGCTGAAATTGTGACACCGGGCTTAGGGATTTTTTCCAAAAACATCTTTTTCCACCGGTTAAGGTTTTGAGGGCTGATTTCTGGTCCTATGATAAAAAACCTTCTGTTTTGACTGTCAAACCTTCCCGGGGATCACTTGCAACCGTTCGGCACCATTTTTGAGTGAATTGGCAAAAGTCAGATTTCTGCTGAAATTGTGACACCGGGCTTAGGGATTTTTTCCAAAAAAATCTTTTTCCACCGGTTAAGGTTTTGAGGGCTGATTTCTGGTCCTATGAGAAAAAACCTTCTGTTTTGACTGTCTAACCTTCCCGGGGATCATTTGCAACCGTTCGGCACCATTTTTGAGTGAATTGGCAAAAGTCAGATTTTTGCTGAAATTGTGACCCCGGGGCTTTGGGATTTTTTCAAAAAATCTTTTTCCACCGGTTAAGTTGTTGAGGGCTGATTTCTACTCCTGTGATAAAAAGGCTTCTGTTTCGACTTCCAAAACTTTCAGGGCAGCATTTACAAGGGTTTGGCAGCATTTTTGAGTGAATTGGCAAAAGTCAGATTTTTGCTGAAATTTTGACACCGGGGCTTAGGGATTTTTTCAAAAAAATCTTTTTCCACCGGTTAAGTTGTTTACAGCTGATTTCTGGTCCTATGATAAAAAACCTTCTGTTTTGACTGTAAAAACTTTCCTGGGATCATTTGCAACCATTCGGCACGATTTTTGAGTAAATTGGCAAAAGTCAGATATTTGCTGAAATTGTGACCCCGGGGCATAGGGATTTTTTCAAAAAATCATTTTCCACCAGTTAAGTTCTTGAGGGCTGATTTCGTCTGTGATAAAAAGGCTTCTGTTTCAACTTCCAAAACTTTCAGGGGAGCATTTTCAAAGGTTTGGCAGCATTTTTGAGTGAATTGGCAAAAGTCAGATTTTTTCTGAAATTGTGAACCCAGGGCTTAGCGATTTTTTCAAAAAATCTTTTTCCAACGGTTAAGTTGTTGAGGGCTGATTTCTGGTCCTATGATAAAAAACCTTCTGTTTTGACTGTCAAACCTTTCCGAGGATCATTTGCAAACGTTCGGCACCATTTTTTAGTGCATTGCAAAAGTCAGATTTTTGCTGAAATTGTGATGCCGGGGCTTAGGGATTTTTTCAAAAAAGTATTTTTCCACCGGTTAAGGTGTTGAGGGCTGATTTCTGGTCCTATGATAAAAAACCTTCTGTTTTGACTGTCAAACCTTTCCGTGGATCATTTGCAACCGTTCGGCACCATTTTTGAGTGAATTGTCAAAAGTCTGATTTTTGCTGAAATTGTGACCCCGGGACTTAGGGATTTTTTTCAAATAATCTTTTTCCACGGATTAAGGTGTTGAAGGCTGATGTATTGTCCTGTGATAAAAAACCTTCTGTTTCGACTTCCAAAACTTTCAGGGGAGCATTTGCAAGGGTTTGGCACCATTTCTGAGTGTATTGGAAAAAGTCAGATTTTTGCTGAAATTGTGACCCCGGGGCTTAGGGATTTTTTCAAAAAATCTTTTTCCACCGGTTAAGTTGTTGAGGGCTGATTTCTTCTGTTATAAAAAGGCTTCTGTTTCGACTTCCAAAACTTTATCGTGAGCATTTGCAAGGGTTTTGCAGCATTTGTGAGTGAATTGGCAAAAGTCAGATTTTTGCTGAAATTGTGACCCCGGGGCTTAGGGATTTTCCCAAAAAAATCTGACTTTTGCCAATTCACTCAAAAATGCTGCCAACCCTTGCAAATCCTCCCCTGAAAGTTTTGGAAGTCGAAACAGAAGCCTTTTTATAACAGAAGAAATCAGCCCTCAACAACTTAACCGGTGGAAAAAGATTTTTTGAAAAAATCCCTAAGCCACGGGCTCACAATTTCAGCAAAAATCTGACTTTTGCCAATACACTCAAAAATGCTGCCAAACCCTTGCAAAGTCTCCCCTCAAAGTTTTGGCAGTCGAAACAGAAGCCTTTTTATCACAGGAGAAGAAATCAGCCCTCAACAACTTAACCGGTGGAAAAAGATTTTTTGAAAAAATCTCTAAGCCCAGGGGTCACAATTTCAGCAAAAATCGGACTTTTGCCAATACACTCAAAAATGGTGCCGAACGGTTGCAAATGATCCCCGGAAAGTTTTGGAAGTAGAAACAGAAGTCTTTTTATCACAGGAAAAGAAATCAGCCCTCAACAACTTAACCGGTGGAAAAAGATTTTTTGAAAAAATCCCTAAGCCCCCAGGGTCACAATTTCAGCAAAAATATGACTTTTGCCAATTCACTCAAAAATGGTGCCGAACGGTTGCAAATGATACACTGAAAGTTATGACAGTCGAAACAGAAGGTTTTTTATCATAGGACCAGAAATCAGCCCTCAACAACTTAACTCGTGGAAAAAGATTTTTTGAAAAAATCCCTAAGCCCCGGGATCACAATTTCAGCAAAAATCTGACTTTTGCCAATTCACTCAAAAATGCTGCCAAACCCTTGCAAATCCTCCTCTGAAAGTTTTGGAAGTCGAAACAGAAGCCTTTTTATCAAAGGACAAGAAATCAGCTGTAAACAACTTAACCGGTGGAAAAAGATTTTTTGAAAAAATCCCTAAGCCCCGGGGTCACAATTTCAGCAAAAATCTGACTTTTGCCAATACACTCAAAAATGGTGCCGAACTGTTGCAAATGATCCCCGGATAGGTTTGACAGTCAAAACAGAAGGTTTTTTATCATAGGACCAGAAATCAGCCCTCAACAACTTAACCGGCGTAAAAAGATTTTTTGAAAAAATCCCTAAGCCCCCAGGGTCACAATTTCAGCAAAAATATGACTTTTGCCAATTCACTCAAAAATGGTGCCGAACGGTTGCAAATGATACACTGAAAGTTATGACAGTCGAAACAGAAGGTTTTTTATCATAGGAGCAGAAATCAGCCCTCAACAACTTAACTCGTGGAAAGAGATTTTTTGAAAAAATCCCTAAGCCCCGGGGTCACAATTTCAGCAAAAATCTGACTTTTGCCAATTCACTCAAAAATGCTGCCAAACCCTTGCAAATCCTCCCCTGAAAGTTTTGGAAGTCGAAACAGAAGCCTTTTTATCAAAGGACAAGAAATCAGCCGTAAACAACTTAACCGGTGGAAAAAGATTTTTTGAAAAAATCCCTAAGCCCCAGGGTCACAATTTCAGCAAAAATCTGACTTTTGCCAATACACTCAAAAATGGTGCCGAACTGTTGCAAATGATCCCCGGATAGGTTTGACAGTCAAAACAGAAGTTTTTTTATCATAGGACCAGAAATCAGCCCTCAACAACTTAACCGGCGTAAAAAGATTTTTTTGAAAAAATCCCTAAGCCCTGGGGTCACAATTTCAACAAAAATCTGACTTTTGCCAATTCACTCAAAAATGCTGCCAAACCCTTGCAAATGATCCCCGGAAAGTTTTGGAAGTCGAAACAGAAGCCTTTTTATCACAGGAGAAGAAATAGCCCTCAACAACTTAACCGGTGGAAAAAGATTTTTTGAAAAAATCCCTAAACCCCGGGGTCACAATTTCAGCAATAATCTGACTTTTTCCAATTCACTCAAAAATGAGTGCCAAACCCTTTCAAATGCTCTCCTGAAAGTTTTGGAAGTCGAAACAGGAGCCTTTTTATCACAGGAGAAGAAATCAGCCCTCAACAACATAAGCGGTCGAAAAAGATTTTTTGAAAAAATCCCTAAGCCCCGGGGTCACTATTTCAGCAAAAATCTGACTTTTGCCAATTCACTCAAAAATGCTGCCAAACCCTTGCAAATGCTCCCCTGAAAGTTTTTGAAGTCGAAACAGGAGCCTTTTTATCACAGGAGAAGAAATCAGCCCTCAACAACTTAAGCGGTCAAAAAAGATTTTTTGAAAAAATCCCTGAGCCCCGGGGTCACTATTTCAGCAAAAATCTGACTTTTGCCAATTCACTCAAAAATGGTGCCGAACGGTTGCAAATGATCCCCTGAAAGTTTTGACAGTCGAAACAGAAGTTTTTTTTTTCATAGGAACAGAAAACAGCCCTCAACCACATAACCGGTGGGAAAAGATCTTTTTGAAAAAATCCCTAAGCCCCGGGGTCACAATTTCAGCAAAAATCTGACTTTTGCCAATTCACTCAAAAATGCTGCCAAATGCTTGCAATTTCTCCGAACGGTTGCAAATGCTCCCCTGAAAGTTTTGGAAGTCGAAACTGAAGCCTTTTTATCAAAGGACCAGAAATCAGCCGTAAACAACTTAACCGGTGGAAAAAGATTTTTTGAAAAAATCCCTAAGCCCCGGGGTCACAATTGCAGCAAAAATCTGACTTTTGCCAATACACACAAAAATGGTGCCGAACAGTTGCTAATGATCCCCGGATAGGTTTGACAGTCAAAACAGAAGATTTTTTATCATCGGACCACAAATCAGCCCTCAACAACTTAACCGGTGGAAAAAGATTTTTTGAAAAAATCCCTAAGCCCCGGGGTCACTATTTCAGCAAAAATCTGACTTTGCCAATTCATTCACAAATGCTGCCAAACCCTTGCAAATTCTCCCCTGAAAGTTTTGGAAGTCGAAACAGAAGTCTTTTTATCACAGGACAAGAAATCAGCCCTCAACAACTTAACCGGCGGAAAAAGATTTTTTTGAGATTCCCTAAGCCCCGGGGTCACTATTTCAGCAAAAATCTGACTTTGCCAATTCACTCACAAATGCTGCCAAACCCTTGCAAATGCTCCCCTGAAAGTTTTGGAAGTCGAAACAGAAGCCTTTTTATCACAGGAGAAGAAATCAGCCCTCAACAACTTAACCGGTGGAAAAAGATTTTTTGAAAAAATCCCTCAGCCCCGGGGTCACAATTTCAGCAAAAATCTGACTTTTGCCAATTCACTCAAATATGGTGCCGAACGATTGCAAATGATCCACTGAAAGTTATGACAGTCGAAACAGAATCCTTTTTATCACAGGAGAAGAAATCAGCACTCAACAACTTAACCGGTGGAAAAAGATTTTTTGAGAAAATCCATAAGCCCCAGGGTCACAATTTCAGCAAAAATCTGACTTTTGCCAATTCACTCAAAAATGCTGCCAAACCCTTGCAAATGCTCCCCTGAAAGTTTTGGAAATCGAAACAGAAGCCTTTTTATCAAAGGACAAGAAATCAGCCGTAAACAACTTAACCGGTGGAAAAAGATTTTTTGAAAAAATCCCTAAGCCCCGGGGTCACAATTGCAGAAAAAAACTGACTTTTGCCAATTCACTCAAAAATGGTGCCGAACGGTTGCAAATGATCCCCGGAAAGATTTGACAGTCAAAACAGAAGGTTTTTTATCATAGGACCGGAAATCAGCCCTCAACAACTTAACTGGTGGGGAAAGATTTTTTTGAAAAAATCCCTGAGCCCCGGGGTCACTATTTCAGCAAAAATCTGACTTTTGCCAATTCACTCAAAAATGCTGCCAAACGCTTGCAATTTCTCCCCTGAAAGTTTTAGCAGTCGAAACAGAAGGCTTTTTATCACAGGAAAAGAAATCAGCCCTCAACAACTTAACCGGCGGAAAAAGATTTTTTTGAAAAAATCCCTAAGCCCCGGGGTCACTATTTCAGCAAAAATCTGACTTTTGCCAATTCACTCAAAAATGCTGCCAAACCCTTGCAAATGCTCCCCTGAAAGTTTTGGAAGTCGAAACAGAAGCCTTTTTATCACAGGACAAGAAATCTGCCGTAAACAACTTAACCGGTGGAAAAAGATTTTTTTGAAAAAATCCCTAAGCCCCGGGGTCACAATTGCAGCAAAAATCTGACTTTTGCCAATACACACAATAATGGTGCCGAACAGTTGCTAATGATCCCCGGATCGGTTCGACAGTCAAAACAGAAGGTTTTTTATCATCGGACCAGAAATCAGCCCTCAACAACTTAACCGGTGGAAAAAGATTTTTTGAAAAAATCCCTAAGCCCCGGGGTCACAATTTCAGCAAAAATCTGACTTTGGCCAATTCACTCAAAAATGCTGCCAAACCCTTGCAAATGCTCCCCTGAAAATTTTGGAAGTCGAAACAGAAGCCTTTTTATCACAGGACAAGAAATCTGCCGTAAACAACTTAACCGGTGGAAAAAGATTTTTTTGAAAAAATCCCTAAGCCCCGGGGTCACTATTTCAGCAAAAATCTGACTTTTGCCAATTCACTCAAAAATGATGCCAAACCCTTGCAAATGCTCCCCTGAAAGTTTTGGAAGTCGAAACAGAAGCCTTTTTATCAAAGGACAAGAAATCAGCCGTAAACAACTTAACCGGTGAAAAAATATTTTTTGAAAAAATCCCTAAGCCCCGAGGTCACAATTGCAGCAAAAATCTGACTTTTGCCAATTCACTCAAAAATGCTGCCAAACGCTTGCAATTTCTCCCCTGAAAGTATTAGCAATCGAAACAGAAGGCTTTTTATCACAGGAAAAGAAATCAGCCCTCAACAACTTAACCGGCGGAAAAAGATTTTTTTGACAAATCCCTAAGCCCCGGGGTCACTATTTCCGCAAAAATCTGACTTTGCCAATTGATTCACAAATGCTGCCAAACCCTTGCAAATGCTCCCCTGAAAGTTTTGGAAGTCGAAACAGAAGTCTTTTTATCACAGGACAAGAAATCAGCCCTCAACAACTTAACCGGCAGAAAAAGATTTTTTTGAAAAAATCCCTAAGCCCCGGGGTCACAATTTCAGCAATAATCTGACTTTTGCCAATTCACTCAAAAATGGTGCCGAACGATTGCAAATGATCCACTCAAAGTTATGACAGTCGAAACAGAAGCCTTTTTATCAAAGGACCAGAAATCAGCCGTAAACAACTTAACCGGTGGAAAAAGATTTTTTGAAAAAATCCATAAGCCCCGGGGTCACAATTGCAGCAAAAATCTGACTTTTGCCAATACACACAAAAATGGTGCCGAACAGTTGCTAATAATCCCCGGATAGGTTTGACAGTCAAAACAGAAGGTTTTTTATCATCGGACCAGAAATCAGCCCTCAACAACTTAACCGGCGGAAAAAGATTTTTTTGAAAAATCCCTAAGCCCCGGGGTCACTATTTCAGCAAAAATCTGACTTTGCCAATTTACTCACAAATGCTGCCAAACCCTTGCAAATGCTCCCCTGAAAGTTTTGGAAGTCGAAACAGAAGTCTTTTTATCACAGGACAAGAAATCAGCCCTCAACAACTTAACCGGCAGAAAAAGATTTTTTTGAAAAAATCCCTAAGCCCCGGGGTCACAATTTCAGCAAAAATCTGACTTTTGCCAATTCACTCAAATATGGTGCCGAACGATTGCAAATGATCCCCGGAAAGATTTGACAGTCAAAACAGAAGTTTTTTTTATTATAGGACAAGAAATCAGCCCTCAACATCTTAACTGGAGGAAAAAGATTTTTTTGAAAAAATCCCTAAGCCCCGGGGTCACTATTTCAGCAAAAATCTGACTTTTGCCAATTCACTCAAAAATGCTGCCAAACGCTTGCAATTTCTCCCCTGAAAGTTTTAGCAGTCGAAACAGAAGGCTTTTTATCACAGGAAAAGAAATCAGCCCTCAACAACTTAACCGGCGGAAAAAGATTTTTTTGAAAAAATCCCTAAGCCCCGGGGTCACAATTTCAGCAAAAATCTGACTTTTGCCAATTCACTCAAAAATGGTGCCGAACGGTTGCAAATGATCCCCTGAAAGTTTTGACAGTCGAAACAGAAGGTTTTTTTATCATAGGAACAGAAAACAGCCCTCTACAACTTAACCGGTGGAAAAAGATTTTTTGAAAAAATCCCTAAGCCCCGGGGTCACAATTGCAGCAAAAATCTGACTTTTGCCAATACACACAAAAATGGTGCCGAACGATTGCAAATGATCCACTGAAAGTTATGACAGTCGAAACAGAAGCCTTTTTATCACAGGAGAAGAAATCAGCCCTCAACAACTTAACCGGTGGAAAAAGATTTTTTGAGAAAATCCCTAAGCCCCAGGGTCACAATTTCAGCAAAAATCTGACTTCTGCCAATTCACTCAAAAATGGTGCCGAACGCTTGCAATTTCTCCCCTGAAAGTTTTAGCAGTCGAAACAGAAGGCTTTTTATCACAGGAAAAGAAATCAGCCCTCAACAACTTAACCGGCGGAAAAAGATTTTCCCGGGGTCACTATTTCAGCAAAAATCTGACTTTTGCCAATTCACTCAAAAATGGTGCCGAACGGTTGCAAATGATCCCCTGAAAGTTTTGACAGTCGAAACAGACCGTTTTTTTATCATAGGAACAGAAAAGAGCCCTCAACAACTTAACCGGCGGAAAAAGATCTTTTTGAAAAAATCCCTAAGCCCTGGGGTCACTATTTCAGCAAAAATCTGACTTTTGCCAATTCACTCAAAAATGCTGCCAAACCCTTGCAAATGCTCCCCTGAAAGTTTTGGAAATCGAAACAGAAGCCTTTTTATCAAAGGACAAGAAATCAGCCGTAAACAGCTTAACCGGTGGAAAAAGATTTTTTGAAAAAATCCCTCAGCCCCGGGGTCACAATTGCAGAAAAAATCTGACTTTTGCCAATACACTCAAAAATGGTGCCGAACGGTTGCAAATGATCCCCGGAGAGGTTTGACAGTCAAAACAGAAGGTTTTTTATCATAGGACCGGAAATCAGCCCTCAACAACTTAACTGGTGGGGAAAGATTTTTTTGAAAAAATCCCTGAGCCCCGGGGTCACTATTTCAGCAAAAATCTGACTTTTGCCAATTCACTCAAAAATGCTTCCAAACGCTTGCAATTTCTCCCCTGAAAGTTTTAGCAGTCGAAACAGAAGGCTTTTTATCACAGGAAAAGAAATCAGCCCTCAACAACTTAACCGGAGGAAAAAGATCTTTTTGAAAAAATCCCTAAGCCCTGGGGTCACTATTTCAGCAAAAATCTGACTTTTGCCAATTCACTCAAAAATGCTGCCAAACCCTTGCAAATGCTCCCCTGAAAGTTTTGGAAGTCGAAACAGAAGCCTTTTTATAAAAGGACCAGAAATCAGCCGTAAACAACTTAACCGGTGGAAAAAGATTTTTTGAAAAAATCCCTAAGCCCCGGGGTCACAATTGCAGCAAAAATCTGACTTTTGCCAATACACACAAAAATGGTGCCGAACGATTGCAAATGATCCACTGAAAGTTATGACAGTCGAAACAGAAGCCTTTTTATCACAGGAGAAGAAATCAGCCCTCAACAACTTAACCGGTGGAAAAAGATTTTTTGAGAAAATCCCTAAGCCCCAGGGTCACAATTTCAGCAAAAATCTGACTTTTGCCAATTCACTCAAAAATGGTGCCGAACGGTTGCAAATGATCCCCGGAAAGATTTGACAGTCAAAACAGAAGTTTTTTTAATTATAGGAAAAGAAATCAGCCCTCAACATCTTAACTGGTGGAAAAATATTTTTTTGAAAAAATCCCTAAGCCCCGGGGTCACTATTTCAGCAAAAATCTGACTTTTGCCAATACACTCAAAAATGGTGCCGAACGGTTGCAAATGATCCCCGGAAAGATTTGACAGTCAAAACAGAAGGTTTTTTTATCATAGGACCGGAAATCAGCCCTCAACAACTTAACTGGTGGGGAAAGATTTTTTTGAAAAAATCCCAGAGCCCCGGGGTCACTATTTCAGCAAAAATCTAACTTTTGCCAATTCACTCAAAAATGCTGCCAAACGCTTGCAATTTCTCCCCTGAAAGTTTTAGCAGTCGAAACAGAAGGCTTTTTATCACAGGAAAAGAAATCAGCCCTCAACAACTTAACCGGCGGAAAAAGATTTTTTTGAAAAAATCCCTAAGCCCCGGAGTCACTATTTCAGCAAAAATCTGACTTTTGCCAATTCACTCAAAAATGCTGCCAAACCCTTGCAAATGCTCCCCTGAAAGTTTTGGAAGTCGAAACAGAAGCCTTTTTATCAAAGGACCAGAAATCAGCCGTAAACAACTTAACCGGTGGAAAAAGATTTTTTGAAAAAATCCCTAAGCCCCGGGGTCACAATTTCAGCAAAAATCTGACTTTTGCCAATTCACTCAAATATGGTGCCGAACGATTGCAAATGATCCACTGAAAGTTATGACAGTCGAAACAGAAGCCTTTTTATCACAGGAGAAGAAATCAGCCCTCAACAACTTAACCGGTGGAAAAAGATTTTTTGAGAAAATCCCTAAGCCCCAGGGTCACAATTTCAGCAAAAATCTGACTTCTGCCAATTCACTCAAAAATGGTGCCGAACGGTTGCAAATGATCCCCGGAAAGATTTGACAGTCAAAACAGAAGTTTTTTTTATTATAGGACAAGAAATCAGCCCTCAACATCTTAACTGGAGGAAAAAGATTTTTTTGAAAAAATCCCTAAGCCCCGGGGTCACTATTTCAGCAAAAATCTGACTTTTGCCAATTCACTCAAAAATGCTGCCAAACGCTTGCAATTTCTCCCCTGAAAGTTTTAGCAGTCGAAACAGAAGGCTTTTTATCACAGGAAAAGAAATCAGCCCTCAACAACTTAACCGGCGGAAAAAGATTTTTTTGAAAAAATCCCTAAGCCCCGGGGTCACTATTTCAGCAAAAATCTGACTTTTGCCAATTCACTCAAAAATGGTGCCGAACGGTTGCAAATGATCCCCTGAAAGTTTTGACAGTCGAAACAGAAGGTTTTTTATCATAGGAACAGAAAACAGCCCTCTACAACTTAACCGGCGGAAAAAGATTTTTTTGAAAAAATCCCTAAGCCCCGGGGTCACTATTTCAGCAAAAATCTGACTTTTGCCAATTGACTCACAAATGCTGCCAAACCCTTGCAAATGCTCCCCTGAAAGTTTTGGAAGTCGAAACAGAAGTCTTTTTATCACAGGACAAGAAATCAGCCCTCAACAACTTAACCGGCAGAAAAAGTTTTTTTTGAAAAAATCCCTAAGCCCCGGGGTCACAATTTCAGCAAAAATCTGACTTTTGCCAATTCACTCAAAAATGGTGCCGAACGATTGCAAATGATCCACTGAAAGTTATGACAGTCGAAACAGAAGCCTTTTTATCACAGGAGAAGAAATCAGCCCTCAAAAACTTAACCGGTGGAAAAAGATTTTTTTCGAAAATCCCTAAGCCCTGGGGTCACAATTTCAGCAAAAATCTGACTTTTGCCAATTCACTCAAAAATGCTGCCAAACCCTGGCAAATGCTCCCCTGAAAGTTTTGGAAATCGAAACAGAAGCCTTTTTATCAAAGGACAAGAAATCAGCCGTAAACAGCTTAACCGGTGGAAAAAGATTTTTTGAGAAAATCCCTAAGCCCCAGGGTCACAATTTCAGCAAAAATCTGACTTCTGCCAATTCACTCAAAAATGGTGCCGAACGGTTGCAAATGATCCCCGGAAAGATTTGACAGTCAAAACAGAAGTTTTTTTTATCATAGGACAAGAAATCAGCCCTCAACATCTTAACTGGTGGAAAAAGATTTTTTTGAAAAAATCCCTAAGCCCCGGGGTCACTATTGCAGCAAAAATCTGACTTTTGCCAATACACTCAAAAATGCTGCCAAACGCTTGCAATTTCTCCCCTGAAAGTTTTAGCAGTCGAAACAGAAGGCTTTTTATCACAGGAAAAGAAATCAGCCCTCAACAACTTAACCGGCGGAAAAAGATTTTTTTGAAAAAATCCCTAAGCCCCGGGGTCACTATTTCAGCAAAAATCTGACTTTTGCCAATTCACTCAAAAATGGTGCCGAACGGTTGCAAATGATCCCCTGAAAGTTTTGACAGTCGAAACAGACCGTTTTTTTATCATAGGAACAGAAAAGAGCCCTCAACAACTTAACCGGCGGAAAAAGATCTTTTTGAAAAAATCCCTAAGCCCTGGGGTCACAATTTCAGCAAAAATCTGACTTTTGCCAATTCACTCAAAAATGCTGCCAAACCCTTGCAAATGCTCCCCTGAAAGTTTTGGAAATCGAAACAGAAGCCTTTTTATCAAAGGACAAGAAATCAGCCGTAAACAGCTTAACCGGTGGAAAAAGATTTTTTGAAAAAATCCCTCAGCCCCGGGGTCACAATTGCAGAAAAAATCTGACTTTTGCCAATACACTCAAAAATGGTGCCGAACGGTTGCAAATGATCCCCGGATAGGTTTGACAGTCAAAACAGAAGGTTTTTTATCATAGGACCGGAAATCAGCCCTCAACAACTTAACTGGTGGGGAAAGATTTTTTTGAAAAAATCCCTGAGCCCCGGGGTCACTATTTCAGCAAAAATCTGACTTTTGCCAATTCACTCAAAAATGCTTCCAAACGCTTGCAATTTCTCCCCTGAAAGTTTTAGCAGTCGAAACAGAAGGCTTTTTATCACAGGAAAAGAAATCAGCCCTCAACAACTTAACCGGAGGAAAAAGATCTTTTTGAAAAAATCCCTAAGCCCTGGGGTCACTATTTCAGCAAAAATCTGACTTTTGCCAATTCACTCAAAAATGCTGCCAAACCCTTGCAAATGCTCCCCTGAAAGTTTTGGAAGTCGAAACAGAAGCCTTTTTATCAAAGGACCAGAAATCAGCCGTAAACAACTTAACCGGTGGAAAAAGATTTTTTGAAAAAATCCCTAAGCCCCGGGGTCACAATTGCAGCAAAAATCTGACTTTTGCCAATACACACAAAAATGGTGCCGAACGATTGCAAATGATCCACTGAAAGTTATGACAGTCGAAACAGAAGCCTTTTTATCACAGGAGAAGAAATCAGCCCTCAACAACTTAACCGGTGGAAAAAGATTTTTTGAGAAAATCCCTAAGCCCCAGGGTCACAATTTCAGCAAAAATCTGACTTCTGCCAATTCACTCAAAAATGGTGCCGAACGGTTGCAAATGATCCCCGGAAAGATTTGACAGTCAAAACAGAAGTTTTTTTTATTATAGGAAAAGAAATCAGCCCTCAACATCTTAACTGGTGGAAAAATATTTTTTTGAAAAAATCCCTAAGCCCCGGGGTCACTATTTCAGCAAAAATCTGACTTTTGCCAATACACTCAAAAATGGTGCCGAACGGTTGCAAATGATCCCCGGAAAGATTTGACAGTCAAAACAGAAGGTTTTTTTATCATAGGACCGGAAATCAGCCCTCAACAACTTAACTGGTGGGGAAAGATTTTTTTGAAAAAATCCCAGAGCCCCGGGGTCACTATTTCAGCAAAAATCTAACTTTTGCCAATTCACTCAAAAATGCTGCCAAACGCTTGCAATTTCTCCCCTGAAAGTTTTAGCAGTCGAAACAGAAGGCTTTTTATCACAGGAAAAGAAATCAGCCCTCAACAACTTAACCGGCGGAAAAAGATTTTTTTGAAAAAATCCCTAAGCCCCGGAGTCACTATTTCAGCAAAAATCTGACTTTTGCCAATTCACTCAAAAATGCTGCCAAACCCTTGCAAATGCTCCCCTGAAAGTTTTGGAAGTCGAAACAGAAGCCTTTTTATCAAAGGACCAGAAATCAGCCGTAAACAACTTAACCGGTGGAAAAAGATTTTTTGAAAAAATCCCTAAGCCCCGGGGTCACAATTGCAGCAAAAATCTGACTTTTGCCAATACACACAAAAATGGTGCCGAACGATTGCAAATGATCCACTGAAAGTTATGACAGTCGAAACAGAAGCCTTTTTATCACAGGCGAAGAAATCAGCCCTCAACAACTTAACCGGTGGAAAAAGATTTTTTGAGAAAATCCCTAAGCCCCAGGGTCACAATTTCAGCAAAAATCTGACTTCTGCCAATTCACTCAAAAATGGTGCCGAACGGTTGCAAATGATCCCCGGAAAGATTTGACAGTCAAAACAGAAGTTTTTTTTATTATAGGAAAAGAAATCAGCCCTCAACATCTTAACTGGTGGAAAAAGATTTTTTTGAAAAAATCCCTAAGCCCCGGGGTCACTATTTCAGCAAAAATCTGACTTTTGCCAATACACTCAAAAATGGTGCCGAACGGTTGCAAATGATCCCCGGAAAGATTTGACAGTCAATACAGAAGGTTTTTTTATCATAGGACCGGAAATCAGCCCTCAACAACTTAACTGGTGGGGAAAGATTTTTTTGAAAAAATCCCTGAGCCCCGGGGTCACTATTTCAGCAAAAATCTGACTTTTGCCAATTCACTCAAAAATGCTGCCAAACGCTTGCAATTTCTCCCCTGAAAGTTTTAGCAGTCGAAACAGAAGGATTTTTATCACAGGAAAAGAAATCAGCCCTCAACAACTTAACCGGCGGAAAAAGATTTTTTTGAAAAAATCCCTAAGCCCCGGGGTCACTATTTCAGCAAAAATCTGACTTTTGCCAATTCACTCAAAAATGGTGCCGAACGGTTGCAAATGATCCCCTGAAAGTTTTGACAGTCGAAACAGACGGTTTTTTATCATAGGAACAGAAAACAGACCTCAACAACTTAACCGGCGGAAAAAGATCTTTTTGAAAAAATCCCTAAGCCCTGGGGTCACAATTTCAGCAAAAATCTGACTTTTGCCAATTCACTCAAAAATGCTGCCAAACCCTTGCAAATGCTCCCCTGAAAGTTTTGGAAATCGAAACAGAAGCCTTTTTATCAAAGGACAAGAAATCAGCCGTAAACAGCTTAACCGGTGGAAAAAGATTTTTTGAGAAAATCCCTAAGCCCCAGGGTCACAATTTCAGCAAAAATCTGACTTCTGCCAATTCACTCAAAAATGGTGCCGAACGGTTGCAAATGATCCCCGGAAAGATTTGACAGTCAAAACAGAAGTTTTTTTTATCATAGGACAAGAAATCAGCCCTCAACATCTTTACTGGTGGAAAAAGATTTTTTTGAAAAAATCCCTAAGCCCCGGGGTCACTATTGCAGCAAAAATCTGACTTTTGCCAATTCACTCAAAAATGCTGCCAAACGCTTGCAATTTCTCCCCTGAAAGGTTTGACAGTCAAAACAGAAGGTTTTTTATCATAGGACCGGAAATCAGCCCTCAACAACTTAACTGGTGGGGAAAGATTTTTTGAAAAAATCCCTAAGCCCCGGGGTCACAATTGCAGCAAAAATCTGACTTTTGCCAATACACACAAAAATGGTGCCGAACAGTTGCTAATGATCCCCGGATAGGTTTGACAGTCAAAACAGAAGGTTTTTTATCATCGGACCAGAAATCAGCCCTCAACAACTTAACCGGTGGAAAAAGATTTTTTGAAAAAATCCCTAAGCCCCGGGGTCACAATTGCAGCAAAAATCTGACTTTTGCCAATTCACTCAAAAATGCTGCCAAACGCTTGCAATTTCTCCCCTGAAAGTTTTAGCAATCGAAACAGAAGGCTTTTTATCACAGGAAAAGAAATCAGCCCTCAACAACTTAACCGGCGGAAAAAGATTTTTTTGAAAAATCCCTAAGCCCCGGGGTCACTATTGCCGCAAAAATCTGACTTCTGCCAATTCACTCAAAAATGGTGCCGAACGGTTGCAAATGCTCCCCTGAAAGTTTTGGAAGTCGAAACAGAAGCCTTTTTATCACAGGAGAAGAAATCAGCCGTAAACAACTTAACCTGTGGAAAAAGATTTTTTGAGAAAATCCCTAATCCCCAGGGTCACTATTTCAGCAAAATTCTGACTTTGCCAATTCACTCAAAAATGGTGCCGAACGGTTGCAAATGCTCCCCTGAAAGTTTTGGAAGTCGAAACAGAAGTCTTTTTATCACAAGACAAGAAATCAGCCCTCAACAACTTAACCGGCAGAAAAAGATTTTTTTGAAAAAATCCCTAAGCCCCGGGGTCACTATTTCAGCAAAAATCTGACTTCTGCCAATTCACTCAAAAATGGTGCCGAACGGTTGCAAATGATCCACTGAAAGTTATGACAGTCGAAACAGAAGCCTTTTTATCACAGGAGAAGAAATCAGCCGTCAACAACTTAACCGGGGGAAAAAGATTTTTTGAGAAAATCCCTAAGCCACAATTTCAGCAAAAATCTGACTTCTGCCAATTCACTCAAAAATGGTGCCGAACGGTTGCAAATGATCACCGGAAAGATTTGACAGTCAAAACAGAAGTTTTTTTTATCATAGGACAAGAAATCAGCCCTCAACATCTTAACTGGTGGAAAAAGATTTTTTTGAAAAAATCCCTAAGCCCCGGGGTCACTATTGCCGCAAAAATTGACTTTTGCCAATTCAGTCAAAAATGCTGGCAAACGCTTGCAATTTCTCCCCTCAAAGTTTTAGCAGTCGAAACAGAAGGCTTTTTATCACAGGAAAAGAAATCAGCCCTCAACAACTTAACCGGCGGAAAAAGGTCTTTTTGAAAAAATCCCTAAGCCCTGGGGTCACAATTTCAGCAAAAATCTGACTTTTGCCAATTCACTCAAAAATGCTGCCAAACCCTTGCAAATGCTCCCCTGAAAGTTTTGGAAGTCGAAACAGAAGCCTTTTTATCAAAGGACAAGAAATCAGCCGTAAACAACTTAACCGGTGGAAAAAGATTTTTTGAAAAAATCCCTAAGCCCCGGGGTCACAATTTCAGCAAAAATCTGACTTTTGCCAATTCACTCAAAAATGGTGCCGAACGATTGCAAATGATCCACTGAAAGTTATGACTGTCGAAACAGAAGCCTTTTTATCACAGGATAAGAAATCAGCCCTCAACAACTTAACCGGTGGAAAAAGATTTTTTGAGAAAATCCCTAATCCCCAGGGTCACAATTTCAGCAAAAATCTGACTTTTGCCAATTCACTCAAAAATGGTGCCGAACGGTTGCAAATGATCCCCGGAAAGATTTGACAGTCAAAACAGAAGTTTTTTTTATTATAGGAAAAGAAATCAGCCCTCAACATCTTAACTGGTGGAAAAAGATTTTTTTGAAAAAATCCCTAAGCCCCGGGGTCACTATTTCAGCAAAAATCTGACTTTTGCCAATTCACTCAAAAATGGTGCCGAACGGTTGCAAATGATCCCCTGAAAGTTTTGACAGTCGAAACAGAAGGTTTTTTATCATAAGAACAGAAAACAGCCCTCAACAACTTAACCGGCGGAAAAAGATCTTTTTGAAAAAATCCCTAAGCCCTGGGGTCACAATTTCAGCAAAAATCTGACTTTTGCCAATTCACTCAAAAATGCTGCCAAACCCTTGCAAATGCTCCCCTGAAAGTTTTGGAAATCGAAACAGAAGCCTTTTTATCAAAGGACAAGAAATCAGCCGTAAACAGCTTAACCGGTGGAAAAAGATTTTTTGAAAAAATCCCTAAGCCCCGGGGTCACAATTGCAGAAAAAATCTGACTTTTGCCAATACACTCAAAAATGGTGCCGAACGGTTGCAAATGATCCCCGGATAGGTTTGACAGTCAAAACAGAAGGTTTTTTATCATAGGACTGGAAATCAGCCCTCAACAACTTAACTGGTGGGGAAAGATTTTTTTGAAAAAATCCCTGAGCCCCGGGGTCACTATTTCAGCAAAAATCGGACTTTTGCTAATTCACTCAAAAATGCTGCCAAACGCTTGCAATTTCTCCCCTGAAAGTTTTAGCAGTCGAAACAGAAGGCTTTTTATCACAGGAAAAGAAATCAGCCCTCAACAACTTAACAGGAGGAAAAAGTTTTTTTTGAAAAAATCCCTAAGCCCCGGGGTCACTATTTCAGAAAAAATCTGACTTTTGCCAATTCACTCAAAAATGGTGCCGAACGGTTGCAAATGATCCCCTGAAAGTTTTGACAGTCGAAACAGAAGGTTTTTTATCATAGGAACAGAAAAGAGCCCTCAACAACTTAACCGGCGGAAAAAGGTCTTTTTGAAAAAATCCCTAAGCCCTGGGGTCACTATTTCAGCAAAAATCTGACTTTTGCCAATTCACTCAAAAATGCTGCCAAACCCTTGCAAATGCTCCCCTGAAAGTTTTGGAAATCGAAACAGAAGCCTTTTTATCAAAGGACAAGAAATCAGCCGTAAACAGCTTAACCGGTGGAAAAAGATTTTTTGAAAAAATCCCTAAGCCCCGGGGTCACAATTGCAGAAAAAATCTGACTTTTGCCAATACACTCAAAAATGGTGCCGAACGGTTGCAAATGATCCCCGGATAGGTTTGACAGTCAAAACAGAAGGTTTTTTATCATAGGACTGGAAATCAGCCCTCAACAACTTAACTGGTGGGGAAAGATTTTTTTGAAAAAATCCCTGAGCCCCGGGGTCACTATTTCAGCAAAAATCGGACTTTTGCTAATTCACTCAAAAATGCGGCCAAACGCTTGCAATTTCTCCCCTGAAAGTTTTAGCAGTCGAAACAGAAGGCTTTTTATCACAGGAAAAGAAATCAGCCCTCAACAACTTAACAGGAGGAAAAAGTTTTTTTTGAAAAAATCCCTAAGCCCCGGGGTCACTATTTCAGAAAAAATCTGACTTTTGCCAATTCACTCAAAAATGCTGCCAAACGCTTGCAATTTCTCCCCTGAAAGTTTTAGCAGTCAAAACAGAAGGCTTTTTATCATCGGACCAGAAATCAGCCCTCAACAACTTAACCGGCGGGAAAAGAATTTTGAAAAAATCCCTAAGCCCCGGGGTCACTATTTCAGCAAAAAACTGACTTTTGCCAATTTACTCAAAAATGCCACCAAATACTTGCAAATGCTCCCCTGAATGTTTTGGAAGTCGAAACAGAAGCCTTTTTATCACAGGAGAAGAAATCAGCCCTCAACAACTTAACCGGTGGAAAAAGATTTTTTGAGAAAATCCCTAAGCCCCAGGGTCACAATTTCAGCAAAAATCTGACTTCTGCCAATTCACTCAAAAATGGTGCCGAACGGTTGCAAATGATCCCCGGAAAGATTTGACAGTCAAAACAGAAGTTTTTTTTATCATAGGACAAGAAATCAGCCCTCAACATCTTAACTGGTGGGAAAAGATTTTTTTGAAAAAATCCCTAAGCCCCGGGGTCACAATTTCAGCAAAAATCTGACTTTTGCCAATTCACTCAAAAATGCTGCCAAACGCTTGCTATTTCTCCCCTGAAAGTTTTAGCAGTCGAAACAGAAGGCTTTTTATCACAGGAAAAGAAATCAGCCCTCAACAACTTAACTGGCGGAAAAAGATTTTTTTGAAAAAATCCCTAAGCCCCGGGGTCACAATTTCAGCAAAAATCTGACTTCTGCCAATTCACTCAAAAATGGTGCCGAACGGTTGCAAATGATCCCCGGAAAGATTTGACAGTCAAAACAGAAGTTTTTTTTATCATAGGACAAGAAATCAGCCCTCAACATCTTAACTGGTGGGAAAAGATTTTTTTGAAAAAATCCCTAAGCCCCGGGGTCACAATTTCAGCAAAAATCTGACTTTTGCCAATTCACTCAAAAATGCTGCCAAACGCTTGCTATTTCTCCCCTGAAAGTTTTAGCAGTCGAAACAGAAGGCTTTTTATCACAGGAAAAGAAATCAGCCCTCAACAACTTAACTGGCGGAAAAAGATTTTTTTGAAAAAATCCCTAAGCCCCGGGGTCACTATTTCAGCAAAAATCTGACTTTTGCCAATTCACTCAAAAATGGTGTCGAACGGTTGCAAATGATCCCCTGAAAATTTTAGCAGTCGAAACAGAAGGCTTTTTATCACAGGAAAAGAAATCAGCCCTCAACAACTTAACCGGCGGAAAAAGTTTTTTTTGAAAAAATCCCTAAGCCCCGGGGTCACTATTTCAGCAAAAATCTGACTTTTGCCAATTCACTCAAAAATGGTGCCGAACGGTTGCAAATGATCCCCTGAAAGTTTTGACAGTCGAAACAGAAGGTTTTTTATCATAGGAACAGAAAAGAGCCCTCAACAACTTAACCGGCGGAAAAAGGTCTTTTTGAAAAAATCCCTAAGCCCCGGCATCACTATTTCAGCAAAAATCTGACTTTTGCCAATTCACTCAAAAATGGTGCCAAACGGTTGCAAATGATCCCCGGAAAGATTTGACAGTCAAAACAGAAGTTTTTTTTATTATAGGAAAAGAAATCAGCCCTCAACATCTTAACTGGTGGAAAAAGATTTTTTTGAAAAAATCCCTAAGCCCCGGGGTCACTATTTCAGCAAAAATCTGACTTTTGTCAATTCACTCAAAAATGCTGCCAAACGCTTGCAATTTCTCCCCTGAAAGTTTTAGCAGTCGAAACAGAAGGCTTTTTATCACAGGAAAAGAAATCAGCCCTGAACAACTTAACCGGCCGAAAAAGGTCTTTTTGAAAAAATCCCTAAGCCCTGGGGTCACACTTTCAGCAAAAATCTGACTTTTGCCAATTCACTCAAAAATGCTGCCAAACGGTTGCAAATGATCCCCGGATAGGTTTGACAGTCAAAACAGAAGGTTTTTTATCATAGGACCGGAAATCAGCCCTCAACAACTTAACTGGTGGGGAAAGATTTTTTTGAAAATATCCCTAAGCCCCGGGGTCACTATTTCAGCAAAAATCTGACTTTTGCCAATTCACTCAAAAATGCTGCCAAACGCTTGCAATTTCTCCCCTGAAAGTTTTAGCAGTCAAAACAGAAGGCTTTTTATCATCGGACCAGAAATCAGCCCTCAACAACTTAACCGGCGGGAAAAGAATTTTGAAAAAATCCCTAAGCCCCGGGGTCACAATTGCAGAAAAAATCTGACTTTTGCCAATACACTCAAAAATGGTGCCGAACGGTTGTAAATGATCCCCGGATAGGTTTGACAGTCAAAACAGAAGGTTTTTTATCATAGGACTGGAAATCAGCCCTCAACAACTTAACTGGTGGGGAAAGATTTTTTTGAAAAAATCCCTGAGCCCCGGGGTCACTATTTCAGCAAAAATCTGACTTTTGCCAATTCACTCAAAAATGCTGCCAAACGCTTGCAATTTCTCCCCTGACAGTTTTAGCAGTCGAAACAGAACGCTTTTTATCACAGGAAAAGAAATCAGCCCTCAACAACTTAACAGGAGGAAAAAGTTTTTTTTGAAAAAATCCCTAAGCCCCGGGGTCACTATTTCAGAAAAAATCTGACTTTTGTCAATTCACTCAAAAATGCTGCCAAACGCTTGCAATTTCTCCCCTGAAAGTTTTAGCAGTCGAAACAGAAGGCTTTTTATCACAGGAAAAGAAATCAGCCCTGAACAACTTAACCGGCGGAAAAACATTTTTTTGAAAAAATCCCTAAGCCCCGGGGTCACTATTTCAGCAAAAATCTGACTTTTGCCAATTCACTCAAAAATGGTGCCGAACGGTTGCAAATGATCCCCTGAAAGTTTTGACAGTCGAAACAGAAGGTTTTTTATCATAGGAACAGAAAAGAGCCCTCAACAACTTAACCGGCGGAAAAAGGTCTTTTTGAAAAAATCCCTAAGCCCTGGGGTCACTATTTCAGCAAAAATCTGACTTTTGCCAATTCACTCAAAAATGCTGCCAAACGCTTGCAATTTCTCCCCTGAAAGTTTTAGCAGTCAAAACAGAAGGCTTTTTATCATCGGACCAGAAATCAGCCCTCAACAACTTAACCGGCGGGAAAAGAATTTTGAAAAAATCCCTAAGCCCCGGGGTCACTATTTCAGCAAAAATCTGACTTTTGCCAATTCACTCAAAAATGCTGCCAAACGCTTGCAATTTCTCCCCTGAAAGTTTTAGCAGTCAAAACAGAAGGCTTTTTATCATCGGACCAGAAATCAGCCCTCAACAACTTAACCGGCGGGAAAAGAATTTTGAAAAAATCCCTAAGCCCCGGGGTCACTATTTCAGCAAAAAACTGACTTTTGCCAATTTACTCAAAAATGTCACCAAATACTTGCAAATGCTCCCCTGAATGTTTTGGAAGTCGAAACAGAAGCCTTTTTATCAAAGGACAAGAAATCAGCCGTAAACAACTTAACCGGTGGAAAAAGATTTTTTGAAAAAATCCCTAAGCCCCGGGGTCACAATTTCAGCAAAAATCTGACTTTTGCCAATTCACTCAAAAATGGTGCCGAACGATTGCAAATGATCCACTGAAAGTTATGACTGTCGAAACAGAAGCCTTTTTATCACAGGATAAGAAATCAGCCCTCAACAACTTAACCGGTGGAAAAAGATTTTTTGAGAAAATCCCTAATCCCCAGGGTCACAATTTCAGCAAAAATCTGACTTTTGCCAATTCACTCAAAAATGGTGCCGAACGGTTGCAAATGATCCCCTGAAAGTTTTGACAGTCGAAACAGAAGGTTTTTTATCATAAGAACAGAAAACAGCCCTCAACAACTTAACCGGCGGAAAAAGATCTTTTTGAAAAAATCCCTAAGCCCTGGGGTCACAATTTCAGCAAAAATCTGACTTTTGCCAATTCACTCAAAAATGCTGCCAAACCCTTGCAAATGCTCCCCTGAAAGTTTTGGAAATCGAAACAGAAGCCTTTTTATCAAAGGACAAGAAATCAGCCGTAAACAGCTTAACCGGTGGAAAAAGATTTTTTGAAAAAATCCCTAAGCCCCGGGGTCACAATTGCAGAAAAAATCTGACTTTTGCCAATACACTCAAAAATGGTGCCGAACGGTTGCAAATGATCCCCGGATAGGTTTGACAGTCAAAACAGAAGGTTTTTTATCATAGGACTGGAAATCAGCCCTCAACAACTTAACTGGTGGGGAAAGATTTTTTTGAAAAAAATCCCTGAGCCCCGGGGTCACTATTTCAGCAAAAATCGGACTTTTGCTAATTCACTCAAAAATGCTGCCAAACGCTTGCAATTTCTCCCCTGAAAGTTTTAGCAGTCGAAACAGAAGGCTTTTTATCACAGGAAAAGAAATCAGCCCTCAACAACTTAACAGGAGGAAAAAGTTTTTTTTGAAAAAATCCCTAAGCCCCGGGGTCACTATTTCAGAAAAAATCTGACTTTTGCCAATTCACTCAAAAATGGTGCCGAACGGTTGCAAATGATCCCCTGAAAGTTTTGACAGTCGAAACAGAAGGTTTTTTATCATAGGAACAGAAAAGAGCCCTCAACAACTTAACCGGCGGAAAAAGGTCTTTTTGAAAAAATCCCTAAGCCCTGGGGTCACTATTTCAGCAAAAATCTGACTTTTGCCAATTCACTCAAAAATGCTGCCAAACGCTTGCAATTTCTCCCCTGAAAGTTTTAGCAGTCAAAACAGAAGGCTTTTTATCATCGGACCAGAAATCAGCCCTCAACAACTTAACCGGCGGGAAAAGAATTTTGAAAAAATCCCTAAGCCCCGGGGTCACTATTTCAGCAAAAAACTGACTTTTGCCAATTTACTCAAAAATGCCACCAAATACTTGCAAATGCTCCCCTGAATGTTTTGGAAGTCGAAACAGAAGCCTTTTTATCACAGGAGAAGAAATCAGCCCTCAACAACTTAACCGGTGGAAAAAGATTTTTTGAGAAAATCCCTAAGCCCCAGGGTCACAATTTCAGCAAAAATCTGACTTCTGCCAATTCACTCAAAAATGGTGCCGAACGGTTGCAAATGATCCCCGGAAAGATTTGACAGTCAAAACAGAAGTTTTTTTTATCATAGGACAAGAAATCAGCCCTCAACATCTTAACTGGTGGGAAAAGATTTTTTTGAAAAAATCCCTAAGCCCCGGGGTCACAATTTCAGCAAAAATCTGACTTTTGCCAATTCACTCAAAAATGCTGCCAAACGCTTGCTATTTCTCCCCTGAAAGTTTTAGCAGTCGAAACAGAAGGCTTTTTATCACAGGAAAAGAAATCAGCCCTCAACAACTTAACTGGCGGAAAAAGATTTTTTTGAAAAAATCCCTAAGCCCCGGGGTCACAATTTCAGCAAAAATCTGACTTCTGCCAATTCACTCAAAAATGGTGCCGAACGGTTGCAAATGATCCCCGGAAAGATTTGACAGTCAAAACAGAAGTTTTTTTTATCATAGGACAAGAAATCAGCCCTCAACATCTTAACTGGTGGGAAAAGATTTTTTTGAAAAAATCCCTAAGCCCCGGGGTCACAATTTCAGCAAAAATCTGACTTTTGCCAATTCACTCAAAAATGCTGCCAAACGCTTGCTATTTCTCCCCTGAAAGTTTTAGCAGTCGAAACAGAAGGCTTTTTATCACAGGAAAAGAAATCAGCCCTCAACAACTTAACTGGCGGAAAAAGATTTTTTTGAAAAAATCCCTAAGCCCCGGGGTCACTATTTCAGCAAAAATCTGACTTTTGCCAATTCACTCAAAAATGGTGTCGAACGGTTGCAAATGATCCCCTGAAAATTTTAGCAGTCGAAACAGAAGGCTTTTTATCACAGGAAAAGAAATCAGCCCTCAACAACTTAACCGGCGGAAAAAGTTTTTTTTGAAAAAATCCCTAAGCCCCGGGGTCACTATTTCAGCAAAAATCTGACTTTTGCCAATTCACTCAAAAATGGTGCCGAACGGTTGCAAATGATCCCCTGAAAGTTTTGACAGTCGAAACAGAAGGTTTTTTATCATAGGAACAGAAAAGAGCCCTCAACAACTTAACCGGCGGAAAAAGGTCTTTTTGAAAAAATCCCTAAGCCCCGGCATCACTATTTCAGCAAAAATCTGACTTTTGCCAATTCACTCAAAAATGGTGCCGAACGGTTGCAAATGATCCCCGGAAAGATTTGACAGTCAAAACAGAAGTTTTTTTTATTATAGGAAAAGAAATCAGCCCTCAACATCTTAACTGGTGGAAAAAGATTTTTTTGAAAAAATCCCTAAGCCCCGGGGTCACTATTTCAGCAAAAATCTGACTTTTGTCAATTCACTCAAAAATGCTGCCAAACGCTTGCAATTTCTCCCCTGAAAGTTTTAGCAGTCGAAACAGAAGGCTTTTTATCACAGGAAAAGAAATCAGCCCTGAACAACTTAACCGGCCGAAAAAGGTCTTTTTGAAAAAATCCCTAAGCCCTGGGGTCACACTTTCAGCAAAAATCTGACTTTTGCCAATTCACTCAAAAATGCTGCCAAACGGTTGCAAATGATCCCCGGATAGGTTTGACAGTCAAAACAGAAGGTTTTTTATCATAGGACCGGAAATCAGCCCTCAACAACTTAACTGGTGGGGAAAGATTTTTTTGAAAAAATCCCTAAGCCCCGGGGTCACTATTTCAGCAAAAATCTGACTTTTGCCAATTCACTCAAAAATGCTGCCAAACGCTTGCAATTTCTCCCCTGAAAGTTTTAGCAGTCAAAACAGAAGGCTTTTTATCATCGGACCAGAAATCAGCCCTCAACAACTTAACCGGCGGGAAAAGAATTTTGAAAAAATCCCTAAGCCCCGGGGTCACAATTGCAGAAAAAATCTGACTTTTGCCAATACACTCAAAAATGGTGCCGAACGGTTGTAAATGATCCCCGGATAGGTTTGACAGTCAAAACAGAAGGTTTTTTATCATAGGACTGGAAATCAGCCCTCAACAACTTAACTGGTGGGGAAAGATTTTTTTGAAAAAATCCCTGAGCCCCGGGGTCACTATTTCAGCAAAAATCTGACTTTTGCCAATTCACTCAAAAATGCTGCCAAACGCTTGCAATTTCTCCCCTGACAGTTTTAGCAGTCGAAACAGAACGCTTTTTATCACAGGAAAAGAAATCAGCCCTCAACAACTTAACAGGAGGAAAAAGTTTTTTTTGAAAAAATCCCTAAGCCCCGGGGTCACTATTTCAGAAAAAATCTGACTTTTGTCAATTCACTCAAAAATGCTGCCAAACGCTTGCAATTTCTCCCCTGAAAGTTTTAGCAGTCGAAACAGAAGGCTTTTTATCACAGGAAAAGAAATCAGCCCTGAACAACTTAACCGGCGGAAAAACATTTTTTTGAAAAAATCCCTAAGCCCCGGGGTCACTATTTCAGCAAAAATCTGACTTTTGCCAATTCACTCAAAAATGGTGCCGAACGGTTGCAAATGATCCCCTGAAAGTTTTGACAGTCGAAACAGAAGGTTTTTTATCATAGGAACAGAAAAGAGCCCTCAACAACTTAACCGGCGGAAAAAGGTCTTTTTGAAAAAATCCCTAAGCCCTGGGGTCACACTTTCAGCAAAAATCTGACTTTTGCCAATTCACTCAAAAATGCTGCCAAACGGTTGCAAATGATCCCCGGATAGGTTTGACAGTCAAAACAGAAGGTTTTTTATCATAGGACCGGAAATCAGCCCTCAACAACTTAACTGGTGCGGAAAGATTTTTTTGAAAAAATCCCTAAGCCCCGGGGTCACTATTTCAGCAAAAATCTGACTTTTGCCAATTCACTCAAAAATGCTGCCAAACGCTTGCAATTTCTCCCCTGAAAGTTTTAGCAGTCAAAACAGAAGGCTTTTTATCATCGGACCAGAAATCAGCCCTCAACAACTTAACCGGCGGGAAAAGAATTTTGAAAAAATCCCTAAGCCCCGGGGTCACTATTTCAGCAAAAAACTGACTTTTGCCAATTTACTCAAAAATGTCACCAAATACTTGCAAATGCTCCCCTGAATGTTTTGGAAGTCGAAACAGAAGCCTTTTTATCACAGGAGAAGAAATCAGCCCTCAACAACTTAACCGGTGGAAAAAGATTTTTTGAGAAAATCCCTAAGCCCCAGGGTCACAATTTCAGCAAAAATCTGACTTCTGCCAATTCACTCAAAAATGGTGCCGAACGGTTGCAAATGATCCCCGGAAAGATTTGACAGTCAAAACAGAAGTTTTTTTTATCATAGGACAAGAAATCAGCCCTCAACATCTTAACTGGTGGGAAAAGATTTTTTTGAAAAAATCCCTAAGCCCCGGGGTCACAATTTCAGCAAAAATCTGACTTTTGCCAATTCACTCAAAAATGCTGCCAAACGCTTGCTATTTCTCCCCTGAAAGTTTTAGCAGTCGAAACAGAAGGCTTTTTATCACAGGAAAACAAATCAGCCCTCAACAACTTAACCGGCGGAAAAAGTTTTTTTTGAAAAAATCCCTAAGCCCCGGGGGTCACTATTTCAGCAAAAATCTGACTTTTGCCAATTCACTCAAAAATGGTGCCGAACGGTTGCAAATGATCCCCTGAAAGTTTTGACAGTCGAAACAGAAGGTTTTTTATCATAGGAACAGAAAAGAGCCCTCAACAACTTAACCGGCGGAAAAAGGTCTTTTTGAAAAAATCCCTAAGCCCCGGCATCACTATTTCAGCAAAAATCTGACTTTTGCCAATTCACTCAAAAATGGTGCCGAACGGTTGCAAATGATCCCCTGAAAGTTTTGACAGTCGAAACAGAAGGTTTTTTATCATAGGAACAGAAAAGAGCCCTCAACAACTTAACCGGCGGAAAAAGGTCTTTTTAAAAAAATCCCTAAGCCCTGGGGTCACAATTTCAGCAAAAATCTGACTTTTGCCAATTCACTCAAAAATGCTGCCATACCCGTGCAAATGCTCCCCTGAAAGTTTTGGAAGTCGAAACAGAAGCCTTTTTATCAAAGGACAAGAAATCAGCCGTAAACAACTTAACCGGTGGAAAAAGATTTTTTGAAGAAATCCCTAAGCCCCGGGGGTCACAATTTCAGCAAAAACCTGACTTTTTCCAATTCACTCAAAAATGCCGCCAAATACTTGCAAATGCTCCCCTGAATGTTTTGGAAGTCGAAACAGAAGCCTTTTTATCACAGGAGAAGAAATCAGCCCTCAACAACTTAACCGGCATAAAAGATTTTTTTGAAAAAATCCCTAAACCCTGGGGTCACTATTTCAGCAAAAATCTGACTTTTGCCAATTCACTCAAAAATGCTGCCAAACCCTTGCAAATGCTCCCCTGAAAGGTTTGGAAGTCGAAACAGAAGCCTTTTTATCACAGGACAAGAAATCTGCCGTAAACAACTTAACCGGTGGAAAAAGATTTTTTTGAAAAAATCCCTAAGCCCCTGGGTCACTATTTCAGCAAAAATCTGACTTTTGCCAATTCACTCAAAAATGCTGAAAAAACCTTGCAAATGCTCCCCTGAAAGTTTTGGAAGTCGAAACAGAAGCCTTTTTATCAAAGGACAAGAAATCAGCCGTAAACAACTTAACCGGTGGAAAAAGATTTTTTGAAAAAATCCCTAAGCCCCGGGGTCACAATTGCAGCAAAAATCTGACTTTTGCCAATTCACTCAAAAATGCTGCCAAACGCTTACAATTTCTCCCCTGAAAGTTTTAGCAATCGAAACAGAAGCCTTTTTATCACAGGAAAAGAAATCAGCCCTCAACAACTTAACCGGCGGAAAAAGATTTTTTTGAAAAATCCATAAGCCCCGGGGTCACTATTTCAGCAAAAATCTGACTTTGCCAGTTGACTCACAAATGCTGCCAAACCCTTGCAAATGATCCACTGAAAGTTATGACAGTCGAAACAGAAGCCTTTTTATCACAGGAGAAGAAATCAGCCCTCAACAACTTAACCGGTGGAAAATGATTTTTTGAGAAAATCCCTAAGCCCCAGGGTCACAATTTCAGCAAAAATCTGACTTCTGCCAATTCACTCAAAAATGGTGCCGAACGGTTGCAAATGATCCCCGGAAAGATTTGACAGTCAAAACAGAAATTTTTTTATCATAGGACAAGAAATCAGCCCTCAACATCTTAACTGGTGGAAAAAGATTTTTTTGAAAAAATCCCTAAGCCCCGGGGTCACTATTTCAGCAAAAATCTGACTTTTGCGAATTCACTCAAAAATGCTGCCAAACGCTTGCAATTTCTCCCTGGAAAGTTTTAGCAGTCGAAACAGAAGGCTTTTTATCACAGGAAAAGAAATCAGCCCTCAACAACTTAACCGGCGGAAAAAGATTTTTTTGAAAAAATCCCTAAGCCCCGGGGTCACTATTTCAGCAAAAATCTGACTTTTGCCAATTCACTCAAAAATGGTGTCGAACGGTTGCAAATGATCCCCTGAAAGTTTTGACAGTCGAAACAGAAGGTTTTTTATCATAGGACCAGAAAACAGCCCTCAACAACTTAACCGGCAGAAAAAGATCTTTTTGAAAAAATCCCTAAGCCCTGGGGTCACAATTTCAGCAAAAATCTGACTTTTGCCAATTCACTCAAAAATGCTGCCAAACCCTTGCAAATGCTCCCCTGAAAGTTTTGGAAATCGAAACAGAAGCCTTTTTATCAAAGGACAAGAAATCAGCCGTAAACAACATAACCGGTGGGAAAAGATTTTTTGAAAAAATCCCTAAGCCCCGGGGTCACAATTTCAGCAAAAATCTGACCTTTGCCAATACACTCAAAAATGGTGCCGAACGGTTGCAAATGATCCCCGGATAGGTTTGACAGTCAAAACAGAAGGTTTTTTATCATAGGACCGGAAATCAGCCCTCAACAACTTAATTGGTGGGGAAAGATTTTTTTGAAAAAATCCCTGAGCCCCGGGGTCACTATTTCAGCAAAAATCTGACTTTTGCCAATTCACTCAAAAATGCTGCCAAACGCTTGCAATTTCTCCCCTGAAAGTTTTAGCAGTCGAAACAGAAGGCTTTTTATCACAGGAAAAGAAATCAGCCCTCAAAAACTTAACCAGCGGAAAAAGATTTTTTTGAAAAAATCCCTAAGCCCCGGGGTCACTATTTCAGCAAAAATCTGACTTTTGCCAATTCACTCAAAAATGCTGCCAAACGCTTGCAATTTCTCCCCTGAAAGTTTTAGCAGTCGAAACAGAAGGCTTTTTATCACAGGAAAAGAAATCAGCCCTCAACAACTTAACCGGCGGAAAAAGTTTTTTTTGAAAAAATCCCTAAGCCCCGGGGTCACTATTTCAGCAAAAATCTGACTTTTGCCAATTCACTCAAAAATGGTGACGAACGGTTGCAAATGATCCCCTGAAAGTTTTGACAGTCGAAACAGAAGGTTTTTTGTCATAGGAACAGAAAAGAGCCCTCAACAACTTAACCGGCGGAAAAAGGTCTTTTTGAAAAAATCCCTAAGACCCGGGGGTCACAATTTCAGCAAAAATCTGACTTTTGCCAATTCACTCAAAAATGATGCCATACCCTTGCAAATGCTCCCCTGAAAGTTTTGGAAGTCGAAACAGAAGCCTTTTTATCAAAGGACAAGAAATCAGCCGTAAACAACTTAACCGGTGGAAAAAGATTTTTTGAAAAAATCCCTAAGCCCCGGGGTCACAATTTCAGCAAAAACCTGACTTTTTCCAATTCACTCAAAAATGCCTCCAAATACTTGCAAATGCTCCCCTGAATGTTTTGGAAGTCGAAACAGAAGCCTTTTTATCACAGGAGAAGAAATCAGCCCTCAACAACTTAACCGGCATAAAAGATTTTTTTGAAAAAATCCCTAAGCCCTGGGGTCACTATTTCAGCAAAAATCTGACTTTTGCCAATTCACTCAAAAATGCTGCCAAACCCTTGCAAATGCTCCCCTTAAAGTTTTGGAAGTCGAAACAGAAGCCTTTTTATCAAAGGACAAGAAATCAGCCGTAAACAACTTAACCGGTGGAAAAAGATTTTTTGAAAAAATCCCTAAGCCCCGGGGTCACAATTGCAGCAAAAATCTGACTTTTGCCAATTCACTCAAAAATGCTGCCGAAGCCTTGCAAATGCTCCCCTGAAAGTTTTGGACGTCGCAACAGAAGCCTTTTTATCACAGGAGAAGAAATCTGCCCTCAACAACTTAACCGGCAGAAAAAGATTTTTTTGAAAAAAACCCTAAGCCCCGGGGTCACAATTTCAGCAAAAATCTGACTTTTGCCAATTCAGTCAAAAATGCTGCCAAACGCTTGCTATTTCTCCCCTGAAAGTTTTAGCAGTCGAAACAGAAGGCTTTTTATCACAGGAAAAGAAATCAGCCCTCAACAACTTAACCGGCGGAAAAAGATTTTTTTGAAAAAATTCCTAAGCCCCGGGGTCACTATTTCAGCAAAAATCTGACTTTTGCCAATACACTCAAAAATGGTGCCGAACGGTTGCAAATGATCCCCGGATAGGTTTGACTGTCGAAACAGAAGTTTTTTTTATTATAGGACAAGAAATCAGCCCTCAACATCTTAACTGGTGGAAAAAGATTTTTTTGAAAAAATCCCTAAGCCCCGGGGTCACTATTTCAGCAAAAATCTGACTTTTGCCAATTCACTCAAAAATGGTGCCGAACGGTTGCAAATGATCCCCGGAAAGATTTGACAGTCAAAACAGAAGTTTTTTTTATCATAGGACAAGAAATCAGCCCTCAACATCTTAACTGGTGGGAAAAGATTTTTTTGAAAAAATCCCTAAGCCCCGGGGTCACAATTTCAGCAAAAACCTGACTTTTTCCAATTCACTAAAAAATGCCGCCAAATACTTGCAAATGCTCCCCTGAATGTTTTCGAAGTCGAAACAGAAGCCTTTTTATCACAGGAGAAGAAATCAGCCCTCAACAACTTAACCGGCATAAAAGATTTTTTTGAAAAAATCCCTAAGCCCTGGGGTCACTATTTCAGCAAAAATCTGACTTTGCCAATTCACTCACAAATGCTGCCAAACGCTTGCAATTTCTCCCCTGAAAGTTTTAGCAGTCGAAACAGAAGGCTTTTTCTCACAGGAAAAGAAATCAGCCCTCAACAACTTAACCAGCGGAAAAAGATTTTTTTGAAAAAATCCCTAAGCCCCGGGGTCACTATTTCAGCAAAAATCTGACTTTTGCCAATTCACTCAAAAATGCTGCCAAACGCTTGCAATTTCTCCCCTGAAAGTTTTAGCAGTCGAAACAGAAGGCTTTTTATCACAGGAAAAGAAATCAGCCCTCAACAACTTAACCAGCGGAAAAAGTTTTTTTTGAAAAAATCCCTAAGCCCCGGGGTCACTATTTCAGCAAAAATCTGACTTTTGCCAATTCACTCAAAAATGGTGCCGAACGGTTGCAAATGATCCCCTGAAAGTTTTGACAGTCGAAACAGAAGGTTTTTTATCATAGGAACAGAGAAGAGCCCTCAACAAATTAACCGGCGGAAAAAGGTCTTTTTGAAAAAATCCCTAAGACCCGGGGGTCACAATTTCAACAAAAATCTGACTTTTGCCAATTCACTCAAAAATGATGCCATACCCTTGCAAATGCTCCCCTGAAAGTTTTGGAAGTCGAAACAGAAGCCTTTTTATCAAAGGACAAGAAATCAGCCATAAACAACTTAACCGGTGGAAAAAGATTTTTTGAAAAAATCCCTAAGCCCCGGGGTCACAATTTCAGCAAAAACCTGACTTTTTCCAATTCACTCAAAAATGCCGCCAAATACTTGCAAATGCTCCCCTGAATGTTTTGGAAGTCCAAACAGAAGCCTTTTTATCACAGGAGAAGAAATCAGCCCTCAACAACTTAACCGGCATAAAAGATTTTTTTGAAAAAATCCCTAAGCCCCGGGGTCACTATTTCAGCAAAAATCTGACTTTTGCCAATTCACTCAAAAATGGTGTCGAACGGTTGCAAATGATCCCCTGAAAGTTTTGACAGTCGAAACAGAAGGTTTTTTATCATAGGAACAGAAAACAGCCCTCAACAACTTAACCGGCGGAAAAAGATCTTTTTGAAAAAATCCCTAAGCCCTGGGGTCACAATTTCAGCAAAAATCTGACTTTTGCCAATTCACTCAAAAATGCTGCCAAACCCTTGCAAATGCTCCCCTGAAAGTTTTGGAAATCGAAACAGAAGCCTTTTTATCAAAGGACAAGAAATCAGCCGTAAACAACATAACCGGTGGGAAAAGATTTTTTGAAAAAATCCCTAAGCCCCGGGGTCACAATTTCAGCAAAAATCTGACCTTTGCCAATACACTCAAAAATGGTGCCGAACGGTTGCAAATGATCCCCGGATAGGTTTGACAGTCAAAACAGAAGGTTTTTTATCATAGGACCGGAAATCAGCCCTCAACAACTTAATTGGTGGGGAAAGATTTTTTTGAAAAAATCCCTGAGCCCCGGGGTCACAATTGCAGCAAAAATCTGACTTTTGCCAATTCACTCAAAAATGCTGCCAAACCCTTGCAAATGCTCCTCTGAAAGTTTTAGCAGTCGAAACAGAAGGCTTTTTATCACAGGACAAGAAATCAGCCGTAAACAACTTAACCGGTGGAAAAAGATTTTTTGAAAAAATCCCTAAGCCCCGGGGTCACAATTGCAGCAAAAATCTGACTTTTGCCAATTCACTCAAAAATGCTGCCGAAGCCTTGCAAATGCTCCCCTGAAAGTTTTGGACGTCGCAACAGAAGCCTTTTTATCACAGGAGAAGAAATCTGCCCTCAACAACTTAACCGGCAGAAAAAGATTTTTTTGAAAAAAACCCTAAGCCCCGGGGTCACAATTTCAGCAAAAATCTGACTTTTGCCAATTCAGTCAAAAATGCTGCCAAACGCTTGCTATTTCTCCCCTGAAAGTTTTAGCAGTCGAAACAGAAGGCTTTTTATCACAGGAAAAGAAATCAGCCCTCAACAACTTAACCGGCGGAAAAAGATTTTTTTGAAAAAATTCCTAAGCCCCGGGGTCACTATTTCAGCAAAAATCTGACTTTTGCCAATACACTCAAAAATGGTGCCGAACGGTTGCAAATGATCCCCGGATAGGTTTGACTGTCGAAACAGAAGTTTTTTTTATTATAGGACAAGAAATCAGCCCTCAACATCTTAACTGGTGGAAAAAGATTTTTTTGAAAAAATCCCTAAGCCCCGGGGTCACTATTTCAGCAAAAATCTGACTTTTGCCAATTCACTCAAAAATGGTGCCGAACGGTTGCAAATGATCCCCGGAAAGATTTGACAGTCAAAACAGAAGTTTTTTTTATCATAGGACAAGAAATCAGCCCTCAACATCTTAACTGGTGGGAAAAGATTTTTTTGAAAAAATCCCTAAGCCCCGGGGTCACAATTTCAGCAAAAACCTGACTTTTTCCAATTCACTAAAAAATGCCGCCAAATACTTGCAAATGCTCCCCTGAATGTTTTCGAAGTCGAAACAGAAGCCTTTTTATCACAGGAGAAGAAATCAGCCCTCAACAACTTAACCGGCATAAAAGATTTTTTTGAAAAAATCCCTAAGCCCTGGGGTCACTATTTCAGCAAAAATCTGACTTTTGCCAATTCACTCAAAAATGCTGCCAAACGCTTGCAATTTCTCCCCTGAAAGTTTTAGCAATCGAAACAGAAGGCTTTTTATCACAGGAAAAGAAATCAGCCCTCAACAACTTAACCGGCGGAAAAAGATTTTTTTGAAAAATCCCTAAGCCCCGGGGTCACTATTTCAGCAAAAATCTGACTTTGCCAATTCACTCACAAATGCTGCCAAACGCTTGCAATTTCTCCCCTGAAAGTTTTAGCAGTCGAAACAGAAGGCTTTTTCTCACAGGAAAAGAAATCAGCCCTCAACAACTTAACCAGCGGAAAAAGATTTTTTTGAAAAAATCCCTAAGCCCCGGGGTCACTATTTCAGCAAAAATCTGACTTTTGCCAATTCACTCAAAAATGCTGCCAAACGCTTGCAATTTCTCCCCTGAAAGTTTTAGCAGTCGAAACAGAAGGCTTTTTATCACAGGAAAAGAAATCAGCCCTCAACAACTTAACCAGCGGAAAAAGTTTTTTTTGAAAAAATCCCTAAGCCCCGGGGTCACTATTTCAGCAAAAATCTGACTTTTGCCAATTCACTCAAAAATGGTGCCGAACGGTTGCAAATGATCCCCTGAAAGTTTTGACAGTCGAAACAGAAGGTTTTTTATCATAGGAACAGAGAAGAGCCCTCAACAAATTAACCGGCGGAAAAAGGTCTTTTTGAAAAAATCCCTAAGACCCGGGGGTCACAATTTCAACAAAAATCTGACTTTTGCCAATTCACTCAAAAATGATGCCATACCCTTGCAAATGCTCCCCTGAAAGTTTTGGAAGTCGAAACAGAAGCCTTTTTATCAAAGGACAAGAAATCAGCCATAAACAACTTAACCGGTGGAAAAAGATTTTTTGAAAAAATCCCTAAGCCCCGGGGTCACAATTTCAGCAAAAACCTGACTTTTTCCAATTCACTCAAAAATGCCGCCAAATACTTGCAAATGCTCCCCTGAATGTTTTGGAAGTCCAAACAGAAGCCTTTTTATCACAGGAGAAGAAATCAGCCCTCAACAACTTAACCGGCATAAAAGATTTTTTTGAAAAAATCCCTAAGCCCCGGGGTCACTATTTCAGCAAAAATCTGACTTTTGCCAATTCACTCAAAAATGGTGTCGAACGGTTGCAAATGATCCCCTGAAAGTTTTGACAGTCGAAACAGAAGGTTTTTTATCATAGGAACAGAAAACAGCCCTCAACAACTTAACCGGCGGAAAAAGATCTTTTTGAAAAAATCCCTAAGCCCTGGGGTCACAATTTCAGCAAAAATCTGACTTTTGCCAATTCACTCAAAAATGCTGCCAAACCCTTGCAAATGCTCCCCTGAAAGTTTTGGAAATCGAAACAGAAGCCTTTTTATCAAAGGACAAGAAATCAGCCGTAAACAACATAACCGGTGGGAAAAGATTTTTTGAAAAAATCCCTAAGCCCCGGGGTCACAATTTCAGCAAAAATCTGACCTTTGCCAATACACTCAAAAATGGTGCCGAACGGTTGCAAATGATCCCCGGATAGGTTTGACAGTCAAAACAGAAGGTTTTTTATCATAGGACCGGAAATCAGCCCTCAACAACTTAATTGGTGGGGAAAGATTTTTTTGAAAAAATCCCTGAGCCCCGGGGTCACAATTGCAGCAAAAATCTGACTTTTGCCAATTCACTCAAAAATGCTGCCAAACCCTTGCAAATGCTCCTCTGAAAGTTTTAGCAGTCGAAACAGAAGGCTTTTTATCACAGGAAAAGAAATCAGCCCTCAACAACTTAACCGGCGGAAAAAGATTTTTTTGAAAAAATTCCTAAGCCCCGGGGTCACTATTTCAGCAAAAATCTGACTTTTGCCAATTCACTCAGAAATGCTGCCAAACCCTTGCAAATGCTCCCCTGAAAGTTTTGGAAGTCGAAACAGAAGCCTTTTTATCAAAGGACAAGAAATCAGCCGTAAACAACTTAACCGGTGGAAAAAGATTTTTTGAAAAAATCCCTAAGCCCCGGGGTCACAATTTCAGCAAAAATCTGACTTTTGCCAATACACTCAAAAATGGTGCCGAACGGTTGCAAATGATCCCCGGATAGGTTTGACAGTCAAAACAGAAGGTTTTTTATCATAGGACCGGAAATCAGCCCTCAACAACTTAACTGGTGGGGAAAGATTTTTTTGAAAAAATCCCTGAGCCCCGGGGTCACTATTTCAGCAAAAATCTGACTTTTGCCAATTCACTCAAAAATGCTGCCAAACGCTTGCAATTTCTCCCCTGAAAGTTTTAGCAGTCGAAACAGAAGGCTTTTTATCACAGGAAAAGAAATCAGCCCTCAACAACTTAACCGGCGGAAAAAGATTTTTTTGAAAAAATCCCTAAGCCCCGGGGTCACTATTTCAGCAAAAATCTGACTTTTGCCAATTCACTCAAAAATGGTGACGAACGGTTGCAAATGATCCCCTGAAAGTTTTGACAGTCGAAACAGAAGGTTTTTTGTCATAGGAACAGAAAAGAGCCCTCAACAACTTAACCGGCGGGAAAAGGTCTTTTTGAAAAAATCCCTAAGACCCGGGGGTCACAATTTCAGCAAAAATCTGACTTTTGCCAATTCACTCAAAAATGATGCCATACCCTTGCAAATGCTCCCCTGAAAGTTTTGGAAGTCGAAACAGAAGCCTTTTTATCAAAGGACAAGAAATCAGCCGTAAACAACTTAACCGGTGGAAAAAGATTTTTTGAAAAAATCCCTAAGCCCCGGGGTCACAATTTCAGCAAAAACCTGACTTTTTCCAATTCACTCAAAAATGCCGCCAAATACTTGCAAATGCTCCCCTGAATGTTTTGGAAGTCGAAACAGAAGCCTTTTTATCACAGGAGAAGAAATCAGCCCTCAACAACTTAACCGGTGGAAAAAGATTTTTTGAAAAAATCCCTAAGCCCCGGGGTCACAATTGCAGCAAAAATCTGACTTTTGCCAATTCACTCAAAAATGCTGCCGAAGCCTTGCAAATGCTCCCCTGAAAGTTTTGGACGTCGCAACAGAAGCCTTTTTATCACAGGAGAAGAAATCTGCCCTCAACAACTTAACCGGCAGAAAAAGATTTTTTTGAAAAAAACCCTAAGCCCCGGGGTCACAATTTCAGCAAAAATCTGACTTTTGCCAATTCAGTCAAAAATGCTGCCAAACGCTTGCTATTTCTCCCCTGAAAGTTTTAGCAGTCGAAACAGAAGCCTTTTTATCAAAGGACAAGAAATAAGCCGTAAACAACATAACCGGTGGGAAAAGATTTTTTGAAAAAATCCCTAAGCCCCGGGGTCACAATTTCAGCAAAAATCTGACCTTTGCCAATACACTCAAAAATGGTGCCGATCGGTTGCAAATGATCCCCGGATAGGTTTGACAGTCAAAACAGAAGGTTTTTTATCATAGGACCGGAAATCAGCCCTCAACAACTTAATTGGTGGGGAAAGATTTTTTTGAAAAAATTCCTGAGCCCCGGGGTCACTATTTCAGCAAAAATCTGACTTTTGCCAATTCACTCAAAAATGCTGCCAAACGCTTGCAATTTCTCCCCTGAAAGTTTTAGCAGTCGAAACAGAAGGCTTTTTATCACAGGAAAAGAAATCAGCCCTCAACAACTTAACCAGCGGAAAAAGATTTTTTTGAAAAAATCCCTAAGCCCCGGGGTCACTATTTCAGCAAAAATCTGACTTTTGCCAATTCACTCAAAAATGCTGCCAAACGCTTGCAATTTCTCCCCTGAAAGTTTTAGCAGTCGAAACAGAAGGCTTTTTATCACAGGAAAAGAAATCAGCCCTCAACAACTTAACCGGCGGAAAAAGTTTTTTTTGAAAAAATCCCTAAGCCCCGGGGTCACTATTTCAGCAAAAATCTGACTTTTGCCAATTCACTCAAAAATGGTGACGAACGGTTGCAAATGATCCCCTGAAAGTTTTGACAGTCGAAACAGAAGGTTTTTTGTCATAGGAACAGAAAAGAGCCCTCAACAACTTAACCGGCGGAAAAAGGTCTTTTTGAAAAAATCCCTAAGACCCGGGGGTCACAATTTCAGCAAAAATCTGACTTTTGCCAATTCACTCAAAAATGATGCCATACCCTTGCAAATGCTCCCCTGAAAGTTTTGGAAGTCGAAACAGAAGCCTTTTTATCAAAGGACAAGAAATCAGCCGTAAACAACTTAACCGGTGGAAAAAGATTTTTTGAAAAAATCCCTAAGCCCCGGGGTCACAATTTCAGCAAAAACCTGACTTTTTCCAATTCACTCAAAAATGCCGCCAAATACTTGCAAATGCTCCCCTGAATGTTTTGGAAGTCGAAACAGAAGCCTTTTTATCACAGGAGAAGAAATCAGCCCTCAACAACTTAACCGGCATAAAAGATTTTTTTGAAAAAATCCCTAAGCCCTGGGGTCACTATTTCAGCAAAAATCTGACTTTTGCCAATTCACTCAAAAATGCTGCCAAACCCTTGCAAATGCTCCCCTTAAAGTTTTGGAAGTTGAAACAGAAGCCTTTTTATCAAAGGACAAGAAATCAGCCGTAAACAACTTAACCGGTGGAAAAAGATTTTTTGAAAAAATCCCTAAGCCCCGGGGTCACAATTGCAGCAAAAATCTGACTTTTGCCAATTCACTCAAAAATGCTGCCGAAGCCTTGCAAATGCTCCCCTGAAAGTTTTGGACGTCGCAACAGAAGCCTTTTTATCACAGGAGAAGAAATCTGCCCTCAACAACTTAACCGGCAGAAAAAGATTTTTTTGAAAAAAACCCTAAGCCCCGGGGTCACAATTTCAGCAAAAATCTGACTTTTGCCAATTCAGTCAAAAATGCTGCCAAACGCTTGCTATTTCTCCCCTGAAAGTTTTAGCAGTCGAAACAGAAGGCTTTTTATCACAGGAAAAGAAATCAGCCCTCAACAACTTAACCGGCGGAAAAAGATTTTTTTGAAAAAATTCCTAAGCCCCGGGGTCACTATTTCAGCAAAAATCTGACTTTTGCCAATACACTCAAAAATGGTGCCGAACGGTTGCAAATGATCCCCGGATAGGTTTGACTGTCGAAACAGAAGTTTTTTTTATTATAGGACAAGAAATCAGCCCTCAACATCTTAACTGGTGGAAAAAGATTTTTTTGAAAAAATCCCTAAGCCCCGGGGTCACTATTTCAGCAAAAATCTGACTTTTGCCAATTCACTCAAAAATGGTGCCGAACGGTTGCAAATGATCCCCGGAAAGATTTGACAGTCAAAACAGAAGTTTTTTTTATCATAGGACAAGAAATCAGCCCTCAACATCTTAACTGGTGGGAAAAGATTTTTTTGAAAAAATCCCTAAGCCCCGGGGTCACAATTTCAGCAAAAATCTGACTTTTGCCAATTCACTCAAAAATGCTGCCAAACGCTTGCAATTTCTCCCCTGAAAGTTTTAGCAGTCGAAACAGAAGGCTTTTTATCACAGGAAAAGAAATCAGCCCTCAACAACTTAACCGGCGGAAAAAGATTTTTTTGAAAAAATCCATAAGCCCCGGGGTCACTATTTCAGCAAAAATCTGACTTTTGCCAATTCACTCAAAAATGGTGCCGAACGGTTGCAAATGATCCCCTGAAAGTTTTGACAGTCGAAACAGAAGGTTTTTTATCATAGGAAGAGAAAAGAGCCCTCAACAACTTAACCGGCGGAAAAAGGTCTTTTTGAAAAAATCCCTAAGCCCTGGGGTCACAATTTCAGCAAAAATCTGACTTTTGCCAATTCACTCAAAAATGCTGCCAAACCCTTGCAAATGCTCCCCTGAAAGTTTTGGAAGTCGAAACAGAAGCCTTTTTATCAAAGGACAAGAAATCAGCCGTAAACAACTTAACCGGTGGAAAAAGATTTTTTGAAAAAATCCCTAAGCCCCGGGGTCACAATTTCAGCAAAAACCTGACTTTTTCCAATTCACTAAAAAATGCCGCCAAATACTTGCAAATGCTCCCCTGAATGTTTTCGAAGTCGAAACAGAAGCCTTTTTATCACAGGAGAAGAAATCAGCCCTCAACAACTTAACTGGCATAAAAGATTTTTTTGAAAAAATCCCTAAGCCCTGGGGTCACTATTTCAGCAAAAATCTGACTTTTGCCAATTCACTCAAAAATGCTGCCAAACGCTTGCAATTTCTCCCCTGAAAGTTTTAGCAATCGAAACAGAAGGCTTTTTATCACAGGAAAAGAAATCAGCCCTCAACAACTTAACCGGCGGAAAAAGATTTTTTTGAAAAATCCCTAAGCCCCGGGGTCACAATTTCGGCAAAAACCTGACTTTTTCCAATTCACTCAAAAATGCCGCCAAATACTTGCAAATGCTCCCCTGAATGTTTTGGAAGTCCAAACAGAAGCCTTTTTATCACAGGAGAAGAAATCAGCCCTCAACAACTTAACCGGCATAAAAGATTTTTTTGAAAAAATCCCTAAGCCCCGGGGTCACTATTTCAGCAAAAATCTGACTTTTGCCAATTCACTCAAAAATGGTGTCGAACGGTTGCAAATGATCCCCTGAAAGTTTTGACAGTCGAAACAGAAGGTTTTTTATCATAGGAACAGAAAACAGCCCTCAACAACTTAACCGGCGGAAAAAGATCTTTTTGAAAAAATCCCTAAGCCCTGGGGTCACAATTTCAGCAAAAATCTGACTTTTGCCAATTCACTCAAAAATGCTGCCAAACCCTTGCAAATGCTCCCCTGAAAGTTTTGGAAATCGAAACAGAAGCCTTTTTATCAAAGGACAAGAAATCAGCCGTAAACAACATAACCGATGGGAAAAGATTTTTTGAAAAAATCCCTAAGCCCCGGGGTCACAATTTCAGCAAAAATCTGACCTTTGCCAATACACTCAAAAATGGTGCCGAACGGTTGCAAATGATCCCCGGATAGGTTTGACAGTCAAAACAGAAGGTTTTTTATCATAGGACCGGAAATCAGCCCTCAACAACTTAATTGGTGGGGAAAGATTTTTTTGAAAAAATCCCTGAGCCCCGGGGTCACAATTGCAGCAAAAATCTGACTTTTGCCAATTCACTCAAAAATGCTGCCAAACGCTTGCAATTTCTCCCCTGAAAGTTTTAGCAATCGAAACAGAAGGCTTTTTCTCACAGGAAAAGAAATCAGCCCTCAACAACTTAACCGGCATAAAAGATTTTTTTGAAAAAATCCCTAAGCCCCGGGGTCACAATTTCGGCAAAAACCTGACTTTTTCCAATTCACTCAAAAATGCCGCCAAATACTTGCAAATGCTCCCCTGAATGTTTTGGAAGTCCAAACAGAAGCCTTTTTATCACAGGAGAAGAAATCAGCCCTCAACAACTTAACCGGCATAAAAGATTTTTTTGAAAAAATCCCTAAGCCCCGGGGTCACTATTTCAGCAAAAATCTGACTTTTGCCAATTCACTCAAAAATGGTGTCGAACGGTTGCAAATGATCCCCTGAAAGTTTTGACAGTCGAAACAGAAGGTTTTTTATCATAGGAACAGAAAACAGCCCTCAACAACTTAACCGGCGGAAAAAGATCTTTTTGAAAAAATCCCTAAGCCCTGGGGTCACAATTTCAGCAAAAATCTGACTTTTGCCAATTCACTCAAAAATGCTGCCAAACCCTTGCAAATGCTCCCCTGAAAGTTTTGGAAATCGAAACAGAAGCCTTTTTATCAAAGGACAAGAAATCAGCCGTAAACAACATAACCGATGGGAAAAGATTTTTTGAAAAAATCCCTAAGCCCCGGGGTCACAATTTCAGCAAAAATCTGACCTTTGCCAATACACTCAAAAATGGTGCCGAACGGTTGCAAATGATCCCCGGATAGGTTTGACAGTCAAAACAGAAGGTTTTTTATCATAGGACCGGAAATCAGCCCTCAACAACTTAATTGGTGGGGAAAGATTTTTTTGAAAAAATCCCTGAGCCCCGGGGTCACAATTGCAGCAAAAATCTGACTTTTGCCAATTCACTCAAAAATGCTGCCAAACCCTTGCAAATGCTCCTCTGAAAGTTTTAGCAGTCGAAACAGAAGGCTTTTTATCACAGGAAAAGAAATCAGCCCTCAACAACTTAACCGGCGGAAAAAGATTTTTTTGAAAAAATTCCTAAGCCCCGGGGTCACTATTTCAGCAAAAATCTGACTTTTGCCAATTCACTCAGAAATGCTGCCAAACCCTTGCAAATGCTCCCCTGAAAGTTTTGGAAGTCGAAACAGAAGCCTTTTTATCAAAGGACAAGAAATCAGCCGTAAACAACTTAACCGGTGGAAAAAGATTTTTTGAAAAAATCCCTAAGCCCCGGGGTCACAATTTCAGCAAAAATCTGACTTTTGCCAATACACTCAAAAATGGTGCCGAACGGTTGCAAATGATCCCCGGATAGGTTTGACAGTCAAAACAGAAGGTTTTTTATCATAGGACCGGAAATCAGCCCTCAACAACTTAACTGGTGGGGAAAGATTTTTTTGAAAAAATCCCTAAGCCCCGGGGTCACTATTTCAGCAAAAATCTGACTTTTGCCAATTCACTCAAAAATGGTGCCGAACGGTTGCAAATGATCCCCTGAAAGTTTTGACAGTCGAAACAGAAGGTTTTTTATCATAGGAACAGAAAAGAGCCCTCAACAACTTAACCGGCGGAAAAAGGTCTTTTTGAAAAAATCCCTAAGCCCTGGGGTCACAATTTCAGCAAAAATCTGACTTTTGCCAATTCACTCAAAAATGCTGCCAAACCCTTGCAAATGCTCCCCTGAAAGTTTTGGAAGTCGAAACAGAAGCCTTTTTATCAAAGGACAAGAAATCAGCCGTAAACAACTTAACCGGTGGAAAAAGATTTTTTGAAAAAATCCCTAAGCCCCGGGGTCACAATTTCAGCAAAAACCTGACTTTTTCCAATTCACTAAAAAATGCCGCCAAATACTTGCAAATGCTCCCCTGAATGTTTTCGAAGTCGAAACAGAAGCCTTTTTATCACAGGAGAAGAAATCAGCCCTCAACAACTTAACTGGCATAAAAGATTTTTTTGAAAAAATCCCTAAGCCCTGGGGTCACTATTTCAGCAAAAATCTGACTTTTGCCAATTCACTCAAAAATGCTGCCAAACGCTTGCAATTTCTCCCCTGAAAGTTTTAGCAATCGAAACA
Source organism: Podarcis gaigeae (assembly GCF_964106915.1). NCBI lineage: Eukaryota > Metazoa > Chordata > Lepidosauria > Squamata > Lacertidae > Podarcis > Podarcis gaigeae. Next base: position 360,852 of record NW_028153443.1, read on the forward strand.
GAAGGCTTTTTATCACAGGAAAAGAAATCAGCCCTCAACAACTTAACCGGCGGAAAAAGATTTTTTTGAAAAATCCCTAAGCCCCGGGGTCACTATTTCAGCAAAAATCTGACTTTGCCAATTCACTCACAAATGCTGCCAAACGCTTGCAATTTCTCCCCTGAAAGTTTTAGCAGTCGAAACAGAAGGCTTTTTCTCACAGGAAAAGAAATCAGCCCTCAACAACTTAACCAGCGGAAAAAGATTTTTTTGAAAAAATCCCTAAGCCCCGGGGTCACTATTTCAGCAAAAATCTGACTTTTGCCAATTCACTCAAAAATGCTGCCAAACGCTTGCAATTTCTCCCCTGAAAGTTTTAGCAGTCGAAACAGAAGCCTTTTTATCACAGGAGAAGAAATCAGCCGTAAACAACTTAAGCGGCATAAAAGATTTTTTTGAAAAAATCCCTAAGCCCCGGGGTCACAATTTCAGCAAAAACCTGACTTTTTCCAATTCACTCAAAAATGCCGCCAAATACTTGCAAATGCTCCCCTGAATGTTTTGGAAGTCCAAACAGAAGCCTTTTTATCACAGGAGAAGAAATCAGCCCTCAACAACTTAACCGGCATAAAAGGTCTTTTTGAAAAAATCCCTAAGCCCCGGGGTCACTATTTCAGCAAAAATCTGACTTTTGCCAATTCACTCAAAAATGGTGTCGAACGGTTGCAAATGAAACCCTGAAAGTTTTGACAGTCGAAACAGAAGGTTTTTTATCATAGGAACAGAAAACAGCCCTCAACAACTTAACCGGCGGAAAAAGATCTTTTTGAAAAAATCCCTAAGCCCTGGGGTCACAATTTCAGCAAAAATCTGACCTTTGCCAATACACTCAAAAATGGTGCCGAACGGTTGCAAATGATCCCCGGATAGGTTTGACAGTCAAAACAGAAGGTTTTTTATCATAGGACCGGAAATCAGCCCTCAACAACTTAATTGGTGGGGAAAGATTTTTTTGAAAAAATCCCTGAGCCCCGGGGTCACAATTGCAGCAAAAATCTGACTTTTGCCAATTCACTCAAAAATGCTGCCAAACCCTTGCAAATGCTCCTCTGAAAGTTTTAGCAGTCGAAACAGAAGGCTTTTTATCACAGGAAAAGAAATCAGCCCTCAACAACTTAACCGGCGGAAAAAGATTTTTTTGAAAAAATTCCTAAGCCCCGGGGTCACTATTTCAGCAAAAATCTGACTTTTGCCAATTCACTCAGAAATGCTGCCAAACCCTTGCAAATGCTCCCCTGAAAGTTTTGGAAGTCGAAACAGAAGCCTTTTTATCAAAGGAAAAGAAATCAGCCGTAAACAACTTAACCGGTGGAAAAAGATTTTTTGAAAAAATCCCTAAGCCCCGGGGTCACAATTTCAGCAAAAATCTAACTTTTGCCAATACACTCAAAAATGGTGCCGAACGGTTGCAAATGATCCCCGGATAGGTTTGACAGTCAAAACAGAAGGTTTTTTATCATAGGACCGGAAATCAGCCCTCAACAACTTAACTGGTGGGGAAAGATTTTTTTGAAAAAATCCCTGAGCCCCGGGGTCACTATTTCAGCAAAAATCTGACTTTTGCCAATTCACTCAAAAATGCTGCCATACCCTTGCAAATGCTCCCCTGAAAGTTTCGAAAGTCGAAACAGAAGCCTTTTTATCAAAGGACAAGAAATCAGCCGTAAACAACTTAAGCGGTGGAAAAAGATTTTTTGAAAAAATCCCTAAGCCCCGGGGTCACAATTGCAGCAAAAATCTGACTTTTGCCAATTCACTCAAAAATGCTGCCAAACGCTTGCAATTTCTCCCCTGAAAGTTTTAGCAATCGAAACAGAAGCCTTTTTATCACAGGAAAAGAAATCAGCCCTCAACAACTTAACTGGTGGAAAAAGATTTTTTTGAAAAAATCCCTAAGCCCCGGGGTCACTATTTCAGCAAAAATCTGACTTTTGCCAATTCACTCAAAAATGGTGCCGAACGGTTGCAAATGATCCCCTGAAAGTTTTGACAGTCGAAACAGAAGGTTTTTTATCATAGGAAGAGAAAAGAGCCCTCAACAACTTAACCGGCGGAAAAAGGTCTTTTTGAAAAAATCCCTAAGCCCTGGGGTCACAATTTCAGCAAAAATCTGACTTTTGCCAATTCACTCAAAAATGCTGCCATACCCTTGCAAATGCTCCCCTGAAAGTTTTGGAAGTCGAAACAGAAGCCTTTTTATCAAAGGACAAGAAATCAGCCGTAAACAACTTAACCGGTGGAAAAAGATTTTTTGAAAAAATCCCTAAGCCCCGGGGTCACAATTTCAGCAAAAACCTGACTTTTTCCAATTCACTCAAAAATGCCGCCAAATACTTGCAAATGCTCCCCTGAATGTTTTGGAAGTCGAAACAGAAGCCTTTTTATCACAGGAGAAGAAATCAGCCCTCAACAACTTAACCGGCATAAAAGATTTTTTGAGAAAATCCCTAAGCCCCAGGGTCACAATTTCAGCAAAAATCTGACTTCTGCCAATTCACTCAAAAATGGTGCCGAACGGTTGCAAATGATCCCCGGAAAGATTTGACAGTCAAAACAGAAGTTTTTTTTTATCATAGGAAAAGAAATCAGCCCTCAACATCTTAACTGGTGGGAAAAGATTTTTTTGAAAAAATCCCTAAGGCCCGGGGTCACAATTTCAGCAAAAATCTGACTTTTGCCAATTCACTCAAAAATGCTGCCAAACGCTTGCAATTTCTCCCCTGAAAGTTTTAGCAATCGAAACAGAAGGCTTTTTATCAAAGGACAATAAATCAGCCGTAAATAACTTAACCGGCGGAAAAAGATTTTTTGAAAAAATCCCTAAGCCCCGGGGTCACTATTTCAGCAAAAATCTGACTTTGCCAATTCACTCACAAATGCTGCCAAACGCTTGCAATTTCTCCCCTGAAAGTTTTAGCAGTCGAAACAGAAGGCTTTTTCTCACAGGAAAAGAAATCAGCCCTCAACAACTTAACCAGCGGAAAAAGATTTTTTTGAAAAAATCCCTAAGCCCCGGGGTCACTATTTCAGCAAAAATCTGACTTTTGCCAATTCACTCAAAAATGGTGCCGAACGGTTGCAAATGATCCCCTGAAAGTTTTGACAGTCGAAACAGAAGGTTTTTTATCATAGGAACAGAAAAGAGCCCTCAACAACTTAACCGGCGGAAAAAGGTCTTTTTGAAAAAATCCCTAAGACCCGGGGGTCACAATTTCAACAAAAATCTGACTTTTGCCAATTCACTCAAAAATGATGCCATACCCTTGCAAATGCTCCCCTGAAAGTTTTGGAAGTCAAAACAGAAGCCTTTTTATCAAAGGACAAGAAATCAGCCGTAAACAACTTAACCGGTGGAAAAAGATTTTTTGAAAAAATCCCTAAGCCCCGGGGTCACAATTTCAGCAAAAACCTGACTTTTTCCAATTCACTCAAAAATGCCGCCAAACACTTGCAAATGCTCCCCTGAATGTTTTGGAAGTCGAAACAGAAGCCTTTTTATCACAGGAGAAGAAATCAGCCCTCAACAACTTAACCGGCATAAAAGATTTTTTTGAAAAAATCCCTAAGCCCCGGGGTCACAATTTCAGCAAAAACCTGACTTTTACCAATTCACTCAAAAATGCCGCCAAATACTTGCAAATGCTCCCCTGAAAGTTTTGGAAGTCGAAACAGAAGCCTTTTTATCAAAGGACAAGAAATCAGCCGTAAACAACTTAACCGGTGGAAAAAGATTTTGGGAAAAAATCCCTAAGCCCCGGGGTCACAATTGCAGCAAAAATCTGACTTTTGCCAATTCACTCAAAAATGGTGACGAACGATTGCAAATGATCCACTGAAAGTTATGACAGTCGAAACAGAAGCCTTTTTATCACAGGAGAAGAAATCAGCCCTCAACAACTTAACCGGTGGAAAAAGATTTTTTGAGAAAATCCCTAAGCCCCAGGGTCACAATTTCAGCAAAAATCTGACTTTTGCCAATTCACTCAAAAATGGTGCCGAACGGTTGCAAATGATCCCCTGAAAGGTTTGACTGTCGAAACAGAAGTTTTTTTTATTATAGGACAAGAAATCAGCCCTCAACATCTTAACTGGTGGAAAAAGATTTTTTTGAAAAAATCCCTAAGCCCCGGGGTCACTATTTCAGCAAAAATCTGACTTTTGCCAATTCACTCAAAAATGGTGCCGAACGGTTGCAAATGATCCCCGGAAAGATTTGACAGTCAAAACAGAAGTTTTTTTTATCATAGGACAAGAAATCAGCCCTCAACATATTAACTGGTGGGAAAAGATTTTTTTGAAAAAATCCCTAAGCCCCGGGGTCACAATTTCAGCAAAAATCTGACTTTTGCCAATTCACTCAAAAATGCTGCCAAACGCTTGCAATTTCTCCCCTGAAAGTTTTAGCAATCGAAACAGAAGCCTTTTTATCAAAGGACAAGAAATCAGCCGTAAACAACTTAACCGGTGGAAAAAGATTTTTTTGAAAAAATCCATAAGCCCCGGGGTCACTATTTCAGCAAAAATCTGACTTTTGCCAATTCACTCAAAAATGGTGCCGAACGGTTGCAAATGATCCCCTGAAAGTTTTGACAGTCGAAACAGAAGGTTTTTTATCATAGGAACAGAAAAGAGCCCTCAACAACTTAACCGGCGGAAAAAGGTCTTTTTGAAAAAATCCCTAAGCCCTGGGGTCACAATTTCAGCAAAAATCTGACTTTTGCCAATTCACTCAAAAATGCTGCCAAACCCTTGCAAATGCTCCCCTGAAAGTTTTGGAAGTCGAAACAGAAGCCTTTTTATCAAAGGACAAGAAATCAGCCGTAAACAACTTAACCGGTGGAAAATTTTTTTTTGAAAAAATCCCTAAGCCCCGGGGTCACAATTTCAGCAAAAACCTGACTTTTTCCAATTCACTAAAAAATGCCGCCAAATACTTGCAAATGCTCCCCTGAATGTTTTCGAAGTCGAAACAGAAGCCTTTTTATCACAGGAGAAGAAATAAGCCCTCAACAACTTAACCGGCATAAAAGATTTTTTTGAAAAAATCCCTAAGCCCCGGGGTCACTATTTCAGCAAAAATCTGACTTTGCCAATTCACTCACAAATGCTGCCAAACGCTTGCAATTTCTCCCCTGAAAGTTTTAGCAGTCGAAACAGAAGGCTTTTTCTCACAGGAAAAGAAATCAGCCCTCAACAACTTAACCAGCGGAAAAAGATTTTTTTGAAAAAATCCCTAAGCCCCGGGGTCACTATTTCAGCAAAAATCTGACTTTTGCCAATTCACTCAAAAATGCTGCCAAACGCTTGCAATTTCTCCCCTGAAAGTTTTAGCAGTCGAAACAGAAGGCTTTTTATCACAGGAAAAGAAATCAGCCCTCAACAACTTAACCAGCGGAAAAAGTTTTTTTTGAAAAAATCCCTAAGCCCCGGGGTCACTATTTCAGCAAAAATCTGACTTTTGCCAATTCACTCAAAAATGGTGCCGAACGGTTGCAAATGATCCCCTGAAAGTTTTGACAGTCGAAACAGAAGGTTTTTTATCATAGGAACAGAGAAGAGCCCTCAACAAATTAACCGGCGGAAAAAGGTCTTTTTGAAAAAATCCCTAAGCCCCGGGGGTCACAATTTCAACAAAAATCTGACTTTTGCCAATTCACTCAAAAATGATGCCATACCCTTGCAAATGCTCCCCTGAAAGTTTTGGAAGTCGAAACAGAAGCCTTTTTATCAAAGGACAAGAAATCAGCCATAAACAACTTAACCGGTGGAAAAAGATTTTTTGAAAAAATCCCTAAGCCCCGGGGTCACAATTTCAGCAAAAACCTGACTTTTTCCAATTCACTCAAAAATGCCGCCAAATACTTGCAAATGCTCCCCTGAATGTTTTGGAAGTCCAAACAGAAGCCTTTTTATCACAGGAGAAGAAATCAGCCCTCAACAACTTAACCGGCATAAAAGATTTTTTTGAAAAAATCCCTAAGCCCTGGGGTCACTATTTCTGCAAAAATCTGACTTTTGCCAATTCAGTCAAAAATGCTGCCAAACCCTTGCAAATGCTCCCCTGAAAGTTTTGGAAGTCGAAACAGAAGTCTTTTTATCAAAGGACAAGAAATCAGCCGTAAACAACTTAACCGGTGGAAAAAGATTTTTTGAAAAAATCCCTAAGCCCCGGGGTCACAATTTCAGCAAAAATCTGACTTTTGCCAATTCACTCCAAAATGGTGCCGAACGGTTGCAAATGATCCCCTGAAAGGTTTGACTGTCGAAACAGAAGTTTTTTTTATTATAGGACAAGAAATCAGCCCTCAACATCTTAACTGGTGGAAAAAGATTTTTTTGAAAAAATCCCTAAGCCCCAGGGTCACTATTTCAGCAAAAATCTGACTTTTGCCAATTCACTCAAAAATGCTGCCAAACACTTGCAAATGCTCCCCTGAAAGTTTTGGAAATCGAAACAGAAGCCTTTTTATCAAAGGGCAAGAAATCAGCCGTAAACAACTTAACCGGTGGAAAAAGATTTTTTGAAAAAATCCCTAAGCCCCGGGGTCACTATTTCAGCAAAAATCTGACTTTTGCCAATTCACTCAAAAATGCTGCCAAACGCTTGCAATTTCTCCCCTGAAAGTTTTAGCAGTCGAAACAGAAGGCTTTTTATCATCGGACCAGAAATCAGCCCTCAACAACTTAACCGGCGGACAAAGATTTTTTTGAAAAAAATCCCTAAGCCCCGGGGTCACAATTTCAGCAAAAACCTGACTTTTGCCAATTCACTCAAAAATGGTGCCGAACGATTGCAAATGATACCTGAAAAGGTTTGACTGTCGAAACAGAAGTTTTTTTTATTATAGGACAAGAAATCAGCCCTCAACATCTTAACTGGTGGAAAAAGATTTTTTTGAAAAAATCCCTAAGCCCCAGGGTCACTATTTCAGCAAAAATCTGACTTTTGCCAATTCACTCAAAAATGGTGCCGAACGGTTGCAAATGATCCCCTGAAAGTTTTGACAGTCGAAACAGAAGGTTTTTTTTCATAGGAACAGAAAACCGCCCTCAACAACTTAACCGGCGGAAAAAGATCTTTTTGAAAAAATCCCTAAGCCCTGGGGTCACAATTTCAGCAAAAATCTGACTTTTGCCAATTTACTCAAAAATGCCACCAAATACTTGCAAATGCTCCCCTGAATGTTTTGGAAGTCGAAACAGAAGCCTTTTTATCACAGGAGAAGAAATCAGCCCTCAACAACTTAACCGGTGGAAAAAGATTTTTTGAGAAAATCCCTAAGCCCCAGGGTCACAACTTCAGCAAAAATCTGACTTCTGCCAATTAACTCAAAAATGGTGCCGAACGGTTGCAAATGATCCCCGGAAAGATTTGACAGTCAAAACAGAGGTTTTTTTTATCATAGGACAAGAAATCAGCCCTCAACATCTTAACTGGTGGGAAAAGATTTTTTTGAAAAAATTCCTAAGCCCCGGGGTCACAATTTCAGGAAAAATCTGACTTTTGCCAATTCACTCAAAAATGCTGCCAAACGCTTGCAATTTCTCCCCTGAAAGTTTTAGCAGTCGAAACAGAAGGCTTTTTATCACAGGAAAAGAAATCAGCCCTCAACAACTTAACCGGCGGAAAAAAATTTTTTTGAAAAAATCCCTAAGCCCCGGGGTCACTATTTCAGCAAAAATCTGACTTTTGCCAATTCACTCAAAAATGGTGCCAAACGCTTGCAATTTCTCCCCTGAAAGTTTTAGCAGTCGAAACAGAAGGCTTTTTATCACAGGAAAAGAAATCAGCCCTCAACAACTTAACCGGCGGAAAAAGTTTTTTTTGAAAAAATCCCTAAGCCCCGGGGTCACTATTTCAGCAAAAATCTGACTTTTGCCAATTCACTCAAAAATGCTGCCAAAGCTTGCAATTTCTCCCCTGAAAGTTTTAGCAGTCGAAACAGAAGGCTTTTTATCACAGGAAAAGAAATCAGCCCTCAACAACTTAACCGGCGGAAAAAGTTTTTTTTGAAAAAATCCGTAAGCCCCGGGGTCACTATTTCAGCAAAAATCTGACTTTTGCCAATTCACTCAAAAATGGTGCCGAACGGTTGCAAATGATCCCCTGAAAGTTTTGACAGTCGAAACAGAAGGTTTTTTATCATAGGAACAGAAAAGATCCCTCAACAACTTAACCGGCGGAAAAAGGTCTTTTTGAAAATATCCCTAAGCCCTGGGGTCACAATTTCAGCAAAAATCTGACTTTTGCCAATTCACTCAAAAATGCTGCCAAACCCTTGCAAATGCTCCCCTGAAAGTTTTGGAAGTCGAAACAGAAGCCTTTTTATCAAAGGACAAGAAATCAGCCGTAAACAACTTAACCGGTGGAAAAAGATTTTTTGAAAAAATCCCTAAGCCCCGGGGTCACAATTTCAGCAAAAACCTGACTTTTTCCAATTCACTAAAAAATGCCGCCAAATACTTGCAAATGCTCCCCTGAATGTTTTGGAAGTCCAAACAGAAGCCTTTTTATCACAGGAGAAGAAATCAGCCCTCAACAACTTAACCGGCATAAAAGATTTTTTTGAAAAAATCCCTAAGCCCTGGGGTCACTATTTCAGCAAAAATCTGACTTTTGCCAATTCACTCAAAAATGCTGCCAAACCCTTGCAAATGCTCCCCTGAAAGTTTTGGAAGTCGAAACAGAAGCCTTTTTATCAAAGGACAATAAATCAGCCGTAAACAACTTAACCGGCATAAAAGATTTTTTTGAAAAAATCCCTAAGCCCTGGGGTCACTATTTCAGCAAAAATCTGACTTTTGCCAATTCACTCAAAAATGCTGCCAAACCCTTGCAAATGCTCCCCTGAAAGTTTTGGAAGTCGAAACAGAAGCCTTTTTATCAAAGGACAATAAATCAGCCGTAAACAACTTAACCGGTGGAAAAAGATTTTTTGAAAAAATCCCTAAGCCCCAGGGTCACAATTTCAGCAAAAATCTGACTTTTGCCAATTCACTCAAAAATGCTGCCAAACGCTTGCAATTTCTCCCCTGAAAGTTTTAGCAATCGAAACAGAAGGCTTTTTATCACAGGAAAAGAAATCAGCCCTCAACAACTTAACTGGCAGAAAAAGATTTTTTTGAAAAATCCCTAAGCCCCGGGGTCACTATTTCAGCAAAAATCTGACTTTGCCAATTCACTCACAAATGCTGCCAAACGCTTGCAATTTCTCCCCTGAAAGTTTTAGCAGTCGAAACAGAAGACTTTTTCTCACAGGAAAAGAAATCAGCCCTCAACAACTTAACCAGCGGAAAAAGATTTTTTTGAAAAAATCCCTAAGCCCCGGGGTCACTATTTCAGCAAAAATTTGACTTTTGCCAATTGACTCAAAAATGCTGCCAAACGCTTGCAATTTCTCCCCTGAACGTTTTAGCAGTCGAAACAGAAGGCTTTTTATCACAGGAAAAGAAATCAGCCCTCAACAACTTAACCAGCGGAAAAAGTTTTTTTTGAAAAAATCCCTAAGCCCCGGGGTCACTATTTCAGCAAAAATCTGACTTTTGCCAATTCACTCAAAAATGGTGCCGAACGGTTGCAAATGATCCCCTGAAAGTTTTGACAGTCGAAACAGAAGGTTTTTTATCATAGGAACAGAGAAGAGCCCTCAACAACTTAACCGGCGGAAAAAGGTCTTTTTGAAAAAATCCCTAAGACCCGGGGGTCACAATTTCAGCAAAAATCTGACTTTTGCCAATTCACTCAAAAATGATGCCATACCCTTGCAAATGCTCCCCTGAAAGTTTTGGAAGTCGAAACAGAAGCCTTTTTATCAAAGGACAAGAAATCAGCCGTAAACAACTTAACCGGTGGAAAAAGATTTTTTGAAAAAATCCCTAAGCCCCGGGGTCACAATTTCAGCAAAAACCTGACTTTTTCCAATTCACTCAAAAATGCCGCCAAATACTTGCAAATGCTCCCCTGAATGTTTTGGAAGTCGAAACAGAAGCCTTTTTATCACAGGAGAAGAAATCAGCCCTCAACAACTAAACCGGCATAAAAGATTTTTTTGAAAAAATCCCTAAGCCCTGGGGTCACTATTTCAGCAAAAATCTGACTTTTGCCAATTCACTCAAAAATGCTGCCAAACCCTTGCAAATGCTCCCCTGAAAGTTTTGGAAGTCGAAACAGAAGCCTTTTTATCAAAGGACAAGAAATCAGCCGTAAACAACTTAACCGGTGGAAAAAGATTTTTTGAAAAAATCCCTAAGCCCCGGGGTCACAATTGCAGCAAAAATCTGACTTTTGCCAATTCACTCAAAAATGGTGCCGAACGATTGCAAATGATCCACTGAAAGTTATGACAGTCGAAACAGAAGCCTTTTTATCACAGGAGAAGAAATCAGCCCTCAACAACTTAACCGGTGGAAAAAGATTTTTTGAGAAAATCCCTAAGCCCCAGGGTCACAATTTCAGCAAAAATCTGACTTTTGCCAATTCACTCAAAAATGGTGCCGAACGGTTGCAAATGATCCCCTGAAAGGTTTGACTGTCGAAACAGAAGTTTTTTTTATTATAGGACAAGAAATCAGCCCTCAACATCTTAACTGGTGGAAAAAGATTTTTTTGAAAAAATCCCTAAGCCCCAGGGTCACTATTTCAGCAAAAATCTGACTTTTGCCAATTCACTCAAAAATGGTGCCGAACGGTTGCAAATGATCCCCTGAAAGTTTTGACAGTCGAAACAGAAGGTTTTTTTTCATAGGAACAGAAAACAGCCCTCAACAACTTAACCGGCGGAAAAAGATCTTTTTGAAAAAATCCCTAAGCCCTGGGGTCACAATTTCAGCAAAAATCTGACTTTTGCCAATTCACTCAAAAATGCTGCCAAACACTTGCAAATGCTCTCCTGAAAGTTTTGGAAATCGAAACAGAAGCCTTTTTATCAAAGGACAAGAAATCAGCCGTAAACAACTTAACCGGTGGAAAAAGATTTTTTGAAAAAATCCCTAAGCCCTGGGGTCACTATTTCAGCAAAAATCTGACTTTTGCCAATTCACTCAAAAATGCTGCCAAACGCTTGCAATTTCTCCCCTGAAAGTTTTAGCAGTCGAAACAGAAGGCTTTTTATCATCGGACCAGAAATCAGCCCTCAACAACTTAACCGGCGGAAAAAGATTTTTTTGAAAAAAATCCCTAAGTCCCGGGGTCACTATTTCAGCAAAAATCTGACTTTTGCCAATTTACTCAAAAATGCCACCAAATACTTGCAAATGCTCCCCTGAATGTTTTGGAAGTCGAAACAGAAGCCTTTTTATCACAGGAGAAGAAATCAGCCCTCAACAACTTAACCGGTGGAAAAAGATTTTTTGAGAAAATCCCTAAGCCCCAGGGTCACAATTTCAGCAAAAATCTGACTTCTGCCAATTAACTCAAAAATGGTGCCGAACGGTTGCAAATGATCCCCGGAAAGATTTGACAGTCAAAACAGAAGTTTTTTTTATCATAGGACAAGAAATCAGCCCTCAACATCTTAACTGGTGGGAAAAGATTTTTTTGAAAAAATCCAAAAGCCCTGGGGTCACAATTTCAGCAAAAATCTGACTTTTGCCAATTCACTCAAAAATGCTGCCGAAGCCTTGCAAATGCTCCCCTGAAAGTTTTGGACGTCGAAACAGAAGCCTTTTTATCAAAGGACAAGAAATCAGCCGTAAACAACTTAACCGGTGGAAAAAGATTTTTTGAAAAAATCCCTAAGCCCCGGGGTCACAATTGCAGCAAAAATCTGACCTTTGCCAATTCACTCAAAAATGCTGCCAAACGCTTGCAATTTCTCCCCTGAAAGTTTTAGCAATCGAAACAGAAGGCTTTTTATCACAGGAAAAGAAATCAGCCCTCAACAACTTAACCGGCGGAAAAAGATTTTTTTGAAAAATCCCTAAGCCCCGGGGTCACTATTTCAGCAAAAATCTGACTTTGCCAATTCACTCACAAATGCTGCCAAACCCTTGCAAATGCTCCCCCTGAAAGTTTTGGAAGTCGAAACAGAAGTCTTTTTATCACAGGACAAGAAATCAGCCCTCAACAACTTAACCGGCAGAAAAAGATTTTTTTGAAAAAATCCCTAAGCCCCGGGGTCAGAATTTCAGCAAAAATCTGACTTTTGCCAATTCACTCAAAAATGGTGCCGAACGATTGCAAATGATCCACTGAAAGTTATGACAGTCGAAACAGAAGCCTTTTTATCACAGGAGAAGAAATCAGCCCTCAACAACTTAACCGGCGGAAAAATATTTTTTTGAAAAAATCCCTAAGGCCCGGGGTCACTATTTCAGCAAAAATCTGACTTTTGCCAATTCACTCAAAAATGCTGCCAAACGCTTGCAATTTCTCCCCTGAAAGTTTTAGCAGTCGAAACAGAAGGCTTTTTATCACAGGAAAAGAAATCAGCCCTCAACAACTTAACCGGCGGAAAAAGATTTTTTTGAAAAAATCCCTAAGCCCCGGGGTCACTATTTCAGCAAAAATCTGACTTTTGCCAATTCACTCAAAAATGGTGCCGAACGGTTGCAAATGATCCCCTGAAAGTTTTGATAGTCGAAACAGAAGGTTTTTTATCATAGGAACAGAAAACAGCCCTCAACAACTTAACCGGCGGAAAAAGATCTTTTTGAAAAAATCCCTAAGACCTGGGGTCACAATTTCAGCAAAAATCTGACGTTTGCCAATTCACTCAAAAATGCTGCCAAACCCTTGCAAATGCTCCCCTGAAAGTTTTGGAAATCGAAACAGAAACCTTTTTATCAAAGGGCAAGAAATCAGCCGTAAACAACTTAACCGGTGGAAAAAGATTTTTTGAAAAAATCCCTAAGCCCCGGGGTCACTATTTCAGCAAAAATCTGACTTTTCCCAATTCACTCAAAAATGCTGCCAAACGCTTGCAATTTCTCCCCTGAAAGTTTTAGCAGTCGAAACAGAAGGCTTTTTATCATCGGACCAGAAATCAGCCCTCAACAACTTAACCGGCGGAAAAAGATTTTTTTGAAAAAATCCCTAAGCCCCGGGGTCACTATTTCAGCAAAAATCTGACTTTTGGCAATTTACTCAAAAATGCCACCAAATACTTGCAAATGCTCCCCTGAATGTTTTGGAAGTCGAAACAGAAGCCTTTTTATCACAGGAGAAGAAATCAGCCCTCAACAACTTAACCGGTGGAAAAAGATTTTTTGAGAAAATCCCTAAGCCCCAGGGTCACACTTTCAGCAAAAATCTGACTTCTGCCAATTCACTCAAAAATGGTGCCGAACGGTTGCAAATGATCCCCGGAAAGATTTGACAGTCAAAACAGAAGTTTTTTTTATCATAGGACAAGAAATCAGCCCTCAACATCTTAACTGGTGGGAAAAGATTTTTTTGAAAAAATCCCTAAGCCCCGGGGTCACAATTTCAGCAAAAATCTGACTTTTGCCAATTCACTCAAAAATGCTGCCGAAGCCTTGCAAATGCTCCCCTGAAAGTTTTGGACGTCGAAACAGAAGCCTTTTTATCAAAGGACAAGAAATCAGCCGTAAACAACTTAACCGGTGGAAAAAGATTTTTTGAAAAAATCCCTAAGCCCCGGGGTCACAATTGCAGCAAAAATCTGACTTTTGCCAATTCACTCAAAAATGCTGCCAAACGCTTGCAATTTCTCCCCTGAAAGTTTTAGCAATCAAAACAGAAGGCTTTTTATCACAGGAAAAGAAATCAGCCCTCAACAACTTAACCGGCGGAAAAAGATTTTTTTGAAAAATCCCTAAGCCCCGGGGTCACTATTTCAGCAAAAATCTGACTTTGCCAATTCACTCACAAATGCTGCCAAACCCTTGCAAATGCTCCCCTGAAAGTTTTGGAAATCGAAACAGAAGCCTTTTTATCAAAGGGCAAGAAATCAGCCGTAAACAACTTAACCGGTGGAAAAAGATTTTTTGAAAAAATCCCTAAGCCCCGGGGTCACTATTTCAGCAAAAATCTGACTTTTGCCAATTCACTCAAAAATGGTGCCGAACGATTGCAAATGATCCACTGAAAGTTATGACAGTCGAAACAGAAGCCTTTTTATCACAGGAGAAGAAATCAGCCCTCAACAACTTAACCGGCGGAAAAATATTTTTTTGAAAAAATCCCTAAGCCCCGGGGTCACTATTTCAGCAAAAATCTGACTTTTGCCAATTCACTCAAAAATGGTGCCGAACGGTTGCAAATGATCCCCGGAAAGATTTGACAGTCAAAACAGAAGTTTTTTTTATCATAGGACAAGAAATCAGCCCTCAACATCTTAACTGGTGGAAAAAGATTTTTTTGAAAAAATCCCTAAGCCCCGGGGTCACTATTTCAGCAAAAATCTGACTTTTGCCAATTCACTCAAAAATGCTGCCGAAGCCTTGCAAATGCTCCCCTGAAAGTTTTGGACGTCGAAACAGAAGCCTTTTTATCAAAGGACAAGAAATCAGCCGTAAACAACTTAACCGGTGGAAAAAGATTTTTTGAAAAAATCCCTAAGCCCCGGGGTCACAATTGCAGCAAAAATCTGACCTTTGCCAATTCACTCAAAAATGCTGCCAAACGCTTGCAATTTCTCCCCTGAAAGTTTTAGCAATCGAAACAGAAGGCTTTTTATCACAGGAAAAGAAATCAGCCCTCAACAACTTAACCGGCGGAAAAAGATTTTTTTGAAAAATCCCTAAGCCCCGGGGTCACTATTTCAGTAAAAATCTGACTTTGCCAATTCACTCACAAATGCTGCCAAACCCTTGCAAATGCTCCCCCTGAAAGTTTTGGAAGTCGAAACAGAAGTCTTTTTATCACAGGACAAGAAATCAGCCCTCAACAACTTAACCGGCAGAAAAAGATTTTTTTGAAAAAATCCCTAAGCCCCGGGGTCACTATTTCAGCAAAAATCTGACTTTTGCCAATTCACTCAAAAATGGTGCCGAACGATTGCAAATGATCCACTGAAAGTTATGACAGTCGAAACAGAAGCCTTTTTATCACAGGAGAAGAAATCAGCCCTCAACAACTTAACCGGCGGAAAAATATTTTTTTGAAAAAATCCCTAAGCCCCGGGGTCACTATTTCAGCAAAAATCTGACTTTTGCCAATTCACTCAAAAATGGTGCCGAACGGTTGCAAATGATCCCCGGAAAGATTTGACAGTCAAAACAGAAGTTTTTTTTATCATAGGACAAGAAATCAGCCCTCAACATCTTAACTGGTGGAAAAAGATTTTTTTGAAAAAATCCCTAAGCCCCGGGGTCACTATTTCAGCAAAAATCTGACTTTTGCCAATTCACTCAAAAATGCTGCCGAAGCCTTGCAAATGCTCCCCTGAAAGTTTTGGACGTCGAAACAGAAGCCTTTTTATCAAAGGACAAGAAATCAGCCGTAAACAACTTAACCGGTGGAAAAAGATTTTTTGAAAAAATCCCTAAGCCCCGGGGTCACAATTGCAGCAAAAATCTGACCTTTGCCAATTCACTCAAAAATGCTGCCAAACGCTTGCAATTTCTCCCCTGAAAGTTTTAGCAATCGAAACAGAAGGCTTTTTATCACAGGAAAAGAAATCAGCCCTCAACAACTTAACCGGCGGAAAAAGATTTTTTTGAAAAATCCCTAAGCCCCGGGGTCACTATTTCAGTAAAAATCTGACTTTGCCAATTCACTCACAAATGCTGCCAAACCCTTGCAAATGCTCCCCCTGAAAGTTTTGGAAGTCGAAACAGAAGTCTTTTTATCACAGGACAAGAAATCAGCCCTCAACAACTTAACCGGCAGAAAAAGATTTTTTTGAAAAAATCCCTAAGCCCCGGGGTCAGAATTTCAGCAAAAATCTGACTTTTGCCAATTCACTCAAAAATGGTGCCGAACGATTGCAAATGATCCACTGAAAGTTATGACAGTCGAAACAGAAGCCTTTTTATCACAGGAGAAGAAATCAGCCCTCAACAACTTAACCGGCGGAAAAATATTTTTTTTGAAAAAATCCCTAAGCCCCGGGGTCACTATTTCAGCAAAAATCTGACTTTTGCCAATTCACTCAAAAATGCTGCCAAACGCTTGCAATTTCTCCCCTGAAAGTTTTAGCAGTCGAAACAGAAGGCTTTTTATCACAGGAAAAGAAATCAGCCCTCAACAACTTAACCGGCGGAAAAAGATTTTTTTGAAAAAATCCCTAAGCCCCGGGGTCACTATTTCAGCAAAAATCTGACTTTTGCCAATTCACTCAAAAATGGTGCTGAACGGTTGCAAATGATCCCCTGAAAGTTTTGATAGTCGAAACAGAAGGTTTTTTATCATAGGAACAGAAAACAGCCCTCAACAACTTAACCGGTGGAAAAAGATTTTTTGAGAAAATCCCTAAGCCCCAGGGTCACAATTTCAGCAAAAATCTGACGTTTGCCAATTCACTCAAAAATGCTGCCAAACCCTTGCAAATGCTCCCCTGAAAGTTTTGGAAATCGAAACAGAAACCTTTTTATCAAAGGGCAAGAAATCAGCCGTAAACAACTTAACCGGTGGAAAAAGATTTTTTGAAAAAATCCCTAAGCCCCGGGGTCACTATTTCAGCAAAAATCTGACTTTTCCCAATTCACTCAAAAATGCTGCCAAACGCTTGCAATTTCTCCCCTGAAAGTTTTAGCAGTCGAAACAGAAGGCTTTTTATCATCGGACCAGAAATCAGCCCTCAACAACTTAACCGGCGGAAAAAGATTTTTTTGAAAAAATCCCTAAGCCCCGGGGTCACTATTTCAGCAAAAATCTGACTTTTGGCAATTTACTCAAAAATGCCACCAAATACTTGCAAATGCTCCCGTGAATGTTTTGGAAGTCGAAACAGAAGCCTTTTTATCACAGGAGAAGAAATCAGCCCTCAACAACTTAACCGGTGGAAAAAGATTTTTTGAGAAAATCCCTAAGCCCCAGGGTCACACTTTCAGCAAAAATCTGACTTCTGCCAATTCACTCAAAAATGGTGCCGAACGGTTGCAAATGATCCCCGGAAAGATTTGACAGTCAAAACAGAAGTTTTTTTTATCATAGGACAAGAAATCAGCCCTCAACATCTTAACTGGTGGGAAAAGATTTTTTTGAAAAAATCCCTAAGCCCCGGGGTCACAATTTCAGCAAAAATCTGACTTTTGCCAATTCACTCAAAAATGCTGCCGAAGCCTTGCAAATGCTCCCCTGAAAGTTTTGGACGTCGAAACAGAAGCCTTTTTATCATAGGACAAGAAATCAGCCGTAAACAACTTAACCGGTGGAAAAAGATTTTTTGAAAAAATCCCTAAGCCCCGGGGTCACAATTGCAGCAAAAATCTGACTTTTGCCAATTCACTCAAAAATGCTGCCAAACGCTTGCAATTTCTCCCCTGAAAGTTTTAGCAATCAAAACAGAAGGCTTTTTATCACAGGAAAAGAAATCAGCCCTCAACAACTTAACCGGCGGAAAAAGATTTTTTTGAAAAATCCCTAAGCCCCGGGGTCACTATTTCAGCAAAAATCTGACTTTGCCAATTCACTCACAAATGCTGCCAAACCCTTGCAAATGCTCCCCTGAAAGTTTTGGAAATCGAAACAGAAGCCTTTTTATCAAAGGGCAAGAAATCAGCCGTAAACAACTTAACCGGTGGAAAAAGATTTTTTGAAAAAATCCCTAAGCCCCGGGGTCACTATTTCAGCAAAAATCTGACTTTTGCCAATTCACTCAAAAATGGTGCCGAACGATTGCAAATGATCCACTGAAAGTTATGACAGTCGAAACAGAAGCCTTTTTATCACAGGAGAAGAAATCAGCCCTCAACAACTTAACCGGCGGAAAAATATTTTTTTGAAAAAATCCCTAAGCCCCGGGGTCACTATTTCAGCAAAAATCTGACTTTTGCCAATTCACTCAAAAATGGTGCCGAACGGTTGCAAATGATCCCCGGAAAGATTTGACAGTCAAAACAGAAGTTTTTTTTATTATAGGACAAGAAATCAGCCCTCAACATCTTAACTGGTGGAAAAAGATTTTTTTGAAAAAATCCCTAAGCCCCGGGGTCACTATTTCAGCAAAAATCTGACTTCTGCCAATTCACTCAAAAATGGTGCCGAACGGTTGCAAATGATCCCCGGAAAGATTTGACAGTCAAAACAGAAGTTTTTTTTATCATAGGACAAGAAATCAGCCCTCAACATCTTAACTGGTGGGAAAAGATTTTTTTGAAAAAATCCCTAAGCCCCGGGGTCACTATTTCAGCAAAAATCTGACTTTTGGCAATTTACTCAAAAATGCCACCAAATACTTGCAAATGCTCCCCTGAATGTTTTGGAAGTCGAAACAGAAGCCTTTTTATCACAGGAGAAGAAATCAGCCCTCAACAACTTAACCGGTGGAAAAAGATTTTTTGAGAAAATCCCTAAGCCCCAGGGTCACACTTTCAGCAAAAATCTGACTTCTGCCAATTCACTCAAAATTGGTGCCGAACGGTTGCAAATGATCCCCGGAAAGATTTGACAGTCAAAACAGAAGTTTTTTTTATCATAGGACAAGAAATCAGCCCTCAACATCTTAACTGGTGGGAAAAGATTTTTTTGAAAAAATCCCTAAGCCCCGGGGTCACAATTTCAGCAAAAATCTGACTTTTGCCAATTCACTCAAAAATGCTGCCGAAGCCTTGCAAATGCTCCCCTGAAAGTTTTGGACGTCGAAACAGAAGCCTTTTTATCAAAGGACAAGAAATCAGCCGTAAACAACTTAACCGGTGGAAAAAGATTTTTTGAAAAAATCCCTAAGCCCCGGGGTCACAATTGCAGCAAAAATCTGACTTTTGCCAATTCACTCAAAAATGCTGCCAAACGCTTGCAATTTCTCCCCTGAAAGTTTTAGCAATCAAAACAGAAGGCTTTTTATCACAGGAAAAGAAATCAGGCCTCAACAACTTAACCGGCGGAAAAAGATTTTTTTGAAAAATCCCTAAGCCCCGGGGTCACTATTTCAGCAAAAATCTGACTTTGCCAATTCACTCACAAATGCTGCCAAACCCTTGCAAATGCTCCCCTGAAAGTTTTGGAAATCGAAACAGAAGCCTTTTTATCAAAGGGCAAGAAATCAGCCGTAAACAACTTAACCGGTGGAAAAAGATTTTTTGAAAAAATCCCTAAGCCCCGGGGTCACTATTTCAGCAAAAATCTGACTTTTGCCAATTCACTCAAAAATGGTGCCGAACGATTGCAAATGATCCACTGAAAGTTATGACAGTCGAAACAGAAGCCTTTTTATCACAGGAGAAGAAATCAGCCCTCAACAACTTAACCGGCGGAAAAATATTTTTTTGAAAAAATCCCTAAGCCCCGGGGTCACTATTTCAGCAAAAATCTGACTTTTGCCAATTCACTCAAAAATGGTGCCGAACGGTTGCAAATGATCCCCGGAAAGATTTGACAGTCAAAACAGAAGTTTTTTTTATCATAGGACAAGAAATCAGCCCTCAACATCTTAACTGGTGGGAAAAGATTTTTTTGAAAAAATCCCTAAGCCCCGGGGTCACAATTTCAGCAAAAATCTGACTTTTGCCAATTCACTCAAAAATGCTGCCGAAGCCTTGCAAATGCTCCCCTGAAAGTTTTGGACGTCGAAACAGAAGCCTTTTTATCAAAGGACAAGAAATCAGCCGTAAACAACTTAACCGGTGGAAAAAGATTTTTTGAAAAAATCCCTAAGCCCCGGGGTCACAATTGCAGCAAAAATCTGACTTTTGCCAATTCACTCAAAAATGCTGCCAAACGCTTGCAATTTCTCCCCTGAAAGTTTTAGCAATCAAAACAGAAGGCTTTTTATCACAGGAAAAGAAATCAGGCCTCAACAACTTAACCGGCGGAAAAAGATTTTTTTGAAAAATCCCTAAGCCCCGGGGTCACTATTTCAGCAAAAATCTGACTTTGCCAATTCACTCAAAAATGCTGCCGAAGCCTTGCAAATGCTCCCCTGAAAGTTTTGGACGTCGAAACAGAAGCCTTTTTATCAAAGGACAAGAAATCAGCCGTAAACAACTTAACCGGTGGAAAAAGATTTTTTGAAAAAATCCCTAAGCCCCGGGGTCACAATTGCAGCAAAAATCTGACTTTTGCCAATTCACTCAAAAATGCTGCCAAACGCTTGCAATTTCTCCCCTGAAAGTTTTAGCAATCAAAACAGAAGGCTTTTTATCACAGGAAAAGAAATCAGCCCTCAACAACTTAACCGGCGGAAAAAGATTTTTTTGAAAAATCCCTAAGCCCCGGGGTCACTATTTCAGCAAAAATCTGACTTTGCCAATTCACTCACAAATGCTGCCAAACCCTTGCAAATGCTCCCCTGAAAGTTTTGGAAATCGAAACAGAAGCCTTTTTATCAAAGGGCAAGAAATCAGCCGTAAACAACTTAACCGGTGGAAAAAGATTTTTTGAAAAAATCCCTAAGCCCCGGGGTCACTATTTCAGCAAAAATCTGACTTTTGCCAATTCACTCAAAAATGGTGCCGAACGACTGCAAATGATCCACTGAAAGTTATGACAGTCGAAACAGAAGCCTTTTTATCACAGGAGAAGAAATCAGCCCTCAACAACTTAACCGGCGGAAAAATATTTTTTTGAAAAAATCCCTAAGCCCCGGGGTCACTATTTCAGCAAAAATCTGACTTTTGCCAATTCACTCAAAAATGGTGCCGAACGGTTGCAAATGATCCCCTGAAAGTTTTGATAGTCGAAACAGAAGGTTTTTTATCATAGGAACAGAAAACAGCCCTCAACAACTTAACCGGCGGAAAAAGATCTTTTTGAAAAAATCCCTAAGACCTGGGGTCACAATTTCAGCAAAAATCTGACTTTTGCCAATTCACTCAATAATGCTGCCAAACCCTTGCAAATGCTCCCCTGAAAGTTTTGGAAATCGAAACAGAAGCCTTTTTATCAAAGGGCAAGAAATCAGCCGTAAACAACTTAACCGGTGGAAAAAGATTTTTTGAAAAAATCCCTAAGCCCCGGGGTCACTATTTCAGCAAAAATCTGACTTTTCCCAATTCACTCAAAAATGCTGCCAAACGCTTGCAATTTCTCCCCTGAAAGTTTTAGCAGTCGAAACAGAAGGCTTTTTATCATCGGACCAGAAATCAGCCCTCAACAACTTAACCGGCGGAAAAAGATTTTTTTGAAAAAATCCCTAAGCCCCGGGGTCACTATTTCAGCAAAAATCTGACTTTTGCCAATTTACTCAAAAATGCCACCAAATACTTGCAAATGCTCCCCTGAATGTTTTGGAAGTCGAGACAGAAGCCTTTTTATCATAGGAGAAGAAATCAGCCCTCAACAACTTAACCGGTGGAAAAAGATTTTTTGAGAAAATCCCTAAGCCCCAGGGTCACAATTTCAGCAAAAATCTGACTTCTGCCAATTCACTCAAAAATGGTGCCGAACGGTTGCAAATGATCCCCGGAAAGATTTGACCCTCAAAACAGAAGGCTTTTTATCACAGGAAAAGAAATCAGCCCTCAACAACTTAACCGGCGGAAAAAGATTTTTTGGAAAAAACCCCTAAGCCCCGGGGTCACTATTTCAGCAAAAATCTGACTAAAGCCAATTCACTCAAAAATGGTGCCGAACGGTTGCAAATGATCCCCTGAAAGTTTTGACCGTCGAAACAGAAGGTTTTTTATCATAGGAACAGAAAAGAGCCCTCAACAACTTAACCAGCGGAAAAAGGTCTTTTTGAAAAAATCCAAAAGCCCTGGGGTCACAATTTCAGCAAAAATCTGACTTTTGCCAATTCACTCAAAAATGCTGCCAAACCCTTGCAAATGCTCCCCTGAAAGTTTTGGAAGTCGAAACAGAAGCCTTTTTATCAAAGGACAAGAAATCAGCCCTCAACAACTTAACCGGTGGAAAAAGATTTTTTGAAAAAATCCCTATGCCCCGGGGTCACAATTTCAGCAAAAACCTGACTTTTTCCAATTCACTCAAAAATGCCGCCAAATACTTGCAAATGCTCCCCTGAATGTTTTGGAAGTCGAAAGAGAAGCCTTTTTATCACAGGAGAAGAAATCAGCCCTCAACCACTTAACCGGCATAAAAGATTTTTTTGAAAAAATCCCTAAGCCCCGGGGTCACAATTTCAGCAAAAATCTGACTTTTGCCAATTCACTCAAAAATGCTGCCAAACCCTTGCAAATCCTCCCCTGAAAGTTTTGGCAGTCGAAACAGAAGGTTTTTTATCATAGGACCAGAAATCAGCCCTCAACAACTTAACCGGCGGAAAAAGATTTTTTGAAAAATCCCAAAGCCCCGGGGTCACAATTTCAGCAAAAATCTGACTTTTGCCAATTCACTCAAAAATCGTGCCGAACGGTTGCAAATGATCCCCGGAAAGATTTGACAGTCAAAACAGAAGTTTTTTTTATTATAGGACAAGAAATCAGCCCTCAACATCTTAACTGGTGGAAAAAGATTTTTTTGAAAAAATCCCTAAGCCCCGGGGTCACAATTTCAGCAAAAATCTGACTTTTGCCAATTCACTCAAAAATGCTGCCAAACCCTTGCAAATCCCCCCCTGAAAGTTTTGGCAGTCGAAACAGAAGGTTTTTAATCACAGGAGAAGAAATCAGCCCTCAACAACTTAACCGGTGGAAAAAGATTTTTTGAAAAAATCCCTAAGCCCCGGGGTCACAATTTCAGCAAAAAGCTGACTTTTGTCAATAAACTCAAAAATGGTGCCGAACGGTTGCAAATGATCCCTGGAAAGGTTTGACAGTCAAAACAGAAGGTTTTTTATCATCAGACCAGAAATCAGCCCTCAACAACTTAACCGGCGGAAAAAGATTTTTTGAAAAAATCCCTAAGCCCCGCGGTCACAATTTCAGCAAAAATCTGACTTTTGTCAATACACTCAAAAATGGTGCCGAACGGTTGCAAATTATCCCCGGAAAGGTTTGACAGTCAAAACAGAAGGTTTATTATCACAGGACCAGAAATCAGCCCTCAACAACTTAACCGGCGGAAAAAGATTTTTTGAAAAATGCCTAAGCCCCGGGGTCACAATTTCAGCAAAAATCTGACTTTTGCCAATTCACTCAAAAATGGTCGCGAACGCTTGCAAATGCTCCCCTGAAAGTTTTGGAAGTCGAAACAGAAGGTTTTTTATCATCGGACCAGAAATCAGCCCTCAACAACTTAACCGGTGGAAAAAGATTTTTTGAAAAAATCCCTAAGCCCCGGGGTCACAATTTCAGCAAAAATCTGACTTTTCCCAATTCACTCAAAAATAGTCCTGAACAGTTGCAAATGATCCCCTGAAAGGTTTGACTGACGAAACAGAAGGCTTTTTATCATAGGACCAGAAATCAGCCCTTGACAACTTAAACGGCGGAAAAAGATTTTTTTGAAAAAATCCCTAAGCCCCGGAGTCAGAATTTCAGCAAAAATCTGACTTTTGCCAATTCACTCAAAAATGCTGACAAACCCTTGCAAATGCTCACCTGAAAGTTTTGGAAATCGAAACAGAAGCCTTTTTATCAAAGGACAAGAAATCAGCCCTCAACAACTTAACCGGCGGAAAAAGATCTTTTTGAAAAAATCCCTAAGACCTGGGGTCACAATTTCAGCAAAAATCTGACTTTTGCCAATTCACTCAATAATGCTGCCAAACCCTTGCAAATGCTCCCCTGAAAGTTTTGGAAATCGAAACAGAAGCCTTTTTATCAAAGGGCAAGAAATCAGCCGTAAACAACTTAACCGGTGGAAAAAGATTTTTTGAAAAAATCCCTAAGCCCCGGGGTCACTATTTCAGCAAAAATCTGACTTTTCCCAATTCACTCAAAAATGCTGCCAAACGCTTGCAATTTCTCCCCTGAAAGTTTTAGCAGTCGAAACAGAAGGCTTTTTATCATCGGACCAGAAATCAGCCCTCAACAACTTAACCGGCGGAAAAAGATTTTTTTGAAAAAATCCCTAAGCCCCGGGGTCACTATTTCAGCAAAAATCTGACTTTTGCCAATTTACTCAAAAATGCCACCAAATACTTGCAAATGCTCCCCTGAATGTTTTGGAAGTCGAGACAGAAGCCTTTTTATCATAGGAGAAGAAATCAGCCCTCAACAACTTAACCGGTGGAAAAAGATTTTTTGAGAAAATCCCTAAGCCCCAGGGTCACAATTTCAGCAAAAATCTGACTTCTGCCAATTCACTCAAAAATGGTGCCGAACGGTTGCAAATGATCCCCGGAAAGATTTGACCCTCAAAACAGAAGGCTTTTTATCACAGGAAAAGAAATCAGCCCTCAACAACTTAACCGGCGGAAAAAGATTTTTTGGAAAAAACCCCTAAGCCCCGGGGTCACTATTTCAGCAAAAATCTGACTAAAGCCAATTCACTCAAAAATGGTGCCGAACGGTTGCAAATGATCCCCTGAAAGTTTTGACCGTCGAAACAGAAGGTTTTTTATCATAGGAACAGAAAAGAGCCCTCAACAACTTAACCAGCGGAAAAAGGTCTTTTTGAAAAAATCCAAAAGCCCTGGGGTCACAATTTCAGCAAAAATCTGACTTTTGCCAATTCACTCAAAAATGCTGCCAAACCCTTGCAAATGCTCCCCTGAAAGTTTTGGAAGTCGAAACAGAAGCCTTTTTATCAAAGGACAAGAAATCAGCCCTCAACAACTTAACCGGTGGAAAAAGATTTTTTGAAAAAATCCCTATGCCCCGGGGTCACAATTTCAGCAAAAACCTGACTTTTTCCAATTCACTCAAAAATGCCGCCAAATACTTGCAAATGCTCCCCTGAATGTTTTGGAAGTCGAAAGAGAAGCCTTTTTATCACAGGAGAAGAAATCAGCCCTCAACCACTTAACCGGCATAAAAGATTTTTTTGAAAAAATCCCTAAGCCCCGGGGTCACAATTTCAGCAAAAATCTGACTTTTGCCAATTCACTCAAAAATGCTGCCAAACCCTTGCAAATCCTCCCCTGAAAGTTTTGGCAGTCGAAACAGAAGGTTTTTTATCATAGGACCAGAAATCAGCCCTCAACAACTTAACCGGCGGAAAAAGATTTTTTGAAAAATCCCAAAGCCCCGGGGTCACAATTTCAGCAAAAATCGTGCCGAACGGTTGCAAATGATCCCCGGAAAGATTTGACAGTCAAAACAGAAGTTTTTTTTATTATAGGACAAGAAATCAGCCCTCAACATCTTAACTGGTGGAAAAAGATTTTTTTGAAAAAATCCCTAAGTCCCGGGGTCACAATTTCAGCAAAAATCTGACTTTTGCCAATTCACTCAAAAATGCTGCCAAACCCTTGCAAATCCCCCCCTGAAAGTTTTGGCAGTCGAAACAGAAGGTTTTTAATCACAGGAGAAGAAATCAGCCCTCAACAACTTAACCGGTGGAAAAAGATTTTTTGAAAAAATCCCTAAGCCCCGGGGTCACAATTTCAGCAAAAAGCTGACTTTTGTCAATAAACTCAAAAATGGTGCCGAACGGTTGCAAATGATCCCTGGAAAGGTTTGACAGTCAAAACAGAAGGTTTTTTATCATCAGACCAGAAATCAGCCCTCAACAACTTAACCGGCGGAAAAAGATTTTTTGAAAAAATCCCTAAGCCCCGCGGTCACAATTTCAGCAAAAATCTGACTTTTGTCAATACACTCAAAAATGGTGCCGAACGGTTGCAAATTATCCCCGGAAAGGTTTGACAGTCAAAACAGAAGGTTTATTATCACAGGACCAGAAATCAGCCCTCAACAACTTAACCGGCGGAAAAAGATTTTTTGAAAAATGCCTAAGCCCCGGGGTCACAATTTCAGCAAAAATCTGACTTTTGCCAATTCACTCAAAAATGGTCGCGAACGCTTGCAAATGCTCCCCTGAAAGTTTTGGAAGTCGAAACAGAAGGTTTTTTATCATCGGACCAGAAATCAGCCCTCAACAACTTAACCGGTGGAAAAAGATTTTTTGAAAAAATCCCTAAGCCCCGGGGTCACAATTTCAGCAAAAATCTGACTTTTCCCAATTCACTCAAAAATAGTCCTGAACAGTTGCAAATGATCCCCTGAAAGGTTTGACTGACGAAACAGAAGGCTTTTTATCATAGGACCAGAAATCAGCCCTTGACAACTTAAACGGCGGAAAAAGATTTTTTTGAAAAAATCCCTAAGCCCCGGAGTCAGAATTTCAGCAAAAATCTGACTTTTGCCAATTCACTCAAAAATGCTGACAAACCCTTGCAAATGCTCACCTGAAAGTTTTGGAAATCGAAACAGAAGCCTTTTTATCAAAGGACAAGAAATCAGCCCTCAACAACTTAACCGGCGGAAAAAGATCTTTTTGAAAAAATCCCTAAGACCTGGGGTCACAATTTCAGCAAAAATCTGACTTTTGCCAATTCACTCAATAATGCTGCCAAACCCTTGCAAATGCTCCCCTGAAAGTTTTGGAAATCGAAACAGAAGCCTTTTTATCAAAGGGCAAGAAATCAGCCGTAAACAACTTAACCGGTGGAAAAAGATTTTTTGAAAAAATCCCTAAGCCCCGGGGTCACTATTTCAGCAAAAATCTGACTTTTCCCAATTCACTCAAAAATGCTGCCAAACGCTTGCAATTTCTCCCCTGAAAGTTTTAGCAGTCGAAACAGAAGGCTTTTTATCATCGGACCAGAAATCAGCCCTCAACAACTTAACCGGCGGAAAAAGATTTTTTTGAAAAAATCCCTAAGCCCCGGGGTCACTATTTCAGCAAAAATCTGACTTTTGCCAATTTACTCAAAAATGCCACCAAATACTTGCAAATGCTCCCCTGAATGTTTTGGAAGTCGAGACAGAAGCCTTTTTATCATAGGAGAAGAAATCAGCCCTCAACAACTTAACCGGTGGAAAAAGATTTTTTGAGAAAATCCCTAAGCCCCAGGGTCACAATTTCAGCAAAAATCTGACTTCTGCCAATTCACTCAAAAATGGTGCCGAACGGTTGCAAATGATCCCCGGAAAGATTTGACCCTCAAAACAGAAGGCTTTTTATCACAGGAAAAGAAATCAGCCCTCAACAACTTAACCGGCGGAAAAAGATTTTTTGGAAAAAACCCCTAAGCCCCGGGGTCACTATTTCAGCAAAAATCTGACTAAAGCCAATTCACTCAAAAATGGTGCCGAACGGTTGCAAATGATCCCCTGAAAGTTTTGACCGTCGAAACAGAAGGTTTTTTATCATAGGAACAGAAAAGAGCCCTCAACAACTTAACCAGCGGAAAAAGGTCTTTTTGAAAAAATCCAAAAGCCCTGGGGTCACAATTTCAGCAAAAATCTGACTTTTGCCAATTCACTCAAAAATGCTGCCAAACCCTTGCAAATGCTCCCCTGAAAGTTTTGGAAGTCGAAACAGAAGCCTTTTTATCAAAGGACAAGAAATCAGCCCTCAACAACTTAACCGGTGGAAAAAGATTTTTTGAAAAAATCCCTATGCCCCGGGGTCACAATTTCAGCAAAAACCTGACTTTTTCCAATTCACTCAAAAATGCCGCCAAATACTTGCAAATGCTCCCCTGAATGTTTTGGAAGTCGAAAGAGAAGCCTTTTTATCACAGGAGAAGAAATCAGCCCTCAACCACTTAACCGGCA
Organism: Podarcis gaigeae; assembly: GCF_964106915.1. Lineage (NCBI taxonomy): Eukaryota > Metazoa > Chordata > Lepidosauria > Squamata > Lacertidae > Podarcis > Podarcis gaigeae. The sequence goes on from NW_028153443.1 coordinate 388,524, forward strand.
TAAAAGATTTTTTTGAAAAAATCCCTAAGCCCCGGGGTCACAATTTCAGCAAAAATCTGACTTTTGCCAATTCACTCAAAAATGCTGCCAAACCCTTGCAAATCCTCCCCTGAAAGTTTTGGCAGTCGAAACAGAAGGTTTTTTATCATAGGACCAGAAATCAGCCCTCAACAACTTAACCGGCGGAAAAAGATTTTTTGAAAAATCCCAAAGCCCCGGGGTCACAATTTCAGCAAAAATCTGACTTTTGCCAATTCACTCAAAAATCGTGACGAACGGTTGCAAATGATCCCCGGAAAGATTTGACAGTCAAAACAGAAGTTTTTTTTATTATAGGACAAGAAATCAGCCCTCAACATCTTAACTGGTGGAAAAAGATTTTTTTGAAAAAATCCCTAAGTCCCGGGGTCACAATTTCAGCAAAAATCTGACTTTTGCCAATTCACTCAAAAATGCTGCCAAACCCTTGCAAATCCCCCCCTGAAAGTTTTGGCAGTCGAAACAGAAGGTTTTTAATCACAGGAGAAGAAATCAGCCCTCAACAACTTAACCGGTGGAAAAAGATTTTTTGAAAAAATCCCTAAGCCCCGGGGTCACAATTTCAGCAAAAAGCTGACTTTTGTCAATAAACTCAAAAATGGTGCCGAACGGTTGCAAATGATCCCTGGAAAGGTTTGACAGTCAAAACAGAAGGTTTTTTATCATCAGACCAGAAATCAGCCCTCAACAACTTAACCGGCGGAAAAAGATTTTTTGAAAAAATCCCTAAGCCCCGCGGTCACAATTTCAGCAAAAATCTGACTTTTGTCAATACACTCAAAAATGGTGCCGAACGGTTGCAAATTATCCCCGGAAAGGTTTGACAGTCAAAACAGAAGGTTTATTATCACAGGACCAGAAATCAGCCCTCAACAACTTAACCGGCGGAAAAAGATTTTTTGAAAAATGCCTAAGCCCCGGGGTCACAATTTCAGCAAAAATCTGACTTTTGCCAATTCACTCAAAAATGGTCGCGAACGCTTGCAAATGCTCCCCTGAAAGTTTTGGAAGTCGAAACAGAAGGTTTTTTATCATCGGACCAGAAATCAGCCCTCAACAACTTAACCGGTGGAAAAAGATTTTTTGAAAAAATCCCTAAGCCCCGGGGTCACAATTTCAGCAAAAATCTGACTTTTCCCAATTCACTCAAAAATAGTCCTGAACAGTTGCAAATGATCCCCTGAAAGGTTTGACTGACGAAACAGAAGGCTTTTTATCATAGGACCAGAAATCAGCCCTTGACAACTTAAACGGCGGAAAAAGATTTTTTTGAAAAAATCCCTAAGCCCCGGAGTCAGAATTTCAGCAAAAATCTGACTTTTGCCAATTCACTCAAAAATGCTGACAAACCCTTGCAAATGCTCACCTGAAAGTTTTGGAAATCGAAACAGAAGCCTTTTTATCAAAGGACAAGAAATCAGCCCTCAACAACTTAACCGGTGGAAAAAGATTTTTTGAAAAAATCCCTAAGCCCCGGGGTCACTATTTCAGCAAAAATCTGACTTTTGCCAATTCACTCAAAAATGCTGCCAAACGCTTGCAATTTCTCCCCTGAAAGTTTTAGCAGTCGAAACAGAAGGCTTTTTATCATCGGACCAGAAATCAGCCCTCAACAACTTAACCGGCGGAAAAAGATTTTTTTGAAAAAATCCCTAAGCCCCGGGGTCACTATTTCAGCAAAAATCTGACTTTTGCCAATTTACTCAAAAATGCCACCAAATACTTGCAAATGCTCCCCTGAATGTTTTGGAAGTCGAAACAGAAGCCTTTTTATCACAGGAGAAGAAATCAGCCCTCAATAACTTAACCGGTGGAAAAAGATTTTTTGAGAAAATCCCTAAGCCTCAGGGTCACACTTTCAGCAAAAATCTGACTTCTGCCAATTCACTCAAAAATGGTGCCGAACGGTTGCAAATGATCCCCGGAAAGATTTGACAGTCAAAACAGAAGTTTTTTTTATCATAGGACAAGAAATCAGCCCTCAACATCTTAACTGGTGGGAAAAGATTTTTTTGAAAAAATCCCTAAGCCCCGGGGTCACAATTTCAGCAAAAATCTGACTTTTGCCAATTCACTCAAAAATGCTGTCGAAGCCTTGCAAATGCTCCCCTGAAAGTTTTGGACGTCGAAACAGAAGCCTTTTTATCAAAGGACAAGAAATCAGCCGTAAACAACTTAACCGGTGGAAAAAGATTTTTTGAAAAAATCCCTAAGCCCCGGGGTCACAATTGCAGCAAAAATCTGACTTTTGCCAATTCACTCAAAAATGCTGCCAAACGCTTGCAATTTCTCCCCTGAAAGTTTTAGCAATCAAAACAGAAGGCTTTTTATCACAGGAAAAGAAATCAGCCCTCAACAACTTAACCGGCGGAAAAAGATTTTTTTGAAAAATCCCTAAGCCCCGGGGTCACTATTTCAGCAAAAATCTGACTTTGCCAATTCACTCACAAATGCTGCCAAACCCTTGCAAATGCTCCCCTGAAAGTTTTGGAAATCGAAACAGAAGCCTTTTTATCAAAGGGCAAGAAATCAGCCGTAAACAACTTAACCGGTGGAAAAAGATTTTTTGAAAAAATCCCTAAGCCCCGGGGTCACTATTTCAGCAAAAATCTGACTTTTGCCAATTCACTCAAAAATGGTGCCGAACGATTGCAAATGATCCACTGAAAGTTATGACAGTCGAAACAGAAGCCTTTTTATCACAGGAGAAGAAATCAGCCCTCAACAACTTAACCGGCGGAAAAATATTTTTTTGAAAAAATCCCTAAGCCCCGGGGTCACTATTTCAGCAAAAATCTGACTTTTGCCAATTCACTCAAAAATGGTGCCGAACGGTTGCAAATGATCCCCGGAAAGATTTGACAGTCAAAACAGAAGTTTTTTTTATTATAGGACAAGAAATCAGCCCTCAACATCTTAACTGGTGGAAAAAGATTTTTTTGAAAAAATCCCTAAGCCCCGGGGTCACTATTTCAGCAAAAATCTGACTTCTGCCAATTCACTCAAAAATGGTGCCGAACGGTTGCAAATGATCCCCGGAAAGATTTGACAGTCAAAACAGAAGTTTTTTTTATCATAGGACAAGAAATCAGCCCTCAACATCTTAACTGGTGGGAAAAGATTTTTTTGAAAAAATCCCTAAGCCCCGGGGTCACTATTTCAGCAAAAATCTGACTTTTGGCAATTTACTCAAAAATGCCACCAAATACTTGCAAATGCTCCCCTGAATGTTTTGGAAGTCGAAACAGAAGCCTTTTTATCACAGGAGAAGAAATCAGCCCTCAACAACTTAACCGGTGGAAAAAGATTTTTTGAGAAAATCCCTAAGCCCCAGGGTCACACTTTCAGCAAAAATCTGACTTCTGCCAATTCACTCAAAAATGGTGCCGAACGGTTGCAAATGATCCCCGGAAAGATTTGACAGTCAAAACAGAAGTTTTTTTTATCATAGGACAAGAAATCAGCCCTCAACATCTTAACTGGTGGGAAAAGATTTTTTTGAAAAAATCCCTAAGCCCCGGGGTCACAATTTCAGCAAAAATCTGACTTTTGCCAATTCACTCAAAAATGCTGCCGAAGCCTTGCAAATGCTCCCCTGAAAGTTTTGGACGTCGAAACAGAAGCCTTTTTATCAAAGGACAAGAAATCAGCCGTAAACAACTTAACCGGTGGAAAAAGATTTTTTGAAAAAATCCCTAAGCCCCGGGGTCACAATTGCAGCAAAAATCTGACTTTTGCCAATTCACTCAAAAATGCTGCCAAACGCTTGCAATTTCTCCCCTGAAAGTTTTAGCAATCAAAACAGAAGGCTTTTTATCACAGGAAAAGAAATCAGCCCTCAACAACTTAACCGGCGGAAAAAGATTTTTTTGAAAAATCCCTAAGCCCCGGGGTCACTATTTCAGCAAAAATCTGACTTTGCCAATTCACTCACAAATGCTGCCAAACCCTTGCAAATGCTCCCCTGAAAGTTTTGGAAATCGAAACAGAAGCCTTTTTATCAAAGGGCAAGAAATCAGCCGTAAACAACTTAACCGGTGGAAAAAGATTTTTTGAAAAAATCCCTAAGCCCCGGGGTCACTATTTCAGCAAAAATCTGACTTTTGCCAATTCACTCAAAAATGGTGCCGAACGATTGCAAATGATCCACTGAAAGTTATGACAGTCGAAACAGAAGCCTTTTTATCACAGGATAAGAAATCATCCCTCAACAACTTAACCGGCGGAAAAATATTTTTTTGAAAAAATCCCTAAGCCCCGGGGTCACTATTTCAGCAAAAATCTGACTTTTGCCAATTCACTCAAAAATGGTGCCGAACGGTTGCAAATCATCCCCGGAAAGATTTGACAGTCAAAACAGAAGTTTTTTTTATTATAGGACAAGAAATCAGCCCTCAACATCTTAAGTGGTGGAAAAAGATTTTTTTGAAAAAATCCCTAAGCCCCGGGGTCACTATTTCAGCAAAAATCTGACTTCTGCCAATTCACTCAAAAATGGTGCCGAACGGTTGCAAATGATCCCCGGAAAGATTTGACAGTCAAAACAGAAGTTTTTTTTATCATAGGACAAGAAATCAGCCCTCAACATCTTAACTGGTGGGAAAAGATTTTTTTGAAAAAATCCCTAAGCCCCGGGGTCACAATTTCAGCAAAAATCTGACTTTTGCCAATTCACTCAAAAATGCTGCCGAAGCCTTGCAAATGCTCCCCTGAAAGTTTTGGACGTCGAAACAGAAGCCTTTTTATCAAAGGACAAGAAATCAGCCGTAAACAACTTAACCGGTGGAAAAAGATTTTTTGAAAAAATCCCTAAGCCCCGGGGTCACAATTGCAGCAAAAATCTGACTTTTGCCAATTCACTCAAAAATGCTGCCAAACGCTTGCAATTTCTCCCCTGAAAGTTTTAGCAATCGAAACAGAAGGCTTTTTATCACAGGAAAAGAAATCAGCCCTCAACAACTTAACCGGCGGAAAAAGATTTTTTTGAAAAATCCCTAAGCCCCGGGGTCACTATTTCAGCAAAAATCTGACTTTGCCAATTCACTCAGAAATGCTGCCAAACCCTTGCAAATGCTCCCCTGAAAGTTTTGGAAGTCGAAACAGAAGTCTTTTTATCACAGGACAAGAAATCAGCCCTCAACAACTTAACCGGCAGAAAAAGATTTTTTTGAAAAAATCCCTAAGCCCCGGGGTCACAATTTCAGCAAAAATCGGACTTTTGCCAATTCACTCAAAAATGGTGCCGAACGGTTGCAAATGATCCCCTGAAAGTTTTGATAGTCGAAACAGAAGGTTTTTTATCATAGGAACAGAAAACAGCCCTCAACAACTTAACCGGCGGAAAAAGATCTTTTTGAAAAAATCCCTAAGCCCTGGGGTCACAATTTCAGCAAAAATCTGACTTTTGCCAATTCACTCAAAAATGCTGCCAAACCCTTGCAAATGCTCCCCTGAAAGTTTTGGAAATCGAAACAGAAGCCTTTTTATCAAAGGGCAAGAAATCAGCCGTAAACAACTTAACCGGTGGAAAAAGATTTTTTGAAAAAATCCCTAAGCCCCGGGGTCACTATTTCAGCAAAAATCTGACTTTTCCCAATTCACTCAAAAATGGTGCCGAACGGTTGCAAATGATCCCCTGAAAGTTTTAGCAGTCGAAACAGAAGGCTTTTTATCATCGGACCAGAAATCAGCCCTCAACAACTTAACCGGCGGGAAAAGATTTTTTTGAAAAAATCCCTAAGCCCCGGGGTCACTATTTCAGCAAAAATCTGACTTTTGGCAATTTACTCAAAAATGCCACCAAATACTTGCAAATGCTCCCCTGAATGTTTTGGAAGTCGAAACAGAAGCCTTTTTATCACAGGAGAAGAAATCAGCCCTCAACAACTTAACCGGTGGAAAAAGATTTTTTGAAAAAATCCCTAAGCCCCGGGGTCACTATTTCAGCAAAAATCTGACTTTTCCCAATTCACTCAAAAATGCTGCCAAACGCTTGCAATTTCTCCCCTGAAAGTTTTAGCAGTCGAAACAGAAGGCTTTTTATCATCGGACCAGAAATCAGCCCTCAACAACTTAACCGGCGGGAAAAGATTTTTTTGAAAAAATCCCTAAGCCCCGGGGTCACTATTTCAGCAAAAATCTGACTTTTGGCAATTTACTCAAAAATGCCACCAAATACTTGCAAATGCTCCCCTGAATGTTTTGGAAGTCGAAACAGAAGCCTTTTTATCACAGGAGAAGAAATCAGCCCTCAACAACTTAACCGGTGGAAAAAGATTTTTTGAGAAAATCCCTAAGCCCCAGGGTCACACTTTCAGCAAAAATCTGACTTCTGCCAATTCACTCAAAAATGGTGCCGAACGGTTGCAAATGATCCCCGGAAAGATTTGACAGTCAAAACAGAAGTTTTTTTTATCATAGGACAAGAAATCAGCCGTAAACAACTTAACCGGTGGAAAAAGATTTTTTGAAAAAATCCCTAAGCCCCGGGGTCACAATTGCAGCAAAAATCTGACTTTTGCCAATTCACTCAAAAATGCTGCCAAACGCTTGCAATTTCTCCCCTGAAAGTTTTAGCAATCGAAACAGAAGGCTTTTTATCACAGGAAAAGAAATCAGCCCTCAACAACTTAACCGGCGGAAAAAGATTTTTTTGAAAAATCCCTAAGCCCCGGGGTCACTATTTCAGCAAAAATCTGACTTTGCCAATTCACTCAGAAATGCTGCCAAACCCTTGCAAATGCTCCCCTGAAAGTTTTGGAAGTCGAAACAGAAGTCTTTTTATCACAGGACAAGAAATCAGCCCTCAACAACTTAACCGGCAGAAAAAGATTTTTTTGAAAAAATCCCTAAGCCCCGGGGTCACAATTTCAGCAAAAATCGGACTTTTGCCAATTCACTCAAAAATGGTGCCGAACGGTTGCAAATGATCCCCTGAAAGTTTTGATAGTCGAAACAGAAGGTTTTTTATCATAGGAACAGAAAACAGCCCTCAACAACTTAACCGGCGGAAAAAGATCTTTTTGAAAAAATCCCTAAGCCCTGGGGTCACAATTTCAGCAAAAATCTGACTTTTGCCAATTCACTCAAAAATGCTGCCAAACCCTTGCAAATGCTCCCCTGAAAGTTTTGGAAATCGAAACAGAAGCCTTTTTATCAAAGGGCAAGAAATCAGCCGTAAACAACTTAACCGGTGGAAAAAGATTTTTTGAAAAAATCCCTAAGCCCCGGGGTCACTATTTCAGCAAAAATCTGACTTTTCCCAATTCACTCAAAAATGGTGCCGAACGGTTGCAAATGATCCCCTGAAAGTTTTAGCAGTCGAAACAGAAGGCTTTTTATCATCGGACCAGAAATCAGCCCTCAACAACTTAACCGGCGGGAAAAGATTTTTTTGAAAAAATCCCTAAGCCCCGGGGTCACTATTTCAGCAAAAATCTGACTTTTGGCAATTTACTCAAAAATGCCACCAAATACTTGCAAATGCTCCCCTGAATGTTTTGGAAGTCGAAACAGAAGCCTTTTTATCACAGGAGAAGAAATCAGCCCTCAACAACTTAACCGGTGGAAAAAGATTTTTTGAAAAAATCCCTAAGCCCCGGGGTCACTATTTCAGCAAAAATCTGACTTTTCCCAATTCACTCAAAAATGCTGCCAAACGCTTGCAATTTCTCCCCTGAAAGTTTTAGCAGTCGAAACAGAAGGCTTTTTATCATCGGACCAGAAATCAGCCCTCAACAACTTAACCGGCGGGAAAAGATTTTTTTGAAAAAATCCCTAAGCCCCGGTGTCACTATTTCAGCAAAAATCTGACTTTTGGCAATTTACTCAAAAATGCCACCAAATACTTGCAAATGCTCCCCTGAATGTTTTGGAAGTCGAAACAGAAGCCTTTTTATCACAGGAGAAGAAATCAGCCCTCAACAACTTAACCGGTGGAAAAAGATTTTTTGAGAAAATCCCTAAGCCCCAGGGTCACACTTTCAGCAAAAATCTGACTTCTGCCAATTCACTCAAAAATGGTGCCGAACGGTTGCAAATGATCCCCGGAAAGATTTGACAGTCAAAACAGAAGTTTTTTTTATCATAGGACAAGAAATCAGCCCTCAACATCTTAACTGGTGGGAAAAGATTTTTTTGAAAAAATCCCTAAGCCCCGGGGTCACAATTTCAGCAAAAATCTGACTTTTGCCAATTCACTCAAAAATGCTGCCGAAGCCTTGCAAATGCTCCCCTGAAAGTTTTGGACGTCGAAACAGAAGCCTTTTTATCAAAGGACAAGAAATCAGCCGTAAACAACTTAACCGGTGGAAAAAGATTTTTTGAAAAAATCCCTAAGCCCCGGGGTCACAATTGCAGCAAAAATCTGACTTTTGCCAATTCACTCAAAAATGCTGCCAAACGCTTGCAATTTCTCCCCTGAAAGTTTTAGCAATCAAAACAGAAGGCTTTTTATCACAGGAAAAGAAATCAGCCCTCAACAACTTAACCGGCGGAAAAAGATTTTTTTGAAAAATCCCTAAGCCCCGGGGTCACTATTTCAGCAAAAATCTGACTTTGCCAATTCACTCACAAATGCTGCCAAACCCTTGCAAATGCTCCCCTGAAAGTTTTGGAAATCGAAACAGAAGCCTTTTTATCAAAGGGCAAGAAATCAGCCGTAAACAACTTAACCGGTGGAAAAAGATTTTTTGAAAAAATCCCTAAGCCCCGGGGTCACTATTTCAGCAAAAATCTGACTTTTGCCAATTCACTCAAAAATAGTGCCGAACGATTGCAAATGATCCACTGAAAGTTATGACAGTCGAAACAGAAGCCTTTTTATCACAGGATAAGAAATCATCCCTCAACAACTTAACCGGCGGAAAAATATTTTTTTGAAAAAATCCCTAAGCCCCGGGGTCACTATTTCAGCAAAAATCTGACTTTTGCCAATTCACTCAAAAATGGTGCCGAACGGTTGCAAATGATCCCCAGAAAGATTTGACAGTCAAAACAGAAGTTTTTTTTATTATAGGACAAGAAATCAGCCCTCAACATCTTAACTGGTGGAAAAAGATTTTTTTGAAAAAATCCCTAAGCCCCGGGGTCACTATTTCAGCAAAAATCTGACTTCTGCCAATTCACTCAAAAATGGTGCCGAACGGTTGCAAATGATCCCCGGAAAGATTTGACAGTCAAAACAGAAGTTTTTTTTATCATAGGACAAGAAATCAGCCCTCAACATCTTAACTGGTGGGAAAAGATTTTTTTGAAAAAATCCCTAAGCCCCGGGGTCACAATTTCAGCAAAAATCTGACTTTTGCCAATTCACTCAAAAATGCTGCCGAAGCCTTGCAAATGCTCCCCTGAAAGTTTTGGACGTCGAAACAGAAGCCTTTTTATCAAAGGACAAGAAATCAGCCGTAAACAACTTAACCGGTGGAAAAAGATTTTTTGAAAAAATCCCTAAGCCCCGGGGTCACAATTGCAGCAAAAATCTGACTTTTGCCAATTCACTCAAAAATGCTGCCAAACGCTTGCAATTTCTCCCCTGAAAGTTTTAGCAATCAAAACAGAAGGCTTTTTATCACAGGAAAAGAAATCAGCCCTCAACAACTTAACCGGCGGAAAAAGATTTTTTTGAAAAATCCCTAAGCCCCGGGGTCACTATTTCAGCAAAAATCTGACTTTGCCAATTCACTCACAAATGCTGCCAAACCCTTGCAAATGCTCCCCTGAAAGTTTTGGAAATCGAAACAGAAGCCTTTTTATCAAAGGGCAAGAAATCAGCCGTAAACAACTTAACCGGTGGAAAAAGATTTTTTGAAAAAATCCCTAAGCCCCGGGGTCACTATTTCAGCAAAAATCTGACTTTTGCCAATTCACTCAAAAATGGTGCCGAACGACTGCAAATGATCCACTGAAAGTCATGACAGTCGAAACAGAAGCCTTTTTATCACAGGAGAAGAAATCAGCCCTCAACAACTTAACCGGCGGAAAAATATTTTTTTGAAAAAATCCCTAAGCCCCGGGGTCACTATTTCAGCAAAAATCTGACTTTTGCCAATTCACTCAAAAATGCTGCCAAACGCTTGCAATTTCTCCCCTGAAAGTTTTAGCAGTCGAAACAGAAGGCTTTTTATCACAGGAAAAGAAATCAGCCCTCAACAACTTAACCGGCGGAAAAAGATTTTTTTGAAAAAATCCCTAAGCCCCGGGGTCACTATTTCAGCAAAAATCTGACTTTTGCCAATTCACTCAAAAATGGTGCCGAACGGTTGCAAATGATCCCCTGAAAGTTTTGATAGTCGAAACAGAAGGTTTTTTATCATAGGAACAGAAAACAGCCCTCAACAACTTAACCGGCGGAAAAAGATCTTTTTGAAAAAATCCCTAAGACCTGGGGTCACAATTTCAGCAAAAATCTGACTTTTGCCAATTCACTCAATAATGCTGCCAAACCCTTGCAAATGCTCCCCTGAAAGTTTTGGAAATCGAAACAGAAGCCTTTTTATCAAAGGGCAAGAAATCAGCCGTAAACAACTTAACCGGTGGAAAAAGATTTTTTGAAAAAATCCCTAAGCCCCGGGGTCACTATTTCAGCAAAAATCTGACTTTTCCCAATTAACTCAAAAATGCTGCCAAACGCTTGCAATTTCTCCCCTGAAAGTTTTAGCAGTCGAAACAGAAGGCTTTTTATCATCGGACCAGAAATCAGCCCTCAACAACTTAACCGGCGGAAAAAGATTTTTTTGAAAAAATCCCTAAGCCCCGGGGTCACTATTTCAGCAAAAATCTGACTTTTGCCAATTTACTCAAAAATGCCACCAAATACTTGCAAATGCTCCCCTGAATGTTTTGGAAGTCGAGACAGAAGCCTTTTTATCATAGGAGAAGAAATCAGCCCTCAACAACTTAACCGGTGGAAAAAGATTTTTTGAAAAAATCCCTAAGCCCCGGGGTCACTATTTCAGCAAAAATCTGACTTTTGCCAATTCACTCAAAAATAGTGCCGAACGATTGCAAATGATCCACTGAAAGTTATGACAGTCGAAACAGAAGCCTTTTTATCACAGGATAAGAAATCATCCCTCAACAACTTAACCGGCGGAAAAATATTTTTTTGAAAAAATCCCTAAGCCCCGGGGTCACTATTTCAGCAAAAATCTGACTTTTGCCAATTCACTCAAAAATGGTGCCGAACGGTTGCAAATGATCCCCAGAAAGATTTGACAGTCAAAACAGAAGTTTTTTTTATTATAGGACAAGAAATCAGCCCTCAACATCTTAACTGGTGGAAAAAGATTTTTTTGAAAAAATCCCTAAGCCCCGGGGTCACTATTTCAGCAAAAATCTGACTTTGCCAATTCACTCACAAATGCTGCCAAACCCTTGCAAATGCTCCCCTGAAAGTTTTGGAAATCGAAACAGAAGCCTTTTTATCAAAGTGCAAGAAATCAGCCGTAAACAACTTAACCGGTGGAAAAAGATTTTTTGAAAAAATCCCTAAGCCCCGGGGTCACTATTTCAGCAAAAATCTGACTTTTGCCAATTCACTCAAAAATGGTGCCGAACGACTGCAAATGATCCACTGAAAGTTATGACAGTCGAAACAGAAGCCTTTTTATCACAGGAGAAGAAATCAGCCCTCAACAACTTAACCGGCGGAAAAATATTTTTTTGAAAAAATCCCTAAGCCCCGGGGTCACTATTTCAGCAAAAATCTGACTTTTGCCAATTCACTCAAAAATGCTGCCAAACGCTTGCAATTTCTCCCCTGAAAGTTTTAGCAGTCGAAACAGAAGGCTTTTTATCACAGGAAAAGAAATCAGCCCTCAACAACTTAACCGGCGGAAAAAGATTTTTTTGAAAAAATCCCTAAGCCCCGGGGTCACTATTTCAGCAAAAATCTGACTTTTGCCAATTCACTCAAAAATGGTGCCGAACGGTTGCAAATGATCCCCTGAAAGTTTTGATAGTCGAAACAGAAGGTTTTTTATCATAGGAACAGAAAACAGCCCTCAACAACTTAACCGGCGGAAAAAGATCTTTTTGAAAAAATCCCTAAGACCTGGGGTCACAATTTCAGCAAAAATCTGACTTTTGCCAATTCACTCAATAATGCTGCCAAACCCTTGCAAATGCTCCCCTGAAAGTTTTGGAAATCGAAACAGAAGCCTTTTTATCAAAGGGCAAGAAATCAGCCGTAAACAACTTAACCGGTGGAAAAAGATTTTTTGAAAAAATCCCTAAGCCCCGGGGTCACTATTTCAGCAAAAATCTGACTTTTCCCAATTAACTCAAAAATGCTGCCAAACGCTTGCAATTTCTCCCCTGAAAGTTTTAGCAGTCGAAACAGAAGGCTTTTTATCATCGGACCAGAAATCAGCCCTCAACAACTTAACCGGCGGAAAAAGATTTTTTTGAAAAAATCCCTAAGCCCCGGGGTCACTATTTCAGCAAAAATCTGACTTTTGCCAATTTACTCAAAAATGCCACCAAATACTTGCAAATGCTCCCCTGAATGTTTTGGAAGTCGAGACAGAAGCCTTTTTATCATAGGAGAAGAAATCAGCCCTCAACAACTTATCCGGTGGAAAAAGATTTTTTGAGAAAATCCCTAAGCCCCAGGGTCACAATTTCAGCAAAAATCTGACTTCTGCCAATTCACTCAAAAATGGTGCCGAACGGTTGCAAATGATCCCCGGAAAGATTTGACAGTCAAAACAGAAGGCTTTTTATCACAGGAAAAGAAATCAGCCCTCAACAACTTAACCGGCGGAAAAAGATTTTTTTGAAAAAACCCGTAAGCCCCGGGGTCACTATTTCAGCAAAAATCTGACTAAAGCCAATTCACTCAAAAATGGTGCCGAACGGTTGCAAATGATCCCCTGAAAGTTTTGACAGTCGAAACAGAAGGTTTTTTATCATAGGAACAGAAAAGAGCCCTCAACAACTTAACCAGCGGAAAAAGGTCTTTTTGAAAAAATCCAAAAGCCCTGGGGTCACAATTTCAGCAAAAACCTGACTTTTTCCAATTCACTCAAAAATGCCGCCAAATACTTGCAAATGCTCCCCTGAATGTTTTGGAAGTCGAAAGAGAAGCCTTTTTATCACAGGAGAAGAAATCAGCCCTCAACCACTTAACCGGCATAAAAGATTTTTTTGAAAAAATCCCTAAGCCCCGGGGTCACAATTTCAGCAAAAATCTGACTTTTGCCAATTCACTCAAAAATGTTGCCAAACCCTTGCAAATCCTCCCCTGAAAGTTTTGGCAGTCGAAACAGAAGGTTTTTTATCATAGGACCAGAAATCAACCCTCAACAACTTAACCGGCGGAAAAAGATTTTTTGAAAAATCCCTAAGCCCCGGGGTCACAATTTCAGCAAAAAGCTGACTTTTGCCAATTCACTCAAAAATCGTGCCGAACGGTTGCAAATGATCCCCGGAAAGATTTGACAGTCAAAACAGAAGTTTTTTTTATTATAGGACAAGAAATCAGCCCTCAACATCTTAACTGGTGGAAAAAGATTTTTTTGAAAAAATCCCTAAGCCCCGGGGTCACAATTTCAGCAAAAATCTGACTTTTGCCAATTCACTCAAAAATGCTGCCAAACCCTTGCAAATCCTCCCCTGAAAGTTTTGGCAGTCGAAACAGAAGGTTTTTAATCACAGGAGAAGAAATCAGCCCTCAACAACTTAACCGGTGGAAAAAGATTTTTTGAAAAAATCCCTAAGCCCCGGGGTCACAATTTCAGCAAAAAGCTGACTTTTGTCAATAAACTCAAAAATGGTGCCGAACGGTTGCAAATGATCCCTGGAAAGGTTTGACAGTCAAAACAGAAGGTTTTTTATCATCAGACCAGAAATCAGCCCTCAACAACTTAACCGGCGGAAAAAGATTTTTTGAAAAAATCCCTAAGCCCCGCGGTCACAATTTCAGCAAAAATCTGACTTTTGTCAATACACTCAAAAATGGTGCCGAACGGTTGCAAATTATCCCCGGAAAGGTTTGACAGTCAAAACAGAAGGTTTATTATCACAGGACCAGAAATCAGCCCTCAACAACTTAACCGGCGGAAAAAGATTTTTTGAAAAATGCCTAAGCCCCGGGGTCACAATTTCAGCAAAAATCTGACTTTTGCCAATTCGCTCAAAAATGCAGCCAAACCCTTGCAAATGCTCCCCTGAAAGTTTTGGAAGTCGAAACAGAAGGTTTTTTATCATCGGACCAGAAATCAGCCCTCAACAACTTAACCGGTGGAAAAAGATTTTTTGAAAAAATCCCTAAGCCCCGGGGTCACAATTTCAGCAAAAATCTGACTTTTCCCAATTCACTCAAAAATAGTCCTGAACAGTTGCAAATGATCCCCTGAAAGGTTTGACTGACGAAACAGAAGGCTTTTTATCATAGGACCAGAAATCAGCCCTTGACAACTTAAACGGCGGAAAAAGATTTTTTTGAAAAAATCCCTAAGCCCCGGAGTCAGAATTTCAGCAAAAATCTGACTTTTGCCAATTCACTCAAAAATGCTGACAAACCCTTGCAAATGCTCACCTGAAAGTTTTGGAAATCGAAACAGAAGCCTTTTTATCAAAGGACAAGAAATCAGCCCTCAACAACTTAACCGGTGGAAAAAGATTTTTTGAAAAAATCCCTAAGCCCCGGGGTCACTATTTCAGCAAAAATCTGACTTTTGCCAATTCACTCAAAAATGCTGCCAAACGCTTGCAATTTCTCCCCTGAAAGTTTTAGCAGTCGAAACAGAAGGCTTTTTATCATCGGACCAGAAATCAGCCCTCAACAACTTAACCGGCGGAAAAAGATTTTTTTGAAAAAATCCCTAAGCCCCGGGGTCACTATTTCAGCAAAAATCTGACTTTTGCCAATTTACTCAAAAATGCCACCAAATACTTGCAAATGCTCCCCTGAATGTTTTGGAAGTCGAAACAGAAGCCTTTTTATCACAGGAGAAGAAATCAGCCCTCAATAACTTAACCGGTGGAAAAAGATTTTTTGAGAAAATCCCTAAGCCCCAGGGTCACAATTTCAGCAAAAATCTGACTTCTGCCAATTCACTCAAAAATGGTGCCGAACGGATGCAAATGATCCCCGGAAAGATTTGACAGTCAAAACAGAAGTTTTTTATATCATAGGACAAGAAATCAGCCCTCAACATCTTAACTGGTGGGAAAAGATTTTTTTGAAAAAATCCCTAAGCCCCGGGGTCACAATTTCAGCAAAAATCTGACTTTTGCCAATTCACTCAAAAATCGTGCCGAACGGTTGCAAATGATCCCCGGAAAGATTTGACAGTCAAAACAGAAGTTTTTTTTATTATAGGACAAGAAATCAGCCCTCAACAACTTAACTGGTGGAAAAAGATTTTTTTGAAAAAATCCCTAAGCCCCGGGGTCACAATTTCAGCAAAAATCTGACTTTTGCCAATTCACTCAAAAATGCTGCCGAAGCCTTGCAAATGCTCCCCTGATAGTTTTGGACGTCGCAACAGAAGCCTTTTTATCACAGGAGAAGAAATCAGCCCTCAACAACTTAACCGGCAGAAAAAGATTTTTTGAAAAAATCCCTAAGCCCCGGGGTCACAATTTCAGCAAAAATCTGACTTTTGCCAATTCACTCAAAAATGCTGCCAAACGCTTGCAATTTCTCCCCTGAAAGTTTTAGCAGTCGAAACAGAAGGCTATTTATCACAGGAAAAGAAATCAGCCCTCAACAACTTAAACGGCGGAAAAAGATTTTTTTGAAAAAATCCCTAAGCCCCGGGGTCACTATTTCAGCAAAAATCTGACTTTTGCCAATTCACTCAAAAATGGTGCCGAACGGTTGCAAATGATCCCCTGAAAGTTTTAACAGTCGAAACAGAAGGCTTTTTATCACAGGAAAAGAAATCAGCCCTCAACAACTTAACCGGCGGAAAAAGGTCTTTTTGAAAAAATCCCTAAGCCCTAGGGTCACAATGTCAGCAAAAATCTGACTTTTGCCAATTCACTCAAAAATGCTGCCAAACCCTGGCAAATGCTCCCCTGAATGTTTTGGAAGTCGAAACAGAAGCCTTTTTATCAAAGGACAAGAAATCATCCGTAAACAACTTAACCGGCGGAAAAAGATTTTTTTGAAAAATCCCTAAGCCCCGGGGTCACTATTTCAGCAAAAATCTGACTTTGCCAATTCACTCACAAATGCTGCCAAACCCTTGCAAATGCTCCCCTGAAAGTTTTGGAAGTCGAAACAGAAGTCTTTTTATCACAGGACAAGAAATCAGCCCTCAACAACTTAAGCGGCAGAAAAAGATTTTTTTGAAAAAATCCCTAAGCCCCGGGGTCACAATTTCAGCAAAAATCTGACTTTTGCCAATTCACTCAAAAATGCTGCCAAACGCTTGCAATTTCTCCTCTGAAAGTTTTAGCAGTCGAAACAGAAGCCTTTTTATCACAGGAAAAGAAATCAGCCCTCAACAACTTAACCGGCGGAAAAAGTTTTTTTTGAAAAAATCCCTAAGCCCCGGGGTCACTATTTCTGCAAAAATCTGACTTTTGCCAATTCACTCAAAAATGGTGTCGAACGGTTGCAAATGATCCCCTGAAAGTTTTGACAGTCGAAACAGAAGTTTTTTTATCATAGAAACAGAAAAGAGCCCTCAACAACTTAACCGGCGGAAAAAGGTCTTTTTGAAAAAATCCCTAAGACCCGGGGGTCACAATTTAAGCAAAAATCTGACTTTTCCCAATTCACTCAAAAATGATGCCATACTTTGCAAATGCTCCCCTGAAAGTTTTGGAAGTCGAAACAGAAGCCTTTTTATCAAAGGACAAGAAATCAGCCGTAAACAACTTAACCGGTGGAAAAAGATTTTTTGAAAAAATCCCTAAGCCCCGGGGTCACAATTGCAGTAAAAATCTGACTTTTGCCAATTCACTCAAAAATGCTGCCAAACGCTTGCAATTTCTCCCCTGAAAGTTTTAGCAATCAAAACAGAAGGCTTTTTATCACAGGAAAAGAAATCAGCCCTCAACAACTTAACCGGCGGAAAAAGATTTTTTTGAAAAATCCCTAAGCCCCGGGGTCACTATTTCAGCAAAAATCTGACTTTGCCAATTCACTCACAAATGCTGCCAAACCCTTGCAAATGCTCCCCTGAAAGTTTTGGAAATCGAAACAGAAGCCTTTTTATCAAAGGGCAAGAAATCAGCCGTAAACAACTTAACCGGTGGAAAAAGATTTTTTGAAAAAATCCCTAAGCCCCGGGGTCACTATTTCAGCAAAAATCTGACTTTTGCCAATTCACTCAAAAATAGTGCCGAACGATTGCAAATGATCCACTGAAAGTTATGACAGTCGAAACAGAAGCCTTTTTATCACAGGATAAGAAATCATCCCTCAACAACTTAACCGGCGGAAAAATATTTTTTTGAAAAAATCCCTAAGCCCCGGGGTCACTATTTCAGCAAAAATCTGACTTTTGCCAATTCACTCAAAAATGGTGCCGAACGGTTGCAAATGATCCCCGGAAAGATTTGACAGTCAAAACAGAAGTTTTTTTTATTATAGGACAAGAAATCAGCCCTCAACATCTTAACTGGTGGAAAAAGATTTTTTTGAAAAAATCCCTAAGCCCCGGGGTCACTATTTCAGCAAAAATCTGACTTCTGCCAATTCACTCAAAAATGGTGCCGAACGGTTGCAAATGATCCCCGGAAAGATTTGACAGTCAAAACAGAAGTTTTTTTTATCATAGGACAAGAAATCAGCCCTCAACATCTTAACTGGTGGGAAAAGATTTTTTTGAAAAAATCCCTAAGCCCCGGGGTCACAATTTCAGCAAAAATCTGACTTTTGCCAATTCACTCAAAAATGCTGCCGAAGCCTTGCAAATGCTCCCCTGAAAGTTTTGGACGTCGAAACAGAAGCCTTTTTATCAAAGGACAAGAAATCAGCCGTAAACAACTTAACCGGTGGAAAAAGATTTTTTGAAAAAATCCCTAAGCCCCGGGGTCACAATTGCAGCAAAAATCTGACTTTTGCCAATTCACTCAAAAATGCTGCCAAACGCTTGCAATTTCTCCCCTGAAAGTTTTAGCAATCAAAACAGAAGGCTTTTTATCACAGGAAAAGAAATCAGCCCTCAACAACTTAACCGGCGGAAAAAGATTTTTTTGAAAAATCCCTAAGCCCCGGGGTCACTATTTCAGCAAAAATCTGACTTTGCCAATTCACTCACAAATGCTGCCAAACCCTTGCAAATGCTCCCCTGAAAGTTTTGGAAATCGAAACAGAAGCCTTTTTATCAAAGGGCAAGAAATCAGCCGTAAACAACTTAACCGGTGGAAAAAGATTTTTTGAAAAAATCCCTAAGCCCCGGGGTCACTATTTCAGCAAAAATCTGACTTTTGCCAATTCACTCAAAAATAGTGCCGAACGATTGCAAATGATCCACTGAAAGTTATGACAGTCGAAACAGAAGCCTTTTTATCACAGGATAAGAAATCATCCCTCAACAACTTAACCGGCGGAAAAATATTTTTTTGAAAAAATCCCTAAGCCCCGGGGTCACTATTTCAGCAAAAATCTGACTTTTGCCAATTCACTCAAAAATGGTGCCGAACGGTTGCAAATGATCCCCGGAAAGATTTGACAGTCAAAACAGAAGTTTTTTTTATTATAGGACAAGAAATCAGCCCTCAACATCTTAACTGGTGGAAAAAGATTTTTTTGAAAAAATCCCTAAGCCCCGGGGTCACTATTTCAGCAAAAATCTGACTTCTGCCAATTCACTCAAAAATGGTGCCGAACGGTTGCAAATGATCCCCGGAAAGATTTGACAGTCAAAACAGAAGTTTTTTTTATCATAGGACAAGAAATCAGCCCTCAACATCTTAACTGGTGGGAAAAGATTTTTTTGAAAAAATCCCTAAGCCCCGGGGTCACAATTTCAGCAAAAATCTGACTTTTGCCAATTCACTCAAAAATGCTGCCGAAGCCTTGCAAATGCTCCCCTGAAAGTTTTGGACGTCGAAACAGAAGCCTTTTTATCAAAGGACAAGAAATCAGCCGTAAACAACTTAACCGGTGGAAAAAGATTTTTTGAAAAAATCCCTAAGCCCCGGGGTCACAATTGCAGCAAAAATCTGACTTTTGCCAATTCACTCAAAAATGCTGCCAAACGCTTGCAATTTCTCCCCTGAAAGTTTTAGCAATCAAAACAGAAGGCTTTTTATCACAGGAAAAGAAATCAGCCCTCAACAACTTAACCGGCGGAAAAAGATTTTTTTGAAAAATCCCTAAGCCCCGGGGTCACTATTTCAGCAAAAATCTGACTTTGCCAATTCACTCACAAATGCTGCCAAACCCTTGCAAATGCTCCCCTGAAAGTTTTGGAAATCGAAACAGAAGCCTTTTTATCAAAGGGCAAGAAATCAGCCGTAAACAACTTAACCGGTGGAAAAAGATTTTTTGAAAAAATCCCTAAGCCCCGGGGTCACTATTTCAGCAAAAATCTGACTTTTGCCAATTCACTCAAAAATGGTGCCGAACGACTGCAAATGATCCACTGAAAGTTATGACAGTCAAAACAGAAGCCTTTTTATCACAGGAGAAGAAATCAGCCCTCAACAACTTAACCGGCGGAAAAATATTTTTTTGAAAAAATCCCTAAGCCCCGGGGTCACTATTTCAGCAAAAATCTGACTTTTGCCAATTCACTCAAAAATGCTGCCAAACCCTTGCAAATGATCCCCTGAAAGTTTTGATAGTCGAAACAGAAGGTTTTTTATCATAGGAACAGAAAACAGCCCTCAACAACTTAACCGGCGGAAAAAGATCTTTTTGAAAAAATCCCTAAGACCTGGGGTCACAATTTCAGCAAAAATCTGACTTTTGCCAATTCACTCAATAATGCTGCCAAACCCTTGCAAATGCTCCCCTGAAAGTTTTGGAAATCGAAACAGAAGCCTTTTTATCAAAGGGCAAGAAATCAGCCGTAAACAACTTAACCGGTGGAAAAAGATTTTTTGAAAAAATCCCTAAGCCCCGGGGTCACTATGTCAGCAAAAATCTGACTTTTCCCAATTCACTCAAAAATGCTGCCAAACGCTTGCAATTTCTCCCCTGAAAGTTTTAGCAGTCGAAACAGAAGGCTTTTTATCATCGGACCAGAAATCAGCCCTCAACAACTTAACCGGCGGAAAAAGATTTTTTTGAAAAAATCCCTAAGCCCCGGGGTCACTATTTCAGCAAAAATCTGACTTTTGCCAATTTACTCAAAAATGCCACCAAATACTTGCAAATGCTCCCCTGAATGTTTTGGAAGTCGAGACAGAAGCCTTTTTATCATAGGAGAAGAAATCAGCCCTCAACAACTTAACCGGTGGAAAAAGATTTTTTGAGAAAATCCCTAAGCCCCAGGGTCACAATTTCAGCAAAAATCTGACTTCTGCCAATACACTCAAAAATGGTGCCGAACGGTTGCAAATGATCCCCGGAAAGATTTGACAGTCAAAACAGAAGGCTTTTTATCACAGGAAAAGAAATCAGCCCTCAACAACTTAACCGGCGGAAAAAGATTTTTTTGAAAAAACCCCTAAGCCCCGGGGTCACTATTTCAGCAAAAATCTGACTTTTGCCAATTCACTCAAAAATGGTGCCGAACGGTTGCAAATGATCCCCTGAAAGTTTTGACAGTCGAAACAGAAGGTTTTTTATCATAGGAACAGAAAAGAGCCCTCAACAACTTAACCAGCGGAAAAAGGTCTTTTTGAAAAAATCCAAAAGCCCTGGGGTCACAATTTCAGCAAAAATCTGACTTTTGCCAATTCACTCAAAAATGCTGCCAAACCCTTGCAAATGCTCCCCTGAAAGTTTTGGAAGTCGAAACAGAAGCCTTTTTATCAAAGGACAAGAAATCAGCCGTAAACAACTTAACCGGTGGAAAAAGATTTTTTGAAAAAATCCCTATGCCCCGGGGTCACAATTTCAGCAAAAACCTGACTTTTTCCAATTCACTCAAAAATGCCGCCAAATACTTGCAAATGCTCCAATGAATGTTTTGGAAGTCGAAAGAGAAGCCTTTTTATCACAGGAGAAGAAATCAGCCCTCAACCACTTAACCGGCATAAAAGATTTTTTTGAAAAAATCCCTAAGCCCCGGGGTCACAATTTCAGCAAAAATCTGACTTTTGCCAATTCACTCAAAAATGCTGCCAAACCCTTGCAAATCCTCCCCTGAAAGTTTTGGCAGTCGAAACAGAAGGTTTTTTATCATAGGACCAGAAATCAGCCCTCAACAACTTAACCGGCGGAAAAAGATTTTTTGAAAAATCCCTAAGCCCCGGGGTCACAATTTCAGCAAAAATCTGACTTTTGCCAATTCACTCAAAAATCGTGCCGAACGGTTGCAAATGATCCCCGGAAAGATTTGACAGTCAAAACAGAAGTTTTTTTTATTATAGGACAAGAAATCAGCCCTCAACATCTTAACTGGTGGAAAAAGATTTTTTTGAAAAAATCCCTAAGCCCCGGGGTCACAATTTCAGCAAAAATCTGACTTTTGCCAATTCACTCAAAAATGCTGCCAAACCCTTGCAAATCCTCCCCTGAAAGTTTTGGCAGTCGAAACAGAAGGTTTTTAATCACAGGAGAAGAAATCAGCCCTCAACAACTTAACCGGTGGAAAAAGATTTTTTGAAAAAATCCCTAAGCCCCGGGGTCACAATTTCAGCAAAAAGCTGACTTTTGTCAATAAACTCAAAAATGGTGCCGAACGGTTGCAAATGATCCCCGGAAAGATTTGACAGTCAAAACAGAAGTTTTTTTTATTATAGGACAAGAAATCAGCCCTCAACATCTTAACTGGTGGAAAAAGATTTTTTTGAAAAAATCCCTAAGCCCCGGGGTCACAATTTGAGCAAAAATCTTACTTTTGCCAATTCACTCAAAAATGCTGCCGAAGCCTTGCAAATGCTCCCCTGATAGTTTTGGACGTCGCAACAGAAGCCTTTTTATCACAGGAGAAGAAATCAGCCCTCAACAACTTAACCGGCAGAAAAAGATTTTTTGAAAAAATCCCTAAGCCCCGGGGTCACAATTTCAGCAAAAATCTGACTTTTGCCAATTCACTCAAAAATGCTGCCAAACGCTTGCAATTTCTCCCCTGAAAGTTTTAGCAGTCGAAACAGAAGGCTTTTTATCACAGGAAAAGAAATCAGCCCTCAACAACTTAAACGGCGGAAAAAGATTTTTTTGAAAAAATCCCTAAGCCCCGGGGTCACTATTTCAGCAAAAATCTGACTTTTGCCAATTCACTCAAAAATGGTGCCGAACGGTTGCAAATGATCCCCTGAAAGTTTTGACAGTCGAAACAGAAGGTTTTTTATCATAGGAACAGAAAAGAGCCCTCAACAACTTAACCGGCGGAAAAAGGTCTTTTTGAAAAAATCCAAAAGCCCTGGGGTCACAATTTCAGCAAAAATCTGACTTTGCCAATTCACTCACAAATGCTGCCAAACCCTTGCAAATGCTCCCCTGAAAGCTTTGGAAGTCGAAACAGAAGTCTTTTTATCACAGGACAAGAAATCAGCCCTCAACAACTTAAGCGGCAGAAAAAGATTTTTTTGAAAAAATCCCTAAGCCCCGGGGTCACAATTTCAGCAAAAATCTGACTTTTGCCAATTCACTCAAAAATGCTGCCAAACGCTTGCTATTTCTCCCCTGAAAGTTTTAGCAGTCGAAACAGAAGGCTTTTTATCACAGGAAAAGAAATCAGCCCTCAACAACTTAACCGGCGGAAAAAGGTCTTTTTGAAAAAATCCCTAAGCCCTAGGGTCACAATGTCAGCAAAAATCTGACTTTTGCCAATTCACTCAAAAATGCTGCCAAAACCTTGCAAATGCTCCCCTGAAAGTTTTGGAAGTCGAAACAGAAGCCTTTTTATCAAAGGACAAGAAATCAGCCGTAAACAACTTAACCGGCGGAAAAAGATTTTTTTGAAAAATCCCTAAGCCCCGGGGTCACTATTTCAGCAAAAATCTGACTTTGCCAATTCACTCACAAATGCTGCCAAACCCTTGCAAATGCTCCCCTGAAAGCTTTGGAAGTCGAAACAGAAGTCTTTTTATCACAGGACAAGAAATCAGCCCTCAACAACTTAAGCGGCAGAAAAAGATTTTTTTGAAAAAATCCCTAAGCCCCGGGGTCACAATTTCAGCAAAAATCTGACTTTTGCCAATTCACTCAAAAATGCTGCCAAACGCTTGCTATTTCTCCCCTGAAAGTTTTAACAGTCGAAACAGAAGGCTTTTTATCACAGGAAAAGAAATCAGCCCTCAACAACTTAACCGGCGGAAAAAGGTCTTTTTGAAAAAATCCCTAAGCCCTAGGGTCACAATGTCAGCAAAAATCTGACTTTTGCCAATTCACTCAAAAATGCTGCCAAACCCTGGCAAATGCTCCCCTGAAAGTTTTGGAAGTCGAAACAGAAGCCTTTTTATCACAGGAGAAGAAATCAGCCCTCAACAACTTAACCGGTGGAAAAAGATTTTTTGAAAAAATCCCTAAGCCCCGGGGTCACAATTTCAGCAAAAATCTGACTTTTGCCAATTCACTCAAAAATGGTGCCGAACGATTGCAAATGATCCACTGAAAGTTATGACAGTCGAAACAGAAGCCTTTTTATCACAGGAGAAGAAATCAGCCCTCAACAACTTAACCGGTGGAAAAAGATTTTTTGAGAAAATCCCTAAGCCCCGGGGTCACAATTTCAGCAAAAATCTGACTTTTGCCAATACACTCAAAAATGGTGCCGAATGGTTGCAAATGATCCCCGGATAGGTTTGACAGTCAAAACAGAAGGTTTTTTATCATAGGACCAGAAATCAGCCCTCAACAACTTAACTGGTGGGGAAAGATTTTTTTGAAAAAATCCCTGAGCCCCGGGGTCACTATTTCAGCAAAAATCTGACTTTTGCCAATTCACTCAAAAATGCTGCCAAACGCTTGCAATTTCTCCTCTGAAAGTTTTAGCAGTCGAAACAGAAGGCTTTTTATCACAGGAAAAGAAATCAGCCCTCAACAACTTAACAGGTGGAAAAAGTTTTTTTTGAAAAAATCCCTAAGCCTCGGGGTCACTATTTCTGCAAAAATCTGACTTTTGCCAATTCACTCAAAAATGGTGTCGAACGGTTGCAAATGATCCCCTGAAAGTTTTGACAGTCGAAACAGAAGTTTTTTTATCATAGAAACAGAAAAGAGCCCTCAACAACTTAACCGGCGGAAAAAGGTCTTTTTGAAAAAATCCCTAAGACCCGGGGGTCACAATTTAAGCAAAAATCTGACTTTTCCCAATTCACTCAAAAATGATGCCATACTTTGCAAATGCTCCCCTGAAAGTTTTGGAAGTCGAAACAGAAGCCTTTTTATCAAAGGACAAGAAATCAGCCGTAAACAACTTAACCGGTGGAAAAAGATTTTTTGAAAAAATCCCTAAGCCCCGGGGTCACAATTTCAGCAAAAACCTGACTTTTGCCAATTCACTCAAAAATGCTGCCAAACCCTTGCAATTTCTCCCCTGAAACTTTTGACAGTCGAAACAGAAGCCTTTTTATCACATGAGAAGAAATCAACCCTCAACAACTTAACCGGCATAAAAGATTTTTTTAAAAAAATCCCTAAGCCCTGGGGTCACTATTTCAGCAAAAATCTGACTTTTGCCAATTCACTCAAAAATGCTGCCAAACCCTTGCAAATGCTCCCCTGAAAGTTTTGGAAGTCGAAACAGAAGCCTTTTTATCACAGGAAAAGAAATCAGCCCTCAACAACTTAACCGGCAAAAAAAGATTTTTTTGAAAAATCCCTAAGCCCCGGGGTCACTATTTCAGCAAAAATCTGACTTTGCCAATTCACTCACAAATGCTGCCAAACCCTTGCAAATGCTCCCCTGAAAGTTTTGGAAGTCGAAACAGAAGTCTTTTTATCACAGGACAAGAAATCAGCCCTCAACAACTTAACCGGCAGAAAAAGATTTTTTTGAAAAAATCCCTAAGCCCCAGGGTCACTATTTCAGCAAAAATCTGACTTTTGCCAATTCACTCAAAAATGGTGCCGAACGGTTGCAAATGATCCCCGGATAGGTTTGACAGTCAAAACATAAGTTTTTTTATCATAGGAACAGAAAACAGCCCTCAACAACTTAACCGGCGGAAAAAGAACTTTTTGAAAAAATCCCTAAGCCCTGGGGTCACAATTTCAGCAAAAATCTGACTTTTGCCAATTCACTCAAAAATGCTGCCAAACCCTTGCAAATGCTCCCCTGAAAGTTTTGGAAATCGAAACAGAAGCCTTTTTATCAAAGGACAAGAAATCAGCCCTAAACAACTTAACCGGTGGAAAAAGATTTTTTGAAAAAATCCCTAAGCCCCGGGGTCACAATTGCAGCAAAAATCTGACTTTTGCCAATACACTCAAAAATGGTGCCGAACGGTTGCAAATGATCCCCGGATAGGTTTGACAGTCAAAAGAGAAGGTTTTTTATCATAGGACCGGAAATCAGCCCTCAACAACTTAACTGGTGGGGAAAGATTTTTTTGAAAAAATCCCTGAGCCCCGGGGTCACTATTTCAGCAAAAATCTGACTTTTGCCAATTCACTCAAAAATGCTGCCAAACGCTTGCAATTTCTCCCCTGAAAGTTTTAGCAGTCGAAACAGAAGGCTTTTTATCATCGGACCAGAAATCAGCCCTCAACAACTTAACCGGCGGGAAAAGATCTTTTTGAAAAAATCTCTAAGCCCCGGGGTCACTATTTCAGCAAAAATCTGACTTTTGCCAATTCACTCAAAAATGGTGCCAAACGCTTGCAATTTCTCCCCTGAAAGTTTTAGCAGTCGAAACAGAAGGCTTTTTATCACAGGAGAAGAAATCAGCCCTCAACAACTTAACCGGTGGGAAAAGATTTTTTGAGAAAATCCCTAAGCCCAAGGTCACAATTTCAGCAAAAATCTGACTTCTGCCAATTCACTCAAAAATGGTGCCGAACGGTTGCAAATGATCCCCGGAAAGATTTGACAGTCAAAATAGAAGTTTTTTTTTATCATAGGACAAGAAATCAGCCCTCAACATCTTAACTGGTGGGAAAAGATTTTTTTGAAAAAAATCCCTAAGCCCCGGAGACACAATTTCAGCAAAAATCTGACTTTTGCCAATTCACTCAAAAATGCTGCCAAAGCCTTGCAAATGATCCCCTGAAAGTTTTGGACGTCGCAACAGAAGCCTTTTTATCACAGGAGAAGAAATCAGCCCTCAACAACTTAACCGGCAGAAAAAGATTTTTTTGAAAAAAACCCTAAGCCCCGGGGTCACAATTTCAGCAAAAATCTGACTTTTGCCAATTCACTCAAAAATGCTGCCAAACGCTTGCTATTTCTCCCCTGAAAGTTTTAGCAGTCGAAACAGAAGGCTTTTTATCACAGGAAAAGAAATCAGCCCTCAACAACTTAACCGGCGGAAAAAGATTTTTTTGAAAAAATCCCTAAGCCCCGGGGTCACTATTTCAGCAAAAATCTGACTTTTGCCAATTCACTCAAAAATGCTGCCAAACGCTTGCAATTTCTCCCCTGAAAGTTTTAGCAGTCGAAACAGAAGGCTTTTTATCACAGGAAAATAAATCAGCCCTCAACAACGTAACCGGCGGAAAAAGTTTTTTTTGAAAAAATCCCTAAGCCCCGGGGTCACTATTTCAGCAAAAATCTGACTTTTGCCAATTCACTCAAAAATGGTGCCGAACGGTTGCAAATGATCCCCTGAAAGTTTTGACAGTCGAAACAGAAGGTTTTTTATCATAGGAACAGAAAAGAGCCCTCAACAACTTAACCGGCGGAAAAAGGTCTTTTTGAAAAAATCCCTAATCCCTGGGGTCACAATTTCAGCAAAAATCTGACTTTTGCCAATTCACTCAAAAATGCTGCCAAACCCTTGCAAATGCTCCCCTGAAAGTTTTGGAAGTCGAAACAGAAGCCTTTTTTATCAAAGGACAAGAAATCAGCCGTAAACAACTTAACCGGTGGAAAAAGATTTTTTGAAAAAATCCCTAAGCCCCGGGGTCACAATTTCAGCAAAAACCTGACTTTTTCCAATTCACTCAAAAATGCCGCCAAATACTTGCAAATGCTCCCCTGAATGTTTTGGAAGTCGAAACAGAAGCCTTTTTATCACAGGAGAAGAAATCAGCCCTCAACAACTTAACCGGCATAAAAGATTTTTTTGAAAAAATCCCTAAGCCCTGGGGTCACTATTTCAGCAAAAATCTGACTTTTGCCAATTCACTCAAAAATGCCACCAAATACTTGCAAATGCTCCCCTGAATGTTTTGGAAGTTGAAACAGAAGCCTTTTTATCACAGGAGAAGAAATCAGCCCTCAACAACTTAACCGGTGGGAAAAGATTTTTTGAGAAAATCCCTCAGCCCCAGGGTCACAATTTCAGCAAAAATCTGACTTCTGCCAATTCACTCAAAAATGGTGCCGAACGGTTGCAAATGATCCCCGGAAAGATTTGACAGTCAAAACAGACGTTTTTTTTTTATCATAGGACAAGAAATCAGCCCTCAACATCTTAACTGGTGGGAAAAGATTTTTTTGAAAAAAATCCCTAAGCCCCGGAGACACAATTTCAGCAAAAATCTGACTTTTGCCAATTCACTCAAAAATGCTGCCAAAGCCTTGCAAATGCTCCCCTGAAAGTTTTGGACGTCGCAACAGAACCCTTTTTATCACAGGAGAAGAAATCAGCCCTCAACAACTTAACCGGCAGAAAAAGATTTTTTTGAAAAAAATCCTAAGCCCCGGGGTCACAATTTCAGCAAAAATCTGACTTTTGCCAATTCACTCAAAAATGCTGCCAAACGCTTGCTATTTCTCCCCTGAAAGTTTTAGCAGTCGAAACAGAAGGCTTTTTATCACAGGAAAAGAAATCAGCCCTCAACAACTTAACCGGCGGAAAAAGATTTTTTTGAAAATATCCCTAAGCCCTGGGGTCACTATTTCAGCAAAAATCTGACTTTTGCCAATTCACTCACAAATGCTGCCAAACGCTTGCAATTTCTCCACTGAAAGTTTTAGCAGTCGAAACAGAAGGCTTTTTATCACAGGAAAATAAATCAGCCCTCAACAACGTAACCGGCGGAAAAAGTTTTTTTTGAAAAAATCCCTAAGCCCCGGGGTCACTATTTCAGCAAAAATCTGACTTTTGCCAATTCACTCAAAAATGGTGCCGAACGGTTGCAAATGATCCCCTGAAAGTTTTGACAGTCGAAACAGAAGGTTTTTTATCATAGGAACAGAAAAGAGCCCTCAACAACTTAACCGGCGGAAAAAGGTCTTTTTGAAAAAATCCCTAATCCCTGGGGTCACAATTTCAGCAAAAATCTGACTTTTGCCAATTCACTCAAAAATGCTGCCAAACCCTTGCAAATGCTCCCCTGAAAGTTTTGGAAGTCGAAACAGAAGCCTTTTTATCAAAGGACAAGAAATCAGCCGTAAACAACTTAACCGGTGGAAAAAGATTTTTTGAAAAAATCCCTAAGCCCCGGGGTCACAATTTCAGCAAAAACCTGACTTTTTCCAATTCACTCAAAAATGCCGCCAAATACTTGCAAATGCTCCCCTGAATGTTTTGGAAGTCGAAACAGAAGTCTTTTTATCACAGGACAAGAAATCAGCCCTCAACAAC
Source organism: Podarcis gaigeae (assembly GCF_964106915.1). NCBI lineage: Eukaryota > Metazoa > Chordata > Lepidosauria > Squamata > Lacertidae > Podarcis > Podarcis gaigeae. The sequence continues at coordinate 417,279 of NW_028153443.1, forward strand.
TTAACCGGCAGAAAAAGATTTTTTTGAAAAAATCCCTAAGCCCCGGGGTCACTATTTCAGCAAAAATCTGACTTTTGCCAATTCACTCAAAAATGGTGCCGAACGGTTGCAAATGATCCCCTGAAAGTTTTGGAAATCGAAACAGAAGCCTTTTTATCAAAGCCCAAGAAATCAGCCGTAAACAACTTAACCGGTGGAAAAAGATTTTTTGAAAAAATCCCTAAGCCCCGGGGAAACAATTTCAGCAAAAATCTGACTTTTGCCAATACACTCAAAAATGGTGCCGAACGGTTGCAAATGATCCCCGGATAGGTTTGACAGTCAAAACAGAAGGTTTTTTATCATAGGACCGGAAATCAGCCCTCAACAACTTAACTGGTGGGGAAAGATTTTTTTGAAAAAATCCCTGAGCCCCGGGGTCACTATTTCAGCAAAAATCTGACTTTTGCCAATTCACTCAAAAATGCTGCCAAACGCTTGCAATTTCTCCCCTGAAAGTTTTAGCAGTTGAAAAAGAAGGCTTTTTATCATCGGACCAGAAATCAGCCCTCAACAATTTAACCGGCGGGAAAAGATTTTTTTGAAAAAAATCCCTAAGCCCCGGGGTCACTATTTCAGCAAAAATCTGACTTTTGCCAATTTACTCAAAAATGCCACCAAATACTTGCAAATGCTCCCCTGAATGTTTTGGAAGTTGAAACAGAAGCCTTTTTATCACAGGAGAAGAAATCAGCCCTCAACAACTTAACCGGTGGGAAAAGATTTTTTGAGAAAATCCCTCAGCCCCAGGGTCACAATTTCAGCAAAAATCTGACTTCTGCCAATTCACTCAAAAATGGTGCCGAACGGTTGCAAATGATCCCCGGAAAGATTTGACAGTCAAAACAGACGTTTTTTTTTCATCATAGGACAAGAAATCAGCCCTCAACATCTTAACTGGTGGGAAAAGATTTTTTTGAAAAAAATCCCTAAGCCCCGGAGACACAATTTCAGCAAAAATCTGACTTTTGCCAATTCACTCAAAAATGCTGCCAAAGCCTTGCAAATGCTCCCCTGAAAGTTTTGGACGTCGCAACAGAACCCTTTTTATCACAGGAGAAGAAATCAGCCCTCAACAACTTAACCGGCAGAAAAAGATTTTTTTGAAAAAAATCCTAAGCCCCGGGGTCACAATTTCAGCAAAAATCTGACTTTTGCCAATTCACTCAAAAATGCTGCCAAACGCTTGCTATTTCTCCCCTGAAAGTTTTAGCAGTCGAAACAGAAGGCTTTTTATCACAGGAAAAGAAATCAGCCCTCAACAACTTAACCGGCGGAAAAAGATTTTTTTGAAAATATCCCTAAGCCCTGGGGTCACTATTTCAGCAAAAATCTGACTTTTGCCAATTCACTCACAAATGCTGCCAAACGCTTGCAATTTCTCCACTGAAAGTTTTAGCAGTCGAAACAGAAGGCTTTTTATCACAGGAAAATAAATCAGCCCTCAACAACGTAACCGGCGGAAAAAGTTTTTTTTGAAAAAATCCCTAAGCCCCGGGGTCACTATTTCAGCAAAAATCTGACTTTTGCCAATTCACTCAAAAATGGTGCCGAACGGTTGCAAATGATCCCCTGAAAGTTTTGACAGTCGAAACAGAAGGTTTTTTATCATAGGAACAGAAAAGAGCCCTCAACAACTTAACCGGCGGAAAAAGGTCTTTTTGAAAAAATCCCTAATCCCTGGGGTCACAATTTCAGCAAAAATCTGACTTTTGCCAATTCACTCAAAAATGCTGCCAAACCCTTGCAAATGCTCCCCTGAAAATTTTGGAAGTCGAAACAGAAGCCTTTTTATCAAAGGACAAGAAATCAGCCGTAAACAACTTAACCGGTGGAAAAAGATTTTTTGAAAAAATCCCTAAGCCCCGGGGTCACAATTTCAGCAAAAACCTGACTTTTTCCAATTCACTCAAAAATGCCGCCAAATACTTGCAAATGCTCCCCTGAATGTTTTGGAAGTCGAAACAGAAGCCTTTTTATCACAGGAGAAGAAATCAGCCCTCAACAACTTAACCGGCATAAAAGATTTTTTTGAAAAAATCCCTAAGCCCTGGGGTCACTATTTCAGCAAAAATCTGACTTTTGCCAATTCACTCAAAAATGCAGCCAAACCCTTGCAATTTCTCCCCTGAAAGTTTTAGCAGTCGAAACAGAAGTCTTTTTATCACAGGACAAGAAATCAGCCCTCAACAACTTAACCGGCAGAAAAAGATTTTTTTGAAAAAATCCCTAAGCCCCGGGGTCACTATTTCAGCAAAAATCTGACTTTTGCCAATTCACTCAAAAATGGTGCCGAACGGTTGCAAATGATCCCCTGAAAGTTTTGGAAATCGAAACAGAAGCCTTTTTATCAAAGCCCAAGAAATCAGCCGTAAACAACTTAACCGGTGGAAAAAGATTTTTTGAAAAAATCCCTAAGCCCCGGGGAAACAATTTCAGCAAAAATCTGACTTTTGCCAATACACTCAAAAATGGTGCCGAACGGTTGCAAATGATCCCCGGATAGGTTTGACAGTCAAAACAGAAGGTTTTTTATCATAGGACCGGAAATCAGCCCTCAACAACTTAACTGGTGGGGAAAGATTTTTTTGAAAAAATCCCTGAGCCCCGGGGTCACTATTTCAGCAAAAATCTGACTTTTGCCAATTCACTCAAAAATGCTGCCAAACGCTTGCAATTTCTCCCCTGAAAGTTTTAGCAGTTGAAAAAGAAGGCTTTTTATCATCGGACCAGAAATCAGCCCTCAACAATTTAACCGGCGGGAAAAGATTTTTTTGAAAAAAATCCCTAAGCCCCGGGGTCACTATTTCAGCAAAAATCTGACTTTTGCCAATTTACTCAAAAATGCCACCAAATACTTGCAAATGCTCCCCTGAATGTTTTGGAAGTTGAAACAGAAGCCTTTTTATCACAGGAGAAGAAATCAGCCCTCAACAACTTAACCGGTGGGAAAAGATTTTTTGAGAAAATCCCTCAGCCCCAGGGTCACAATTTCAGCAAAAATCTGACTTCTGCCAATTCACTCAAAAATGGTGCCGAACGGTTGCAAATGATCCCCGGAAAGATTTGACAGTCAAAACAGAGGTTTTTTTTTATCATAGGACAAGAAATCAGCCCTCAACATCTTAACTGGTGGGAAAAGATTTTTTTGAAAAAAATCCCTAAGCCCCGGAGACACAATTTCAGCAAAAATCTGACTTTTGCCAATTCACTCAAAAATGCTGCCAAAGCCTTGCAAATGCTCCCCTGAAAGTTTTGGACGTCGCAACAGAAGCCTTTTTATCACAGGAGAAGAAATCAGCCCTCAACAACTTAACCGGCAGAAAAAGATTTTTTTGAAAAAAATCCTAAGCCCCGGGGTCACAATTTCAGCAAAAATCTGACTTTTGCCAATTCACTCAAAAATGCTGCCAAACGCTTGCTATTTCTCCCCTGAAAGTTTTAGCAGTCGAAACAGAAGGCTTTTTATCACAGGAAAAGAAATCAGCCCTCAACAACTTAACCGGCGGAAAAAGATTTTTTTGAAAATATCCCTAAGCCCTGGGGTCACTATTTCAGCAAAAATCTGACTCTTGCCAATTCACTCAAAAATGCTGCCAAACGCTTGCAATTTCTCCACTGAAAGTTTTAGCAGTCGAAACAGAAGGCTTTTTATCACAGGAAAATAAATCAGCCCTCAACAACGTAACCGGCGGAAAAAGTTTTTTTTGAAAAAATCCCTAAGCCCCGGGGTCACTATTTCAGCAAAAATCTGACTTTTGCCAATTCACTCAAAAATGCTGCCAAACGCTTGCAATTTCTCCCCTGAAAGTTTTAGCAGTTGAAAAAGAAGGCTTTTTATCATCGGACCAGAAATCAGCCCTCAACAATTTAACCGGCGGGAAAAGATTTTTTTGAAAAAAATCCCTAAGCCCTGGGGTCACTATTTCAGCAAAAATCTGACTTTTGCCAATTTACTCAAAAATGCCACCAAATACTTGCAAATGCTCCCCTGAATGTTTTGGAAGTTGAAACAGAAGGCTTTTTATCACAGGAAAATAAATCAGCCCTCAACAACGTAACCGGCGGAAAAAGTTTTTTTTGAAAAAATCCCTAAGCCCCGGGGTCACTATTTCAGCAAAAATCTGACTTTTGCCAATTCACTCAAAAATGGTGCCGAACGGTTGCAAATGATCCCCTGAAAGTTTTGACAGTCGAAACAGAAGGTTTTTTATCATAGGAACAGAAAAGAGCCCTCAACAACTTAACCGGCGGAAAAAGGTCTTTTTGAAAAAATCCCTAATCCCTGGGGTCACAATTTCAGCAAAAATCTGACTTTTGCCAATTCACTCAAAAATGCTGCCAAACCCTTGCAAATGCTCCCCTGAAAGTTTTGGAAGTCGAAACAGAAGCCTTTTTATCAAAGGACAAGAAATCAGCCGTAAACAACTTAACCGGTGGAAAAAGATTTTTTGAAAAAATCCCTAAGCCCCGGGGTCACAATTTCAGCAAAAACCTGACTTTTTCCAATTCACTCAAAAATGCCGCCAAATACTTGCAAATGCTCCCCTGAATGTTTTGGAAGTCGAAACAGAAGCCTTTTTATCACAGGAGAAGAAATCAGCCCTCAACAACTTAACCGGCATAAAAGATTTTTTTGAAAAAATCCCTAAGCCCTGGGGTCACTATTTCAGCAAAAATCTGACTTTTGCCAATTCACTCAAAAATGCTGCCAAACCCTTGCAATTTCTCCCCTGAAAGTTTTAGCAGTCGAAACAGAAGTCTTTTTATCACAGGACAAGAAATCAGCCCTCAACAACTTAACCGGCAGAAAAAGATTTTTTTGAAAAAATCCCTAAGCCCCGGGGTCACTATTTCAGCAAAAATCTGACTTTTGCCAATTCACTGAAAAATGGTGCCGAACGGTTGCAAATGATCCCCTGAAAGTTTTGGAAATCGAAACAGAAGCCTTTTTATCAAAGGACAAGAAATCAGCCGTAAACAACTTAACCGGTGGAAAAAGATTTTTTGAAAAAATCCCTAAGCCCCGGGGAAACAATTTCAGCAAAAATCTGACTTTTGCCAATACACTCAAAAATGGTGCCGAACGGTTGCAAATGATCCCCGGATAGGTTTGACAGTCAAAACAGAAGGTTTTTTATCATAGGACCGGAAATCAGCCCTCAACAACTTAACTGGTGGGGAAAGATTTTTTTGAAAAAATCCCTGAGCCCCGGGGTCACTATTTCAGCAAAAATCTGACTTTTGCCAATTAACTCAAAAATGCTGCCAAACGCTTGCAATTTCTCCCCTGAAAGTTTTAGCAGTCGAAAAAGAAGGCTTTTTATCATCGGACCAGAAATCAGCCCTCAACAATTTAACCGGCGGGAAAAGATTTTTTTGAAAAAAATCCCTAAGCCCCGGGGTCACTATTTCAGCAAAAATCTGACTTTTGCCAATTCACTCAAAAATGGTGCCGAACGGTTGCAAATGATCCCTGGAAAGGTTTGGAAATCGAAACAGAAGCCTTTTTATCAAAGGACAAGAAATCAGCCGTAAACAACTTAACCGGCATAAAAGATTTTTTTGAAAAAATCCCTAAGCCCTGGGGTCACTATTTCAGCAAAGATCTGACTTTTGCCAATTCACTCAAAAATGCTGCCAAACCCTTGCAAATGCTCCCCTGAAAGTTTTGGAAGTCAAAACAGAAGCCTTTTTATCAAAGGACAAGAAATCAGCCGTAAACAACTTAACCGGTGGAAAAAGATTTTTTTGAAAAAATCCCTAAGCCCCGGGGTCACTATTTCAGCAAAAATCTGACTTTTGCCAATTCACTCAAAAATGCTGCCAAACGCTTGCAATTTCTCCCCTCAAAGTTTTAGCAGTCGAAACAGAATGCTTTTTATCACAGGAAAAGAAATCTGCCCTCAACAACTTAACCGGCGGAAAAAGTTTTTTTGAAAAAATCCCTAAGCCCCGGGGTCACTATTTCAGCAAAAATCTGACATTTGCCAATTCACTCAAAAATGCTGCCAAACCCTTGCAAATGCTCCCCTGAAAGTTTTGGAAGTCGAAACAGAAGCCTTTTTATCAAAGGACAAGAAATCAGCCGTAAACAACTTAACCGGTGGAAAAAGATTTTTTGAAAAATCCCTAAGCCCTGGGGTCACAATTTCAGCAAAAATCTGACTTTTGCCAATACACTCAAAAATCGTGCCAAACCCTTGCAAATCCTCCCCTGAAAGTTTTGGCAGTCGAAACAGAAGGTTTTTTATCATAGGACCAGAAATCAGCCCTCAACAACTTAACCGGCGGAAAAAGAATTTTTGAAAAATCCCTAAGCCCCGGGGTCACAATTTCAGCAAAAATCTGACTTTTCCCAATTCACTCAAAAATAGTCCTGAACGGTTGCAAATGATCCACTGAAAGGTTTGACTGACGAAACAGAAGGCTTTTTATCATAGGACCAGAAATCAGCCCTTGACAACTTAAACGGCGGAAAAAGATTTTTTTGAAAAAATCCCTAAGCCCCGGGGTCAGAATTTCAGCAAAAATCTGACTTTTGCCAATTCACTCAAAAATGCTGCCAAACCCTTGCAAATCCTCCCCTGAAAGTTTTGGCAGTCGAAATAGAAGGTTTTTTATCACAGGAGAAGAAATCAGCCCTCAACAACTTAACCGGTGGAAAAAGATTATTTGAAAAATTCCCTAAGCCCCGGGGTCACAATTTCAGCAAAAATCTGACTTTTGTCAATACACTCAAAAATGGTGCCGAACGGTTGCAAATGATCCCCGGAAAGGTTTGACAGTCAAAACAGAAGGTTTTTTATCATAGGACCAGAAATCAGCCCTCAACAACTTAACCGGCGGAAAAAGAATTTTTGAAAAATCCCTAAGCCCCGGGGTCACAATTTCAGCAAAAATCTGACTTTTCCCAATTCACTCAAAAATAGTCCTGAATGGTTGCAAATGATCCACTGAAAGGTTTGACTGACGAAACAGAAGGCTTTTTATCATAGGACCAGAAATCAGCCCTTGACAACTTAAACGGCGGAAAAAGATTTTTTTGAAAAAATCCCTAAGCCCCGGGGTCAGAATTTCAGCAAAAATCTGACTTTTGCCAATTCACTCAAAAATGCTGCCAAACCCTTGCAAATCCTCCCCTGAAAGTTTTGGCAGTCGAAACAGAAGGTTTTTTATCACAGGAGAAGAAATGAGCCCTCAACAACTTAACCGGTGGAAAAAGATTATTTGAAAAATTCCCTAAGCCCCGGGGTCACAATTTCAGCAAAAATCTGACTTTTGTCAATACACTCAAAAATGGTGCCGAACGGTTGCAATTGATCCCCGGAAAGGTTTGACAGTCAAAACAGAAGGTTTTTTATCATAGGACCAGAAATCAGCCCTCAACAAATTAACCGGCGGCAAAAGATTTTTTGAAAAATCCCTAAGCCCCGGGGTCACAATTTCAGCAAAAATCTGACTTTTGCCACTTCACTCTAAAATGCTGCCAAACCCTTACAAATGCTCCCCTGAAAGTTTTGGAAGCCGAAACAGAAGGTTTTTTATCATCGGACCAGAAATCAGCCCTTGAAAACTTAAACGGCGGAAAAAGATTTTTTTGAAAAAATCCCTAAGCCCCGGGGTCACAATTTCAGCAAAAATCTGACTTTTGCCAATACACTCAAAAATGGTGCCGAACGGTTGCAAATTATCGCCGGAAAGTTTTGACAGTCAAAACCGAAGGTTTTTTATCATAGGACCAGAAATCAGCCCTCAACAACTTAACCGGTGCAAAAAGATTTTTTGAAAAAATCCCTAAGCCCCGGGGTCACAATTTCAGCAAAAATCTGAATTTTGCCAATACACTCAAAAATGGTGCCGAACGGTTGCAAATGATCGCCGGAAAGTTTTGACAGTCGAAACAGAAGGTTTTTTATCACAGGAGAAGAAATCAACCCTCAACAACTTAACCGGTGGAAAAAGATTTTTTGAAAAAATCCCTAACCCCCGGGTCACAATTTCAGCAAAAATCTGACTTTGGCTAATTCACTCTAAAATGGTGCCGAACGGTTGCAAATGATCCCCGGATAGGTTTGACAGTCAAAACAGAAGGTTTTTTTATCATAGGAACAGAAATCAGTCCTCAACAACTTAACCGGCGGAAAAAGATTTTTTGAAAAATCCCTAAGCCCCGGGGTCACAATTTCAGCAAAAATCTGACTTTGGCCAATTCACTCAAAAATGCTGCCAAAGCCTGGCAAATGTTCCCCTGAAAGTTTTGGCAGTCGAAACAGAAGGTTTTTTATCATAGGACAAGAAATCAGCCCTCAACAACTTAACCAGCGGAAAAAGTTTTTTTTTAAAAAATCCCTAAGCCCCGGGGTCACAATTTCAGCAAAAACCTGACTTTTTCCAATTCACTCAAAAATGCCGCCAAATACTTGCAAATGCTCCCCTGAATGTTTTGGAAATCGAAACAGAAGCCTTTTTATCACAGGAGAAGAAATCAGCCCTCAACCACTTAACCGGCATAAAAGATTTTTTTTGAAAAAATCCTTAAGCCCTGGGGTCACAATTTCAGCAAAAATCTGACTTTTGCCAATTCACTCAAAAATGCTGCCAAACCCTTGCAAATCCTCCCCTGAAAGTTTTGGCAGTCGAAACAGAAGGTTTTTTATCATAGGACCAGAAATCAGCCCTCAACAACTTAACTGGCGGAAAAAGATTATTTGATAAATCCCTAAGCCCCGGGGTCACAATTTCAGCAAAAATCTGACTTTTGCCAATTCACTCAAAAATGCTGCCAAACCCTTGCAAATGCTCCCCTGAAAGTTTTGGAAGTCGAAACAGAAGGTTTTTTATCATCGCACCAGAAATCAGCCCTCAACAACTTAACCGGTACTAAAAGATTTTTTGAAAAAATCCCTAAGCCCTGGGGTCACAATTTCAGCAAAAATCTGACTTTTGCCAATTCACTCAAAAATGCTGCCAAACCCTTGCAAATCCTCCCCTGAAAGTTTTGGCAGTCGAAACAGAAGTTTTTTTATCATAGGACCAGAAATCAGTCCTCAAGAACTTAACCGGCGGAAAAAGATTTTTTGAAAAATCCCTAAGCCCTGGGGTCACAATTTCAGCAAAAATCTGACTTTTGCCAATACACTCAAAAATCGTGCCAAACCCTTGCAAATCCTCCCCTGAAAGTTTTGGCAGTTGAAACAGAAGGTTTTTTATCATAGGACCAGAAATCAGCCCTCAACAACTTAACCGGCGGAAAAAGAATTTTTGAAAAATCCCTAAGCCCCGGGGTCACAATTTCAGCAAAAATCTGACTTTTCCCAATTCACTCAAAAATAGTCCTGAACGGTTGCAAATGATCCACTGAAAGGTTTGACTGACGAAACAGAAGGCTTTTTATCATAGGACCAGAAATCAGCCCTTGACAACTTAAACGGCGGAAAAAGATTTTTTTGAAAAAATCCCTAAGCCCCGGGGTCAGAATTTCAGCAAAAATCTGACTTTTGCCAATTCACTCAAAAATGCTGCCAAACCCTTGCAAATCCTCCCCTGAAAGTTTTGGCAGTCGAAATAGAAGGTTTTTTATCACAGGAGAAGAAATCAGCCCTCAACAACTTAACCGGTGGAAAAAGATTATTTGAAAAATTCCCTAAGCCCCGGGGTCACAATTTCAGCAAAAATCTGACTTTTGTCAATACACTCAAAAATGGTGCCGAACGGTTGCAAATGATCCCCGGAAAGGTTTGACAGTCAAAACAGAAGGTTTTTTAACATAGGACCAGAAATCAGCCCTCAACAACTTAACCGGCGGAAAAAGAATTTTTGAAAAATCCCTAAGCCCCGGGGTCACAATTTCAGCAAAAATCTGACTTTTCCCAATTCACTCAAAAATAGTCCTGAATGGTTGCAAATGATCCACTGAAAGGTTTGACTGACGAAACAGAAGGCTTTTTATCATAGGACCAGAAATCAGCCCTTGACAACTTAAACGGCGGAAAAAGATTTTTTTGAAAAAATCCCTAAGCCCCGGGGTCAGAATTTCAGCAAAAATCTGACTTTTGCCAATTCACTCAAAAATGCTGCCAAACCCTTGCAAATCCTCCCCTGAAAGTTTTGGCAGTCGAAACAGAAGGTTTTTTATCACAGGAGAAGAAATGAGCCCTCAACAACTTAACCGGTGGAAAAAGATTATTTGAAAAATTCCCTAAGCCCCGGGGTCACAATTTCAGCAAAAATCTGACTTTTGTCAATACACTCAAAAATGGTGCCGAACGGTTGCAAATGATCCCCGGAAAGGTTTGACAGTCAAAACAGAAGGTTTTTTATCATAGGACCAGAAATCAGCCCTCAACAAATTAACCGGCGGCAAAAGATTTTTTGAAAAATCCCTAAGCCCCGGGGTCACAATTTCAGCAAAAATCTGACTTTTGCCACTTCACTCTAAAATGCTGCCAAACCCTTACAAATGCTCCCCTGAAAGTTTTGGAAGCCGAAACAGAAGGTTTTTTATCATCGGACCAGAAATCAGCCCTTGAAAACTTAAACGGCGGAAAAAGATTTTTTTGAAAAAATCCCTAAGCCCCGGGGTCACAATTTCAGCAAAAATCTGACTTTTGCCAATACACTCAAAAATGGTGCCGAACGGTTGCAAATTATCGCCGGAAAGTTTTGACAGTCAAAACCGAAGGTTTTTTATCATAGGACCAGAAATCAGCCCTCAACAACTTAACCGGTGCAAAAAGATTTTTTGAAAAAATCCCTAAGCCCCGGGGTCACAATTTCAGCAAAAATCTGAATTTTGCCAATACACTCAAAAATGGTGCCGAACGGTTGCAAATGATCGCCGGAAAGTTTTGACAGTCGAAACAGAAGGTTTTTTATCACAGGAGAAGAAATCAGCCCTCAACAACTTAACCGGTGGAAAAAGATTTTTTGAAAAAATCCCTAACCCCCGGGTCACAATTTCAGCAAAAATCTGACTTTGGCTAATTCACTCTAAAATGGTGCCGAACGGTTGCAAATGATCCCCGGATAGCTTTGACAGTCAAAACAGAAGGTTTTTTTATCATAGGACCAGAAATCAGTCCTCAACAACTTAACCGGCGGAAAAAGATTTTTTGAAAAATCCCTAAGCCCCGGGGTCACAATTTCAGCAAAAATCTGACTTTGGCCAATTCACTCAAAAATGCTGCCAAAGCCTGGCAAATGTTCCCCTGAAAGTTTTGGCAGTCGAAACAGAAGGTTTTTTATCATAGGACAAGAAATCAGCCCTCAACAACTTAACCAGCGGAAAAAGTTTTTTTTTAAAAAATCCCTAAGCCCCGGGGTCACAATTTCAGCAAAAACCTGACTTTTTCCAATTCACTCAAAAATGCCGCCAAATACTTGCAAATGCTCCCCTGAATGTTTTGGAAATCGAAACAGAAGCCTTTTTATCACAGGAGAAGAAATCAGCCCTCAACCACTTAACCGGCATAAAAGATTTTTTTTGAAAAAATCCTTAAGCCCTGGGGTCACAATTTCAGCAAAAATCTGACTTTTGCCAATTCACTCAAAAATGCTGCCAAACCCTTGCAAATCCTCCCCTGAAAGTTTTGGAAGTCGAAACAGAAGGTTTTTTATCATCGGACCAGAAATAAGCCCTCAAAAACTTAACCGGTGGAAAAAGATTTTTTGAAAAAATCCCTAAGCCCCGGGGTCACAATTTCAGCAAAAATCTGACTTTTGCCAATTCACTCAAAAATGCCGCCAAATACTTGCAAATCCTCCCCTGAAAGTTTTGGCAGTCGAAACAGAAGGTTTTTTATCATAGGACCAGAAATCAGCCCTCAACAACTTAACTGGCGGAAAAAGATTATTTGATAAATCCCTAAGCCCCGGGGTCACAATTTCAGCAAAAATCTGACTTTTGCCAATTCACTCAAAAATGCTGCCAAACCCTTGCAAATGCTCCCCTGAAAGTTTTGGAAGTCGAAACAGAAGGTTTTTTATCATCGCACCAGAAATCAGCCCTCAACAACTTAACCGGTACTAAAAGATTTTTTGAAAAAATCCCTAAGCCCTGGGGTCACAATTTCAGCAAAAATCTGACTTTTGCCAATTCACTCAAAAATGCTGCCAAACCCTTGCAAATCCTCCCCTGAAAGTTTTGGCAGTCGAAACAGAAGTTTTTTTATCATAGGACCAGAAATCAGTCCTCAATAACTTAACCGGCGGAAAAAGATTTTTTGAAAAATCCCTAAGCCCTGGGGTCACAATTTCAGCAAAAATCTGACTTTTGCCAATACACTCAAAAATCGTGCCAAACCCTTGCAAATCCTCCCCTGAAAGTTTTGGCAGTCGAAACAGAAGGTTTTTTATCATAGGACCAGAAATCAGCCCTCAACAACTTAACCGGCGGAAAAAGAATTTTTGAAAAATCCCTAAGCCCCGGGGTCACAATTTCAGCAAAAATCTGACTTTTCCCAATTCACTCAAAAATAGTCCTGAACGGTTGCAAATGATCCACTGAAAGGTTTGACTGACGAAACAGAAGGCTTTTTATCATAGGACCAGAAATCAGCCCTTGACAACTTAAACGGCGGAAAAAGATTTTTTTGAAAAAATCCCTAAGCTCCGGGGTCAGAATTTCAGCAAAAATCTGACTTTTGCCAATTCACTCAAAAATGCTGCCAAACCCTTGCAAATCCTCCCCTGAAAGTTTTGGCAGTCGAAATAGAAGGTTTTTTATCACAGGAGAAGAAATCAGCCCTCAACAACTTAACCGGTGGAAAAAGATTATTTGAAAAATTCCCTAAGCCCCGGGGTCACAATTTCAGCAAAAATCTGACTTTTGTCAATACACTCAAAAATGGTGCCGAACGGTTGCAAATGATCCCCGGAAAGGTTTGACAGTCAAAACAGAAGGTTTTTTATCATAGGACCAGAAATCAGCCCTCAACAACTTAACCGGCGGAAAAAGAATTTTTGAAAAATCCCTAAGCCCCGGGGTCACAATTTCAGCAAAAATCTGACTTTTCCCAATTCACTCAAAAATAGTCCTGAATGGTTGCAAATGATCCACTGAAAGGTTTGACTGACGAAACAGAAGGCTTTTTATCATAGGACCAGAAATCAGCCCTTGACAACTTAAACGGCGGAAAAAGATTTTTTTGAAAAAATCCCTAAGCCCCGGGGTCACAATTTCAGCAAAAATCTGACTTTTGCCAATTCACTCAAAAATGCTGCCAAACCCTTGCAAATCCTCCCCTGAAAGTTTTGGCAGTCGAAACAGAAGGTTTTTTATCACAGGAGAAGAAATGAGCCCTCAACAACTTAACCGGTGGAAAAAGATTATTTGAAAAATTCCCTAAGCCCCGGGGTCACAATTTCAGCAAAAATCTGACTTTTGTCAATACACTCAAAAATGGTGCCGAACGGTTGCAAATGATCCCCGGAAAGGTTTGACAGTCAAAACAGAAGGTTTTTTATCATAGGACCAGAAATCAGCCCTCAACAAATTAACCGGCGGCAAAAGATTTTTTGAAAAAGCCCTAAGCCCCGGGGTCACAATTTCAGCAAAAATCTGACTTTTGCCACTTCACTCTAAAATGCTGCCAAACCCTTACAAATGCTCCCCTGAAAGTTTTGGAAGCCGAAACAGAAGGTTTTTTATCATCGGACCAGAAATCAGCCCTTGAAAACTTAAACGGCGGAAAAAGATTTTTTTGAAAAAATCCCTAAGCCCCGGGGTCACAATTTCAGCAAAAATCTGACTTTTGCCAATACACTCAAAAATGGTGCCGAACGGTTGCAAATTATCGCCGGAAAGTTTTGACAGTCAAAACCGAAGGTTTTTTATCATAGGACCAGAAATCAGCCCTCAACAACTTAACCGGTGCAAAAAGATTTTTTGAAAAAATCCCTAAGCCCCGGGGTCACAATTTCAGCAAAAATCTGAATTTTGCCAATACACTCAAAAATGGTGCCGAACGGTTGCAAATGATCGCCGGAAAGTTTTGACAGTCGAAACAGAAGGTTTTTTATCACAGGAGAAGAAATCAGCCCTCAACAACTTAACCGGTGGAAAAAGATTTTTTGAAAAAATCCCTAACCCCCGGGTCACAATTTCAGCAAAAATCTGACTTTGGCTAATTCACTCTAAAATGGTGCCGAACGGTTGCAAATGATCCCCGGATAGGTTTGACAGTCAAAACAGAAGGTTTTTTTATCATAGGACCAGAAATCAGTCCTCAACAACTTAACCGGCGGAAAAAGATTTTTTGAAAAATCCCTAAGCCCCGGGGTCACAATTTCAGCAAAAATCTGACTTTGGCCAATTCACTCAAAAATGCTGCCAAAGCCTGGCAAATGTTCCCCTGAAAGTTTTGGCAGTCGAAACAGAAGGTTTTTTATCATAGGACAAGAAATCAGCCCTCAACAACTTAACCGTTGGAAAAGCATTTTTTGAGAAGATCCCTAAGCCCCAGGGTCACAATTTCAGCAAAAATCTGACTTTTGTCAATACACTCAAAAATGATGCCGAACGGTTGCAAATGATCCCCGGAAAGGTTTGACGGTCAAAACAGAAGGTTTTTTTTATCATCGGACCAGAAATCAGCCCTCAACAACTTAACCAGCTGAAAAAGATTTTTTGAAAAAATCCCTAAGCCCCGGGGTCAGAATTTCAGCAAAAATCTGACTTTTGCCAATTCACTCAAAAATGCTGCCAACCCCTTGCAAATACTCCCCTGAAAGTTTTGGCAGTCGAAACAGAAGGTTTTTTATCACAGGAGAAGAAATCAGACCTCAACAACTTAACCGGTGGAAAAAGATTTTTTGAAAAATTCCCTAAGCCCCGGGGTCACAATTTCAGCAAAAAGCTGACTTTTGCCAATTCACTCAAAAATGCTGCCAAACCCTTGCAAATCCTCCCCTGAAAGTTTTGGCAGTCGAAACAGAAGGTTTTTTATCACAGGAGAAGAAATGAGCCCTCAACAACTTAACCGGTGGAAAAAGATTATTTGAAAAATTCCCTAAGCCCCGGGGTCACAATTTCAGCAAAAATCTGACTTTTGTCAATACACTCAAAAATGGTGCCGAACGGTTGCAAATGATCCCCGGAAAGGTTTGACAGTCAAAACAGAAGGTTTTTTATCATAGGACCAGAAATCAGCCCTCAACAAATTAACCGGCGGCAAAAGATTTTTTGAAAAAGCCCTAAGCCCCGGGGTCACAATTTCAGCAAAAATCTGACTTTTGCCACTTCACTCTAAAATGCTGCCAAACCCTTACAAATGCTCCCCTGAAAGTTTTGGAAGCCGAAACAGAAGGTTTTTTATCATCGGACCAGAAATCAGCCCTTGAAAACTTAAACGGCGGAAAAAGATTTTTTTGAAAAAATCCCTAAGCCCCGGGGTCACAATTTCAGCAAAAATCTGACTTTTGCCAATACACTCAAAAATGGTGCCGAACGGTTGCAAATTATCGCCGGAAAGTTTTGACAGTCAAAACCGAAGGTTTTTTATCATAGGACCAGAAATCAGCCCTCAACAACTTAACCGGTGCAAAAAGATTTTTTGAAAAAATCCCTAAGCCCCGGGGTCACAATTTCAGCAAAAATCTGAATTTTGCCAATACACTCAAAAATGGTGCCGAACGGTTGCAAATGATCGCCGGAAAGTTTTGACAGTCGAAACAGAAGGTTTTTTATCACAGGAGAAGAAATCAGCCCTCAACAACTTAACCGGTGGAAAAAGATTTTTTGAAAAAATCCCTAACCCCCGGGTCACAATTTCAGCAAAAATCTGACTTTGGCTAATTCACTCTAAAATGGTGCCGAACGGTTGCAAATGATCCCCGGATAGGTTTGACAGTCAAAACAGAAGGTTTTTTTATCATAGGACCAGAAATCAGTCCTCAACAACTTAACCGGCGGAAAAAGATTTTTTGAAAAATCCCTAAGCCCCGGGGTCACAATTTCAGCAAAAATCTGACTTTGGCCAATTCACTCAAAAATGCTGCCAAAGCCTGGCAAATGTTCCCCTGAAAGTTTTGGCAGTCGAAACAGAAGGTTTTTTATCATAGGACAAGAAATCAGCCCTCAACAACTTAACCGTTGGAAAAGCATTTTTTGAGAAGATCCCTAAGCCCCAGGGTCACAATTTCAGCAAAAATCTGACTTTTGTCAATACACTCAAAAATGATGCCGAACGGTTGCAAATGATCCCCGGAAAGGTTTGACGGTCAAAACAGAAGGTTTTTTTTATCATCGGACCAGAAATCAGCCCTCAACAACTTAACCAGCTGAAAAAGATTTTTTGAAAAAATCCCTAAGCCCCGGGGTCAGAATTTCAGCAAAAATCTGACTTTTGCCAATTCACTCAAAAATGCTGCCAACCCCTTGCAAATACTCCCCTGAAAGTTTTGGCAGTCGAAACAGAAGGTTTTTTATAACAGGAGAAGAAATCAGACCTCAACAACTTAACCGGTGGAAAAAGATTTTTTGAAAAATTCCCTAAGCCCCGGGGTCACAATTTCAGCAAAAAGCTGACTTTTGTCAATACACTCAAAAATGGTGCCGAACGGTTGCAAATGATCCCCGGAAAGGTTTGACAGTCAAAACAGAAGGTTTTTTATCAACGGACCAGAAATCAGCCCTCAACAACTTAACCGGTGGAAAAAGATTTTTTGAAAAATCCCTAAGCCCCCGGGGTCACAATTTCAGCAAAAATCTGACTTTTGCCAATTCACTCAAAAATGCTGCCAAACCCTTGCAAATGCTCCCCTGAAAGTTTTGGAAGTCGAAACAGAAGGTTTTTTATCATCGCACCAGAAATCAGCCCTCAACAACTTAACCGGTGGAAAAACATTTTTTGAAAAACTCCCTAAGCCCTGGGGTCACAATTTCAGCAAAAATCTGACTTTTGCCAATTCACTCAAAAATGCTGCCAAACCCTTGCAAATCCTCCCCTGAAAGTTTTGGCAGTCGAAACAGAAGTTTTTTTATCATAGGACCAGAAATCAGTCCTCAAGAACTTAACCGGCGGAAAAAGATTTTTTGAAAAATCCCTAAGCCCTGGGGTCACAATTTCAGCAAAAATCTGACTTTTGCCAATACACTCAAAAATCGTGCCAAACCCTTGCAAATCCTCCCCTGAAAGTTTTGGCAGTCGAAACAGAAGGTTTTTTATCATAGGACCAGAAATCAGCCCTCAACAACTTAACCGGCGGAAAAAGAATTTTTGAAAAATCCCTAAGCCCCGGGGTCACAATTTCAGCAAAAATCTGACTTTTGCCACTTCACTCTAAAATGCTGCCAAACCCTTGCAAATGCTCCCCTGAAAGTTTTGGAAGCCGAAACAGAAGGTTTTTTATCATCGGACCAGAAATCAGCCCTTGAAAACTTAAACGGCGGAAAAAGATTTTTTGAAAAAATCCCTAAGCCCCGGGGTCACAATTTCCGCAAAAATCTGACTTTTGCCAATACACTCAAAAATGGTGCCGAACGGTTGCAAATTATCGCCGGAAAGTTTTGACAGTCAAAACCGAAGGTTTTTTATCATAGGACCAGAAATCAGCCATCAACAACTTAACCGGTGCAAAAAGATTTTTTGAAAAAATCCCTAAGCCCCGGGGTCACAATTTCAGCAAAAATCTGACTTTTCCCAGTTCACTCAAAAATAGTCCTGAACGGTTGCAAATGATCCCCTGAAAGGTTTGACTGTCGAAACAGAAGGTTTTTTATCATAGGACCCGAAATCAGCCCTCAACAACTTAACCAGCGGAAAAAGATTTTTTGAAAAAATCCCTAAGCCCCGGGGTCACAATTTCAGCAAAAATCTGACTTTTGCCAATACACTCAAAAATGGTGCCGAACGGTTGCAAATGATCGCCGGAAAGTTTTGACAGTCGAAACAGAAGGTTTTTTATCACAGGAGAAGAAATCAGCCCTCAACAACTTAACCGGTGGAAAAAGATTTTTTGAAAAAATCCCTAAGCCCCGGGTCACAATTTCAGCAAAAATCTGACTTTTGCCAATTCACTCTAAAATGGTGCCGAACGGTTGCAAATGATCCCCGGATAGGTTTGACAGTCAAAACAGAAGGTTTTTTTATCATAGGACCAGAAATCAGTCCTCAACAACTTAACCGGCGGAAAAAGATTTTTTGAAAAATCCCTAAGCCCCGGGGTCACAATTTCAGCAAAAATCTGACTTTGGCCAATTCACTCAAAAATGCTGCCAAAGCCTGGCAAATGTTCCCCTGAAAGTTTTGGCAGTCGAAACAGAAGGTTTTTTATCATAGGACAAGAAATCAGCCCTCAACAACTTAACGAGCGGAAAAAGTTTTTTTTGAAAAAATCCCTAAGCCCCGGGGTCACAATTTCAGCAAAAATCTGACTTTTGCCAATTCACTCAAAAATCCTGCCAAACCCTTGCAAATCCTCCCCTGAAAGTTTTGGCAGTCGAAACAGAAGGTTTTTTTTTATCACAGGACAAGGAATCAGCCCTCAACAACTTAACCGTTGGAAAAAGATTTTTTGAAAAAATCCCTAAGCCCCGGGGTCACAATTTCAGCAAAAATCTGACTTTTGCCAATACACTCAAAAATGGTGCCGAACGGTTGCAAATGATCCCTGAAAAGGTTTGACAGTCGAAACAGAAGCCTTTTTATCACAGGAGAAGAAATCAGCCCTCAACAACTTAACCGGTGGAAAAAGATTTTTTGAAAAAATCCCTAAGCCCCGGGGTCACAATTTCAGCAAAAATCCGACTTTTGCCAATTCACTCAAAAATGCTGCCAAACCCTTGCAAATGCTCCCCTGACAGTTTTGGCAGTCGAAACAGAAGTTTTTTTATCACACGACAAGAAATCAGCTCTCAACAACTTAACCGTTGGAAATTTTTTTTTTGAAAAAATCCCTAAGCCCCGGGGTCACAATTTCAGCAAAAATCTGACTTTTGCCAATACACTCAAAAATGGTGCCGAACGGTTGCAAATGATCGCCGGAAAGTTTTGACAGTCAAAACCGAAGGTTTTTTATCATAGGACCAGAAATCAGCCCTCAACAACTTAACCGGCCGAAAAATATTTTTTTGAAAAAATCCCTAAGCCCCGGGGTCACAATTTCAGCTAAAATCTGACTTTTGCCAATTCACTCAAAAATCCTGCCAAACCCTTGCAAATCCTCCCCTGAAAGTTTTGGCAGTCGAAACAGAAGGTTTTTTTTATCACAGGACAAGGAATCAGCCCTCAACAACTTAACCGTTGGAAAAAGATTTTTTGAAAAAATCCCTAAGCCCCGGGGTCACAATTTCAGCAAAAATCTGACTTTTGCCAATTCACTCAAAAATGCTGCCAAACCCTTGCAAATCCTCCCCTGAAAGTTTTGGCAGTCGAAACAGAAGGTTTTTTATCATAGGACCAGAAATCAGCCCTCAACAACTTAACCGTTGGAAAAAGATTTTTTGAAAAATCCCTAAGCCCCGGGGTCACAATTTCAGCAAAAATCTGACTTTTCCCAATTCACTCTAAAATGCTGCCAACCCCTTGCAAATGCTCCCCTGAAAGTTTTGGAAGTCGAAACAGAAGGTTTTTTATCATCGGACCAGAAATCAGCCCTCAACAACTTAACCGGTGGAAAAAGATTTTTTGAAAAAATCCCTAAGCCCCGGGGTCACAATTTCAGCAAAAATCTGACTTTTACCAATACACTCAAAAATGGTGCCGAACGGTTGCAAATGATCCCTGAAAAGGTTTGACAGTCAAAACAGAAGGTTTTTTATCATAGGACCAGAAATCAGCCCTCAACAACTTAACCGGTCGAAAAAGATTATTTGAAAAAATCCCTAAGCCCTGTGGTCACAATTTCAGCAAAAATCTGACTTTTGCCAATTCACTAAAAAATGCTGCCAAACCCTGCAAATCCTCCCCTGAAAGTTTTGGCAGTCGAAACAGAAGGTTTTTTATCACAGGAGAAGAAATCTGCCCTCAACAACTTAACCGGTGGAAAAATATTATTTGAAAAAATCCCTAAGCCCCGGGGTCACAATTTCAGCAAAAATCTGACTTTTGCCAATTCACTCAAAAATGCTGCCAAACCCTTGCAATTTCTCCCCTGACAGTTTTGGCAGTCGAAACAGAAGGTTTTTTTATCACTGGACAAGAAATCAGCCCTCAACAACTTAACCGTTGGAAAAAGATTTTTTGAAAAAATCCCTAAGCCCCGGGGTCACAATTTCAGCAAAAATCTGACTTTTGCAATACACTCAAAAATGGTGCCGAACGGTTGCAAATGATACCTGAAAAGGTTTGACAGTCAAAACAGAAGGTTTTTTTATCACAGGAGAAGAAATCAGCCCTCAACAACTTAACCGGTGGAAAAAGATTATTTGAAAAAATTCCGAAGCCCCGGGGTCACAATTTCAGCAAAAATCTGACTTTTGCCAATTCACTCAAAAATGCTGCCAAACCCTTGCAATTTCTCCCCTGAAAGTTTTGGCAGTCGAAACAGAAGGTTTTTTATCACTGGAGAAGAAATCAGCCCTCAACAACTTAACCGTTGGAAAAAGATTTTTTGAAAAAATCCCTAAGGCCCGATGTCACAATTTCAGCAAAAATCTGACTTTTGCCAATTCACTCAAAAATGGTGCCGAATGGTTGCAAATGATCCCCGGATAGGTTTGACGGTCAAACAGAAGGTTTTTTATCATAGGACCAGAAATCAGCCCTCAACAACTTAACCGGCGGAAAAAGATTTTTTGAAAAATCCCTAAGCCCCGGGGTCACAATTTCAGCAAAAATCTGACTTGTGCCAATTCACTCTAAAATGCTGCCAAACCCTTGCAAATCCTCCCCTGAAAGTTTTGGAAGTCGAAACAGAAGGTTTTTTATCATCGGACCAGAAATCAGCCCTCAACAACTTAACCGGTGGAAAAAGATTTTTTGAAAAAATCCCTAAGCCCCGGGGTCACAATTTCAGCAAAAATCTGACTTTTCCCAATTCACTCAAAAATAGTCCTGAACGGTTGCAAATGATCCCCTGAAAGGTTTGGCTGACGAAACAGAAGGCTTTTTATCATAGGACCAGAAATCAGCCCTTGAAAACTTAAACGGCGGAAAAAGATTTTTTGAAAAAATCCCTAAGCCCCGGGGTCACAATTTCAGCAAAAATCTGACTTTTGCAATACACTCAAAAATGGTGCCGAACGGTTGCAAATGATACCTGAAAAGGTTTGACAGTCAAAACAGAAGGTTTTTTTATCACAGGAGAAGAAATCAGCCCTCAACAACTTAACCGGTGGAAAAAGATTATTTGAAAAAATTCCTAAGCCCCGGGGTCACAATTTCAGCAAAAATCTGACTTTTGCCAATTCACTCAAAAATGCTGCCAAACCCTTGCAATTTCTCCCCTGAAAGTTTTGGCAGTCGAAACAGAAGGTTTTTTATCACAGGAGAAGAAATCAGCCCTCAACAACTTAACCGTTGGAAAAAGATTTTTTGAAAAAATCCCTAAGGCCCGATGTCACAATTTCAGCAAAAATCTGACTTGTGCCAATTCACTCTAAAATGCTGCCAAACCCTTGCAAATCCTCCCCTGAAAGTTTTGGAAGTCGAAACAGAAGGTTTTTTATCATCGGACCAGAAATCAGCCCTCAACAACTTAACCGGTGGAAAAAGATTTTTTGAAAAAATCCCTAAGCCCCGGGGTCACAATTTCAGCAAAAATCTGACTTTTCCCAATTCACTCAAAAATAGTCCTGAACGGTTGCAAATGATCCCCTGAAAGGTTTGGCTGACGAAACAGAAGGCTTTTTATCATAGGACCAGAAATCAGCCCTTGAAAACTTAAACGGCGGAAAAAGATTTTTTGAAAAAATCCCTAAGCCCCGGGGTCACAATTTCAGCCAAAAATCTGACTTTTGCCAATACACTCAAAAATGGTGCCGAAGGGTTGCAAATGATCCCCGGAAAGGTTTGACAGTCCAAACCGAAGGTTTTTTATCATAGGACCAGAAATCAGCCTTCAACAACTTAACCGGCCGAAAAAAATTTTTTGGAAAAAATCCCTAAGTCCCGGGGTCAGAATTTCAGCAAAAAACTGACTTTTGCCAATTCACTCAAAAATGCTGCCAAACCCTTGCAAATCCTCCCCTGAAAGTTTTGGCAGTCGAAACAGAAGGTTTTTTATCATAGGACAAGAAATCAGCCCTCAACAACTTAACGAGCGGAAAAAGTTTTTTTTGAAAAAATCCCTAAGCCCCGGGGTCACAATTTCAGCAAAAATCTGACTTTTGCCAATTCACTCAAAAATCCTGCCAAACCCTTGCAAATCCTCCCCTGAAAGTTTTGGCAGTCGAAACAGAAGGTTTTTTTTATCACAGGACAAGGAATCAGCCCTCAACAACTTAACCGTTGGAAAAAGATTTTTTGAAAAAATCCCTAAGCCCCGGGGTCACAATTTCAGCAAAAATCTGACTTTTGCCAATACACTCAAAAATGGTGCCGAACGGTTGCAAATGATCCCCGAAAAGGTTTGACAGTCGAAACAGAAGCCTTTTTATCACAGGAGAAGAAATCTGCCATAAACAACTTAACCGGTGGAAAAAGATTTTTTGAAAAAATCCCTAAGCCCCGGGGTCATAATTTCAGCAAAAATCTGACTTTGGCCAATTCACTCAAAAATGCTGCCAAACCCTTGCAAATGATCCCCGGATAGGTTTGACAGTCAAAACAGAAGGTGTTTTATCATAGGACCAGAAATCAGCCGTCAACAACTTAACCGGTGGAAAAAGATTTTTTGAAAAAATCCCTAACCCCCGGGTCACAATTTCAGCAAAAATCTGACTTTGGCTAATTCACTCTAAAATGGTGACGAACGGTTGCAAATGATCCGCGGATAGGTTTGACAGTCAAAACAGAAGGTTTTTTTATCATAGGACCAGAAATCAGTCCTCAACAACTTAACCGGCGGAAAAAGATTTTTTGAAAAATCCCTAAGCCCCGGGGTCACAATTTCAGCAAAAATCTGACTTTGGCCAATTCACTCAAAAATGCTGCCAAAGCCTGGCAAATGTTCCCCTGAAAGTTTTGGAAGTCGAAACAGAAGCCTTTTTATCACCTCAGAAGAAATCAGCCCTCAACAACTATACAGGTGGAAAAAGATTTTTTGAAAAAATCCCTAAACCCCGGGGTCACAATTTCAGCAAAAATCTGACTTTTGCCAATTCACTCAAAAATGCTGCCAAACCCTTGCAAATGATCCCCTGAAAGTTTTGGAAGTCGAAACAGAAGCCTTTTTATCACCGGAGAAGAAATCACCCCTCAACAACTTATCCGGCGGAAAAAGATTTTTTTGAAAAAATCCCTAAGCCCCGGGTCAGAATTTCAGCAAAAATCTGACTTTGGCCAATTCACTCAAAAATGCTGCCAAACCCTTGCAAATGCTCCCCTGAAAGTTTTGGAAGTCGAAACAGAAGCCTTTTTATCACAGGAGAAGAAATCAGCCCTCAACAACTTAACCGCTGGAAAAAGATTTTTTTAAAAAATCCCTAAGCCCCGGGGTCACCATTTCAGCAAAAATCTGACTTTTGCCAATACTCTCAAGAATGCTGCAGAACGGTTAAAAATCCTCCTCTGAAAGTTTTGGCAGTCGAAACAGAAGGTTTTTTATCAACGGACCAGAAATCAGCCCTCAACAACTTAACCGGTGGAAAAATATTTTTTGAAAAAATCCCTAAGCCCCGGGGTCACAATTTCAGCAAAAATCTAACTTTGGCCAATTCACTCAAAAATGCTGCCAAACGGTTGCAAATCCTCCCCTGAAAGTTTTGGCAGTCGAAACAGAAGCCTTTTTATCACAGGACAAGAAATCAGCCCTCAATAACTTAACCGTTGGAAAAACATTTTTTGAAAAAATCCCTAAGCCCCGGGGTCACAATTTCAGCAAAAATCTGACTTTTGCCAATACACTCAAAAATGCCGCCAAACCCTTGCAAATGCTCCCCTGAAAGTTTTGTAAGTCAAAACAGAAGCCTTTTTATCACCGGAGAAGAAATCAGCCATCAACAACTTAACCGTTGGAAAAAGATTATTTGAAAAAATCCCTAAGCCCCGGGGTCACAATTTCAGCAAAAATCTGACTTTTGTCAATACACTCAAAAATGGTGCTGAACGGTTGCAAATGATCCCCGGAAATGTTTGACAGTCAAACAGAAGGTTTTTTATCATCGGACCAGGAATCAGCCCTCAACAACTTAACCGGTGGAAAAAGATTTTTTGAAAAAATCCCTAAGCCCCGGGGTCACAATTTCAGCAAAAATCTGACTTTTCCCAATTTACTCAAAAATAGTCCTGAACGGTTGCAAATGATCCCCTGAAAGGTTTGGCTGACAAACAGAAGGCTTTTTATCATAGGACCAGAAATCAGCCCTTGAAAACTTAAACGGCGGAAAAAGATTTTTTGAAAAAATCCCTAAGCCCCGGGGTCACAATTTCAGCAAAAATCTGACTTTTGCCAATACACTCAAAAATAGTCCTGAACGGTTGCAAATGATCCCCTGAAAGGTTTGACTGTCGAAACAGAAGGTTTTTTATCATAGGACCCGAAATCAGCCCTCAATAACTTAACCAGCGGGAAAAGATTTTTTGAAAAAATCCCTAAGCCCCGGGGTAAGAATTTCAGCAAAAAACTGACTTTTGCCAATTCACTCAAAAATGCTGCCAAACCCTTGCAAATCCTCCCCTGAAAGTTTTGGCAGTCGAAACAGAAGGTTTTTTATCATAGGACAAGAAATCAGCCCTCAACAACTTAACCAGCGGAAAAAGTATTTTTTGAAAAAATCCCTAAGCCCCGGGGTCACAATTTCAGCAAAAATCTGACTTTTGCCAATTCACTCAAAAATGCTGCCAAACCCTTGCAAATCCTCCCCTGAAAGTTTTGGCAGTTGAAACAGAAGGTTTTTTTATCACAGGACAAGGAATCAGCCCTCAACAACTTAACCGTTGGAAAAAGATTTTTTGAAAAAATCCCTAAGCCCCGGGGTCACAATTTTAGCAAAAATCTGACTTTTGCCAAGACACTCAAAAATGGTGCCGAACGGTTGCAAATGATCCCCGAAAAGGTTTGACAGTCGAAACAGAAGATTTTTTATCATAGGACCAGAAATCAGCCCTCAACAACTTAACCGGCGCAAAAAGATTTTTTGAAAAATCCCTAAGCCCCGGGGTCACAATTTCAGCAAAAATCTGACTTTTGCCAATTCACTCAAAAATGCTGCCAAACCCTTGCAAATCCTCCCCTGAAAGTATGGCAGTCAAAACAGAAGGTTTTTTATCACAGGACCAGAAATCAGCCCTTGAAAACTTAAACGTCGGAAAAAGATTTTTTGAAAAAATCCCTAAGGCCCGGGGTCACAATTTCAGCAAAAATCTGACTTTTGCCAATACACTCAAAAATGCTGCCAAACCCTTGCAAATGATCCCCGAAAAGTTTTGACAGTCGAAACAGAAGCCTTTTTATCACAGGAGAAGAAATCTGCCATAAACAACTTAACCGGTGGAAAAAGATTTTTTGAAAAAATCCCTAAGCCCCGGGGTCACAATTTCAGCAAAAATCTGACTTTGGCCAATTCACTCAAAAATGGTGCCGAACGGTTGCAAATGATCCCCGGATAGGTTTGACAGTCAAAACAGAAGGTTTTTTTATCATAGGACCAGAAATCAGTCCTCAACAACTTAACCGGCGGAAAAAGATTTTTTGAAAAATCCCTAAGCCCCGGGGTCACAATTTCAGCAAAAATCTGACTTTTGCCAATTCACTCAAAAATGCTGCCAAAACCTTGCAAATGTTCCCCTGAAAGTTTTGGAAGTCGAAACAGAAGCCTTTTTATCACCTCAGAAGAAATCAGCCCTCAACAACTTAACACGTGGAAAAAGATTTTTTGAAAAAATCCCTAAGCCCCGGGGTCAGAATTTCAGCAAAAAACTGACTTTTGCCAATTCACTCAAAAATGCTGCCAAACCCTTGCAAATCTTCCCCTGAAAGTTTTGGAAGTCGAAACAGAAGCCTTTTTATCACCTCAGAAGAAATCAGCTCTCAACAACTTAACAGGTGGAAAAAGATTTTTTGAAAAAATCCCTAAGCCGGGCCCGGGGTCACAATTTCAGCAAAAATCTGACTTTTGCCAATTCACTCAAAAATGCTGCCAAACCCTTGCAAATGCTCCCCTGAAAGTATGGCAGTCGAAACAGAAGGTTTTTTATCACAGGACAAGATATCAGCCCTCTACAACTTAACCGGTGGAAAAAGATTTTTTGAAAAAATCCCTAAGCCCCGGGGTCACAATTTCAGCAAAAATCTGACTTTGGCCAAATCACTCAAAAATGGTGCCGAACGGTTGCAAATGATCCCCGGATAGGTTTGACGGTCGAAAAAGAAGTTTTTTTATCATAGGACCAGAAATCAGCCCTTGAAAACTTAAACGTCGGAAAAAGATTTTTTGAAAAAATCCCTAAGCCCCGGGGTCACAATTTCAGCAAAAATCTGACTTTTGCCAATACACTCCAAAATGGTGCCGAACGGTTGCAAATGATTACCGGATAGGTTTGACGGTCGAAACAGAAGGTTTTTTATCATAGTACCAGAAATCAGCCCTCAACAACTTAACCGGCGGAAAAAGATTTTTTGAAAAATCCCTAAGCCCCAGGGTCACAATTTCAGCAAAAATCTGACTATTGCCAATTCACTCAAAACTGCTGCCGAACCCCTGCAAATGCTCCCCTGAAAGTTTTGGAAGTCGAAACAGAAGCCTTTTATCACCGGACAAGAAATCAGCCCTCAACACCTTAACTGGTGGAAAAATATTTTTTGAAAAAATCCCTAAGCCCCGGGGTCACAATTTCAGTAAAAATCTAACTTTTACCAATACACTCAAAAATGGTGCCGAACGGTTGCAAATGATCCCCTGAAAGTTTTGACAGTCAAAACAGAAGGTTTTTTATCATCGGACCAGCAATCAGCCCTCAACAACTTAACCGGTGGGAAAAGATTTTTTTGAAAAAATCCTTAAGCCCCGGGGTCAGAATTTCAGCAAAAATCTGACTTTTGCCAATTCACTCAAAAATGCTACCAAACCCTTGCTAATGCTCCACTGAAAGTTTTGGAAGTCGAAACAGAAGCCTTTTTATCATCGGACCAGAAATCAGCCCTCAACAACTTAACCGGTGGAAAAATATTTTTTGAAAAAATCCCTAAGCCCCGGGGTCACAATTTAAGCAAAAATCTGACTTTGGCCAATTCACTCAAAAATGCTGCCAAACGGTTGCAAATGATCCCCGGATAGGTTTGACAGTCAAAACAGAAGGTGTTTTATCATAGGACCAGAAATCAGCCGTCAACAACTTAACCGGCGGAAAAAGATTTTTTGAAAAATCCCTAAGCCCCGGGGTCACAATTTCAGCAAAAATCTGACTTTTGCCAATTCACTCAAAAATGCTGCCAAACCCTTGCAAATGTTCCCCTGAAAGTTTTGGAAGTCGAAACAGAAGCCTTTTTATCACCTCAGAAGAAAACAGCCCTCAACAACTTAACAGGTGGAAAAAGATTTTTTGAAAAAATCCCTAAGCCCCGGGGTCACAATTTCAGCAAAAATCTGACTTTTGCCAATTCACTCAAAAATGCTGCCAAACCCTTGCAAATGCTCCCCTGAAAGTATGGCAGTCGAAACAGAAGGTTTTTTATCACAGGACAAGAAATCAGCCCTCTACAACTTAACCGGTGGAAAAAGATTTTTTGAAAAAATCCCTAAGCCCCGGGGTCACAATTTCAGCAAAAATCTGACTTTTGCCAATTCACTCAAAAATGCTGCCAAACCCTTGCAAATGCTCCCCTGAAAGTATGGCAGTCGAAACAGAAGGTTTTTTATCACAGGACAAGAAATCAGCCCTCTACAACTTAACCGGTGGAAAAAGATTTTTTGAAAAAATCCCTAAGCCCCGGGGTCAAATTTCAGCAAAAATCTGACTTTGGCCAAATCACTCAAAAATGGTGCCGAACGGTTGCAAATGATCCCCGGATAGGTTTAACGGTCGAAAAAGAAGGTTTTTTATCATAGGACCAGAAATCAGCCCTTGAAAACTTAAACGTCAGAAAAAGATTTTTTGAAAAAATCCCTAAGCCCCGGGGTCACAATTTCAGCAAAAATCTGACTTTTGCCAATACACTCCAAAATGGTGCCGAACGGTTGCAAATCTTCCCCTGAAAGTTTTGGCAGTAGAAACAGAAGGTTTTTTATCACAGGACAAGGAATCAGCCCTCAACAACTTAACCGGCGGAAAAAGATTTTTTGAAAAATCCCTAAGCCCCGGGGTCACAATTTCAGCAAAAATCTGACTTTTGCCAAGACACTCAAAAATGGTGCCGAACGGTTGCAAATGATCCCCGAAAAGGTTTGACAGTCTAAACAGAAGGTTTTTTATCATAGGACCAGAAATCAGCCCTCAACAACTTAACCGGCGGAAAAAGATTTTTTGAAAAATCCCTAAGCCCCGGGGTCACAATTTCAGCAAAAATCTGACTTTTGCCAATTCACTCAAAAATGCTGCCAAAACCTTGCAAATGTTCCCCTGAAAGTTTTGGAAGTCGAAACAGAAGCCTTTTTATCACCTCAGAAGAAATCAGCTCTCAACAACTTAACAGGTGGAAAAAGATTTTTTGAAAAAATCCCTAAGCCGGGCCCGGGGTCACAATTTCAGCAAAAATCTGACTTTTGCCAATTCACTCAAAAATGCTGCCAAACCCTTGCAAATGCTCCCCTGAAAGTATGGCAGTCGAAACAGAAGGTTTTTTATCACAGGACAAGAAATCAGCCCTCTACAACTTAACCGGTGGAAAAAGATTTTTTGAAAAAATCCCTAAGCCCCGGGGTCACAATTTCAGCAAAAATCTGACTTTGGCCAAATCACTCAAAAATGGTGCCGAACGGTTGCAAATGATCCCCGGATAGGTTTGACGGTCGAAAAAGAAGGTTTTTTATCATAGGACCAGAAATCAGCCCTTGAAAACTTAAACGTCGGAAAAAGATTTTTTGAAAAAATCCCTAAGCCCCGGGGTCACAATTTCAGCAAAAATCTGACTTTTGCCAATACACTCCAAAATGGTGCCGAACGGTTGCAAATGATTACCGGATAGGTTTGACGGTCGAAACAGAAGGTTTTTTATCATAGTACCAGAAATCAGCCCTCAACAACTTATCCGGCGGAAAAAGATTTTTTTGAAAAAATCCCTAAGCCCCGGGTCAGAATTTCAGCAAAAATCTGACTTTGGCCAATTCACTCAAAAATGCTGCCAAACCCTTGCAAATGCTCCCCTGAAAGTTTTGGAAGTCGAAACAGAAGCCTTTTTATCACAGGAGAAGAAATCAGCCCTCAACAACTTAACCGCTGGAAAAAGATTTTTTTAAAAAATCCCTAAGCCCCGGGGTCACCATTTCAGCAAAAATCTGACTTTGGCCAATTCACTCAAAAATGCTGCCAAAGCCTGGCAAATGTTCCCCTGAAAGTTTTGGAAGTCGAAACAGAAGCCTTTTTATCACCTCAGAAGAAATCAGCTCTCAACAACTTAACAGGTGGAAAAAGATTTTTTGAAAAAATCCCTAAGCCGGGCCCGGGGTCACAATTTCAGCAAAAATCTGACTTTTGCCAATTCACTCAAAAATGCTGCCAAACCCTTGCAAATGCTCCCCTGAAAGTATGGCAGTCGAAACAGAAGGTTTTTTATCACAGGACAAGAAATCAGCCCTCTACAACTTAACCGGTGGAAAAAGATTTTTTGAAAAAATCCCTAAGCCCCGGGGTCACAATTTCAGCAAAAATCTGACTTTGGCCAAATCACTCAAAAATGGTGCCGAACGGTTGCAAATGATCCCCGGATAGGTTTGACTGTCGAAAAAGAAGGTTTTTTATCATAGGACCAGAAATCAGCCCTTGAAAACTTAAACGTCGGAAAAAGATTTTTTGAAAAAATCCCTAAGCCCCGGGGTCACAATTTCAGCAAAAATCTGACTTTTGCCAATACACTCCAAAATGGTGCCGAACGGTTGCAAATGATTACCGGATAGGTTTGACGGTCGAAACAGAAGGTTTTTTATCATAGTACCAGAAATCAGCCCTCAACAACTTATCCGGCGGAAAAAGATTTTTTTGAAAAAATCCCTAAGCCCCGGGTCAGAATTTCAGCAAAAATCTGACTTTGGCCAATTCACTCAAAAATGCTGCCAAACCCTTGCAAATGCTCCCCTGAAAGTTTTGGAAGTCGAAACAGAAGCCTTTTTATCACAGGAGAAGAAATCAGCCCTCAACAACTTAACCGCTGGAAAAAGATTTTTTTAAAAAATCCCTAAGCCCCGGGGTCACCATTTCAGCAAAAATCTGACTTTGGCCAATTCACTCAAAAATGCTGCCAAAGCCTGGCAAATGTTCCCCTGAAAGTTTTGGAAGTCGAAACAGAAGCCTTTTTATCACCTCAGAAGAAATCAGCCCTCAACAACTTAACAGGTGGAAAAAGATTTTTTGAAAAAATCCCTAAACCCCGGGGTCACAATTTCAGCAAAAATCTGACTTTTGCCAATTCACTCAAAAATGCTGCCAAACCCTTGCAAATGATCCCCTGAAAGTTTTGGAAGTCGAAACAGAAGCCTTTTTATCACCGGAGAAGAAATCACCCCTCAACAACTTATCCGGCGGAAAAAGATTTTTTTGAAAAAATCCCTAAGCCCCGGGTCAGAATTTCAGCAAAAATCTGACTTTGGCCAATTCACTCAAAAATGCTGCCAAACCCTTGCAAATGCTCCCCTGAAAGTTTTGGAAGTCGAAACAGAAGCCTTTTTATCACAGGAGAAGAAATCAGCCCTCAACAACTTAACCGCTGGAAAAAGATTTTTTTAAAAAATCCCTAAGCCCCGGGGTCACCATTTCAGCAAAAATCTGACTTTTGCCAATACTCTCAAGAATGCTGCAGAACGGTTAAAAATCCTCCTCTGAAAGTTTTGGCAGTCGAAACAGAAGGTTTTTTATCAACGGACCAGAAATCAGCCCTCAACAACTTAACCGGTGGAAAAATATTTTTTGAAAAAATCCCTAAGCCCCGGGGTCACAATTTCAGCAAAAATCTGACTTTTGCCAATACACTCAAAAATGCCGCCAAACCCTTGCAAATGCTCCCCTGAAAGTTTTGTAAGTCAAAACAGAAGCCTTTTTATCACCGGAGAAGAAATCAGCCATCAACAACTTAACCGTTGGAAAAAGATTATTTGAAAAAATCCCTAAGCCCCGGGGTCACAATTTCAGCAAAAATCTGACTTTTGTCAATACACTCAAAAATGGTGCTGAACGGTTGCAAATGATCCCCGGAAATGTTTGACAGTCAAACAGAAGGTTTTTTATCATCGGACCAGGAATCAGCCCTCAACAACTTAACCGGTGGAAAAAGATTTTTTGAAAAAATCCCTAAGCCCCGGGGTCACAATTTCAGCAAAAATCTGACTTTTCCCAATTTACTCAAAAATAGTCCTGAACGGTTGCAAATGATCCCCTGAAAGGTTTGGCTGACAAACAGAAGGCTTTTTATCATAGGACCAGAAATCAGCCCTTGAAAACTTAAACGGCGGAAAAAGATTTTTTGAAAAAATCCCTAAGCCCCGGGGTCACAATTTCAGCAAAAATCTGACTTTTGCCAATACACTCAAAAATAGTCCTGAACGGTTGCAAATGATCCCCTGAAAGGTTTGACTGTCGAAACAGAAGGTTTTTTATCATAGGACCCGAAATCAGCCCTCAACAACTTAACCAGCGGGAAAAGATTTTTTGAAAAAATCCCTAAGCCCCGGGGTAAGAATTTCAGCAAAAAACTGACTTTTGCCAATTCACTCAAAAATGCTGCCAAACCCTTGCAAATCCTCCCCTGAAAGTTTTGGCAGTCGAAACAGAAGGTTTTTTATCATAGGACAAGAAATCAGCCCTCAACAACTTAACCAGCGGAAAAAGTATTTTTTGAAAAAATCCCTAAGCCCCGGGGTCACAATTTCAGCAAAAATCTGACTTTTGCCAATTCACTCAAAAATGCTGCCAAACCCTTGCAAATCCTCCCCTGAAAGTTTTGGCAGTCGAAACAGAAGGTTTTTTTATCACAGGACAAGGAATCAGCCCTCAACATCTTAACCGTTGGAAAAAGATTTTTTGAAAAAATCCCTAAGCCCCGGGGTCACAATTTTAGCAAAAATCTGACTTTTGCCAAGACACTCAAAAATGGTGCCGAACGGTTGCAAATGATCCCCGAAAAGGTTTGACAGTCGAAACAGAAGATTTTTTATCATAGGACCAGAAATCAGCCCTCAACAACTTAACCGGCGCAAAAAGATTTTTTGAAAAATCCCTAAGCCCCGGGGTCACAATTTCAGCAAAAATCTGACTTTTGCCAATTCACTCAAAAATGCTGCCAAACCCTTGCAAATCCTCCCCTGAAAGTATGGCAGTCAAAACAGAAGGTTTTTTATCACAGGACCAGAAATCAGCCCTTGAAAACTTAAACGTCGGAAAAAGATTTTTTGAAAAAATCCCTAAGGCCCGGGGTCACAATTTCAGCAAAAATCTGACTTTTGCCAATACACTCAAAAATGCTGCCAAACCCTTGCAAATGATCCCCGAAAAGTTTTGACAGTCGAAACAGAAGCCTTTTTATCACAGGAGAAGAAATCTGCCATAAACAACTTAACCGGTGGAAAAAGATTTTTTGAAAAAATCCCTAAGCCCCGGGGTCACAATTTCAGCAAAAATCTGACTTTGGCCAATTCACTCAAAAATGGTGCCGAACGGTTGCAAATGATCCCCGGATAGGTTTGACAGTCAAAACAGAAGGTTTTTTTATCATAGGACCAGAAATCAGTCCTCAACAACTTAACCGGTGGAAAAAGATTTTTTGAAAAAATCCCTAAGCCCCGGGGTCACAATTTCAGCAAAAATCTGACTTTGGCCAATTCACTCAAAAATGCTGCCAAAGCCTTGCAAATGTTCCCCTGAAAGTTTTGGAAGTCGAAACAGAAGCCTTTTTATCACCTCAGAAGAAATCAGCCCTCAACAACTTAACACGTGGAAAAAGATTTTTTGAAAAAATCCCTAAGCCCCGGGGTCAGAATTTCAGCAAAAAACTGACTTTTGCCAATTCACTCAAAAATGCTGCCAAACCCTTGCAAATCTTCCCCTGAAAGTTTTGGAAGTCGAAACAGAAGCCTTTTTATCACCTCAGAAGAAATCAGCTCTCAACAACTTAACAGGTGGAAAAAGATTTTTTGAAAAAATCCCTAAGCCGGGCCCGGGGTCACAATTTCAGCAAAAATCTGACTTTTGCCAATTCACTCAAAAATGCTGCCAAACCCTTGCAAATGCTCCCCTGAAAGTATGGCAGTCGAAACAGAAGGTTTTTTATCACAGGACAAGATATCAGCCCTCTACAACTTAACCGGTGGAAAAAGATTTTTTGAAAAAATCCCTAAGCCCCGGGGTCACAATTTCAGCAAAAATCTGACTTTGGCCAAATCACTCAAAAATGGTGCCGAACGGTTGCAAATGATCCCCGGATAGGTTTGACGGTCGAAAAAGAAGGTTTTTTATCATAGGACCAAAAATCAGCCCTTGAAAACTTAAACGTCGGAAAAAGATTTTTTGAAAAAATCCCTAAGCCCCGGGGTCACAATTTCAGCAAAAATCTGACTTTTGCCAATACACTCCAAAATGGTGCCGAACGGTTGCAAATGATTACCGGATAGGTTTGACGGTCGAAACAGAAGGTTTTTTATCATAGTACCAGAAATCAGCCCTCAACAACTTAACCGGCGGAAAAAGATTTTTTGAAAAATCCCTAAGCCCCAGGGTCACAATTTCAGCAAAAATCTGACTATTGCCAATTCACTCAAAACTGCTGCCGAACCCCTGCAAATGCTCCCCTGAAAGTTTTGGAAGTCGAAACAGAAGCCTTTTATCACCGGACAAGAAATCAGCCCTCAACACCTTAACTGGTGGAAAAATATTTTTTGAAAAAATCCCTAAGCCCCGGGGTCACAATTTCAGTAAAAATCTAACTTTTACCAATACACTCAAAAATGGTGCCGAACGGTTGCAAATGATCCCCTGAAAGTTTTGACAGTCAAAACAGAAGGTTTTTTATCATCGGACCAGCAATCAGCCCTCAACAACTTAACCGGTGGGAAAAGATTTTTTTGAAAAAATCCTTAAGCCCCGGGGTCAGAATTTCAGCAAAAATCTGACTTTTGCCAATTCACTCAAAAATGCTGCCAAACCCTTGCAAATGTTCCCCTGAACGTTATGGAAGTCGAAACAGAAGCCTTTTTATCATCGGACCAGAAATCAGCCCTCAACAACTTAACCGGTGGAAAAATATTTTTTGAAAAAATCCCTAAGCCCCGGGGTCACAATTTCAGCAAAAATCTGACTTTGGCCAATTCACTCAAAAATGCTGCCAAACGGTTGCAAATGATCCCCGGATAGGTTTGACAGTCAAAACAGAAGGTTTTTTATCACAGGACAAGAAATCAGCCCTCTACAACTTAACCGGTGGAAAAAGATTTTTTGAAAAAATCCCTAAGCCCCGGGGTCAAATTTCAGCAAAAATCTGACTTTGGCCAAATCACTCAAAAATGGTGCCGAACGGTTGCAAATGATCCCCGGATAGGTTTAACGGTCGAAAAAGAAGGTTTTTTATCATAGGACCAGAAATCAGCCCTTGAAAACTTAAACGTCAGAAAAAGATTTTTTGAAAAAATCCCTAAGCCCCGGGGTCACAATTTCAGCAAAAATCTGACTTTTGCCAATTCACTCCAAAATGGTGCCGAACGGTTGCAAATCTTCCCCTGAAAGTTTTGGCAGTAGAAACAGAAGGTTTTTTATCACAGGACAAGGAATCAGCCCTCAACAACTTAACCGGCGGAAAAAGATTTTTTGAAAAATCCCTAAGCCCCGGGGTCACAATTTCAGCAAAAATCTGACTTTTGCCAAGACACTCAAAAATGGTGCCGAACGGTTGCAAATGATCCCCGAAAAGGTTTGACAGTCTAAACAGAAGGTTTTTTATCATAGGACCAGAAATCAGCCCTCAACAACTTAACCGGCGGAAAAAGATTTTTTGAAAAATCCCTAAGCCCCAGGGTCACAATTTCAGCAAAAATCTGACTATTGCCAATTCACTCAAAACTGCTGCCGAACCCCTGCAAATGCTCCCCTGAAAGTTTTGGAAGTCGAAACAGAAGCCTTTTATCACCGGACAAGAAATCAGCCCTCAACACCTTAACTGGTGGAAAAATATTTTTTGAAAAAATCCCTAAGCCCCGGGGTCACAATTTCAGTAAAAATCTAACTTTTACCAATACACTCAAAAATGGTGCCGAACGGTTGCAAATGATCCCCTGAAAGTTTTGACAGTCAAAACAGAAGGTTTTTTATCATCGGACCAGCAATCAGCCCTCAACAACTTAACCGGTGGGAAAAGATTTTTTTGAAAAAATCCTTAAGCCCCGGGGTCAGAATTTCAGCAAAAATCTGACTTTTGCCAATTCACTCAAAAATGCTGCCAAACCCTTGCAAATGTTCCCCTGAAAGTTATGGAAGTCGAAACAGAAGCCTTTTTATCATCGGACCAGAAATCAGCCCTCAACAACTTAACCGGTGGAAAAATATTTTTTGAAAAAATCCCTAAGCCCCGGGGTCACAATTTCAGCAAAAATCTGACTTTGGCCAATTCACTCAAAAATGCTGCCAAACGGTTGCAAATGATCCCCGGATAGGTTTGACAGTCAAAACAGAAGGTTTTTTATCACAGGACAAGAAATCAGCCCTCTACAACTTAACCGGTGGAAAAAGATTTTTTGAAAAAATCCCTAAGCCCCGGGGTCAAATTTCAGCAAAAATCTGACTTTGGCCAAATCACTCAAAAATGGTGCCGAACGGTTGCAAATGATCCCCGGATAGGTTTAACGGTCGAAAAAGAAGGTTTTTTATCATAGGACCAGAAATCAGCCCTTGAAAACTTAAACGTCAGAAAAAGATTTTTTGAAAAAATCCCTAAGCCCCGGGGTCACAATTTCAGCAAAAATCTGACTTTTGCCAATTCACTCCAAAATGGTGCCGAACGGTTGCAAATCTTCCCCTGAAAGTTTTGGCAGTAGAAACAGAAGGTTTTTTATCACAGGACAAGGAATCAGCCCTCAACAACTTAACCGGCGGAAAAAGATTTTTTGAAAAATCCCTAAGCCCCGGGGTCACAATTTCAGCAAAAATCTGACTTTTGCCAAGACACTCAAAAATGGTGCCGAACGGTTGCAAATGATCCCCGAAAAGGTTTGACAGTCTAAACAGAAGGTTTTTTATCATAGGACCAGAAATCAGCCCTCAACAACTTAACCGGCGGAAAAAGATTTTTTGAAAAATCCCTAAGCCCCGGGGTCACAATTTCAGCAAAAATCTGACTTTTGCCAATTCACTCAAAAATGCTGCCAAAACCTTGCAAATGTTCCCCTGAAAGTTTTGGAAGTCGAAACAGAAGCCTTTTTATCACCTCAGAAGAAATCAGCTCTCAACAACTTAACAGGTGGAAAAAGATTTTTTGAAAAAATCCCTAAGCCGGGCCCGGGGTCACAATTTCAGCAAAAATCTGACTTTTGCCAATTCACTCAAAAATGCTGCCAAACCCTTGCAAATGCTCCCCTGAAAGTATGGCAGTCGAAACAGAAGGTTTTTTATCACAGGACAAGAAATCAGCCCTCTACAACTTAACCGGTGGAAAAAGATTTTTTGAAAAAATCCCTAAGCCCCGGGGTCACAATTTCAGCAAAAATCTGACTTTGGCCAAATCACTCAAAAATGGTGCCGAACGGTTGCAAATGATCCCCGGATAGGTTTGACGGTCGAAAAAGAAGGTTTTTTATCATAGGACCAGAAATCAGCCCTTGAAAACTTAAACGTCGGAAAAAGATTTTTTGAAAAAATCCCTAAGCCCCGGGGTCACAATTTCAGCAAAAATCTGACTTTTGCCAATACACTCCAAAATGGTGCCGAACGGTTGCAAATGATTACCGGATAGGTTTGACGGTCGAAACAGAAGGTTTTTTATCATAGTACCAGAAATCAGCCCTCAACAACTTAACCGGCGGAAAAAGATTTTTTGAAAAATCCCTAAGCCCCGGGGTCACAATTTCAGCAAAAATCTGACTTTTGCCAATACACTCCAAAATGGTGCCGAACGGTTGCAAATCTTCCCCTGAAAGTTTTGGCAGTAGAAACAGAAGGTTTTTTATCACAGGACAAGGAATCAGCCCTCAACAACTTAACCGGCGGAAAAAGATTTTTTGAAAAATCCCTAAGCCCCGGGGTCACAATTTCAGCAAAAATCTGACTTTTGCCAAGACACTCAAAAATGGTGCCGAACGGTTGCAAATGATCCCCGAAAAGGTTTGACAGTCTAAACAGAAGGTTTTTTATCATAGGACCAGAAATCAGCCCTCAACAACTTAACCGGCGGAAAAAGATTTTTTGAAAAATCCCTAAGCCCCGGGGTCACAATTTCAGCAAAAATCTGACTTTTGCCAATTCACTCAAAAATGCTGCCAAAACCTTGCAAATGTTCCCCTGAAAGTTTTGGAAGTCGAAACAGAAGCCTTTTTATCACCTCAGAAGAAATCAGCTCTCAACAACTTAACCGGCGGAAAAAGATTTTTTGAAAAAATCCCTAAGCCCCGGGGTCACAATTTCAGCAAAAATCTGACTTTCGGCAATTCACTCAAAAATGGTGCCAAATGGTTGCAAATGCTCCCCTGAAAAGTTTGGCGGTCAAAACAGAAGGCTTTTTATCACAGGACAGAAAATCCTTAACCGGCAGAAAAACATTTTTATGAAAAAGTCCCTAAGCCCCGGGGTCAAAATTTCATCAAAAATCTGACTTTCAGCAATTCACTCAAGAATGGTGCCAAATGGTTGCAAATGCTTCCCTGAGATGTTTGGCGGTTGAAACAGAAGGCTTTTTATCACAAGAAAAGAAATCAGCCCTTGACAACTTAACCGGCAGAAAAACATTTTTTTGAAAAAATCCCTAAGCCCCGGGGTCACAATTTCAGGAAAAAAATCTGACTTTTGCCAATTCACTCAAAAATGCTGCCAAACCCTTGCAAATGCTCCCCTGAAAGTTCTGGAAGTCGAAACAGAAGCCTTTTTATCACATGAGAAGAAATCAGCCATAAACAACTTAACCGGTGGAAAAAGATTTTTTGAAAAAATCCCTAAGCCCCGGGGTCACAATTTCAGCAAAAATCTGACTTTGGCCAATTCACTCAAAAATGCTGCCAAACGGTTGCAAATGATCCCCGGATAGGTTTGACAGTCAAAACAGAAGGTTTTTTATCATAGGACCAGAAATCAGCCCTCAACAACTTAACCGGCGGAAAAAGATTTTTTGAAAAAATCCCTAAGCCCCGGGGTCACAATTTCAGCAAAAATCTGAATTTTGCCAATTCACTCAAAAATGCTGCCAAACCCTTGCAATTTCTCCCCAGAAAGTTTTGGAAGTCGAAACAGAAGCCTTTTTATCACAGGAGAAGAAATCAGCCCTCAACAACTTAACCGGTGGAAAAAGATTTTTTGAAAAAATCCCTAAGCCGGGGTCACAATTTCAGCAAAAATCTGACTTTGGCCAATTCACTCAAAAATGGTGCCGAACGGTTGCAAATGATCCCCGGATAGGTTTGACAGTCAAAACAGAAGGTTTTTTATCATAGGACCAGAAATCAGCCCTCAACAATTTACCGGTGGAAAAAGATTTTTTGAAAAATCCCTAAGCCCCGGGGTCACAATGTCAGCAAAAATCTGACTTTTGCCAATACACTAAAAAAGTGCTGCCAAACCCTTGCAAATGCTCCCCTGAAATTTTTGAAAGTCGAAACAGAAGCCTTTTTATCACATGAGAAGAAATCAACCATAAACAACTTAACCGGTGGAAAAAGATTTTTTGAAAAAATCCCTAAGCCCCGGGGTCACAATGTCAGCAAAAATCTGACTTTTGCCAATACACTAAAAAAGTGCTGCCAAACCCTTGCAAATGCTCCCCTGAAATTTTTGAAAGTCGAAACAGAAGCCTTTTTATCACAGGAGAAGAAATCAGCCATAAACAACTTAACCGGTGGAAAAAGATTTTTTGAAAATATCCCTAAGCCCCGGGGTCACAATTTCAGCAAAAATCTGACTTTGGCCAATTCACTCAAAAATGCTGCCAAACCCTTGCAATTTCTCCCCTGAAAGTTTTGGCAGTCAAAACAGAAGGTTTTTTTTATCATTGGACCAGAAATCAGCCCTCAACAACTTAACCGGCGGAAAAAGATTTTTTAAAAAATCCCTAAGCCCCGGGGTCACAATTTCAGCAAAAATCTGACTTTTGCCAATTCACTCAAAAATGCTGCCAAACCCTTGCAATTTCTCCCCAGAAAGTTTTGGAAGTCGAAACAGAAGCCTTTTTATCACAGGAGAAGAAATCAGCCCTCAACAACTTAACCGGTGGAAAAAGATTTTTTGAAAAAATCCCTAAGCCATTTCACAATTTCAGCAAAAATCTGACTTTGGCCAATTCACTCAAAAATGGTGCCGAACGGTTGCAAATGATCCCCGTATAGGTTTGACAGTCAAAACAGAAGGTTTTTTTATCATAGGACCAGAAATCAGCCCTCAACAACTTAACCGGCGGAAGAAAATTTTTTGAAAAATCCCTAAGCCCCGGGGTCACAATTTCAGCAAAAATCTGACTTTTGCCAATTCACTCAAAAATGCTGCCAAACCCTTGCAAATGCTCCCCATAAAGTTTTGGAAGTCGAAACAGAAGCCTTTTTATCACATGAGAAGAAATCAGCCATAAACAACTTAACCGTTGGAAAAAGATTTTTTGAAAAAATCCCTAAGCCCCGGGGTCACAATTTCAGCAAAAATCTGACTTTGGCCAATTCACTCAAAAATGCTGCCGAACGGTTGCAAATGATCCCGTATAGGATTGACAGTCAAAACAGAAGGTTTTTTTTATCATAGGACCAGAAATCAGCCCTCAAAAACTTAACCGGCGGAAGAAGATTTTTTGAAAAATCCCTAAGCCCCGGGGTCACAATTTCAGCAAAAATCTGACTTTTGCCAATTCACTCAAAAATGCTGCCAAACCCTTGCAAATGCTCCCCTGAAATTTTTGGAAGTCGAAACAGAAGCCTTTTTATCACAGGAGAAGAAATCAGCCATAAACAACTTAACCGGTGGAAAAAGATTTTTTGAAAAAATCCCTAAGCCCCGGGGTCACAATTTCAGCAAAAATCTGACTTTTGCCAATACACTAAAAAAGTGCTGCCAAACCCTTGCAAATGCTCCCCTGAAATTTTTGAAAGTCGAAACAGAAGCCTTTTTATCACAGGAGAAGAAATCAGCCATAAACAACTTAACTGGTGGAAAAAGATTTTTTGAAAAAATCCCTAAGCCCCGGGGTCACAATTTCAGCAAAAATCTGACTTTTGCCAATTCACTCAAAAATGCTGCCAAACCCTTGCAATTTCTCCCCTGAAAGTTTTGGCAGTCAAAACAGAAGGTTTTTTATCATTGGACCAGAAATCAGCCCTCAACAACTTAACCGGCGGAAAAAGATTTTTTGAAAAATCCCTAAGCCCCGGGGTCACAATTTCAGCAAAAATCTGACTTTGACCAATTCACTCAAAAATGGTGCCGAACGGTTGCAAATGATCCCCGGATAGGTTTGACAGTCAAAACACAAGGTTTTTTATCATAGGACCAGAAATCAGCCCTCAACAACTTAAACGGCGGAAAAATATTTTTTTGAAAAAATCCGTAAGCCCCGGGGTCACAAATTCAGCAAAAATCTGACTTTTGCCAATTCACTCAAAAATGGTGCCAAACCCTTGCAAATGCTCCCCTGAAAGTTTTGGAAGTCGAAACAGAAGCCTTTTTATCACATGAGAAGAAATCAGCCATAAACAACTTAACCGGTGGAAAAAGATTTTTTGAAAAAATTCCTAATCCCCGGGGTCACAATTTCAGCAAAAATCTGACTTTTGTCAATACACTCAAAAATGGTGCCGAACGGTTGCAAATGATCCTCGGAAAGGTTTGACATTCAAAACATAAGGTTTTTTATCATCGGACCAGAAATCAGCCCTCAACAACTTAACCGGTGGAATTTTTTTTTTTTGAAAAAATCCCTATGGCCCGGGGTCACAATTTCAGCAAAAATCTGACTTTTGCCAATTCACTCAAAAATTCTGCCAAACCCTTGCAAATGCACCCCTGAAATTTTTGGAAGTCGAAACAGAAGCCTTTTTATTACAGGAGAAGAAATCAGCCATCAACAACTTAACCGGCAGAAAAATATTTTTTTGAAAAAATCCCTAAGCCCCGGGGTCAGAATTTCAGCAAAAATCTGACTTTTGCAAATTCACTCAAAAATGCTGCCAAACCCTTGCAAATCCT
This sequence comes from Podarcis gaigeae, assembly GCF_964106915.1. Lineage (NCBI taxonomy): Eukaryota > Metazoa > Chordata > Lepidosauria > Squamata > Lacertidae > Podarcis > Podarcis gaigeae. The sequence continues at coordinate 458,858 of NW_028153443.1, forward strand.
CCCCTGAAAGTTTTGGAAGTCGAAACAGAAGCCTTTTTATCACAGGAGAAGAAATCAGCCATAAAAAACTTAACCGGTGGAAAAAGATTTTTTGAAAAAATCCCTAAGCCCCGGGGTCACAATTTCAGCAAAAATCTGACTTTGGCCAATTCACTCAAAACTGCTGCCAAACCATTGCAAATCCTCCCCTGAAAGTTTTGGCAGTCGAAATAGAAGGTTTCTTATCACAGGACAAGAAATCAGCCCTCAACAACTTGGACCGTTGGAAAAAGATTTTTTGAAAAAATCCCTAAGCCCCGGGGTCACAATTTCAGCAAAAATCTGACTTTGGCCAATTCACTCAAAAATGCTGCTGAATGGTTGCAAATGATCGCCGGATAGTTTTGACAGTCAAAACCGAAGGTTTTTTATCATAGGACCAGAAATCAGCCCTCAACAACTTAACTGGCGGAAAAATATTTTTTTGAAAAAATCCCTAAGCCCCGGGGTCACAATTTCAGCAAAAATCTGACTTTTGCCAATTCACTCAAAAATGCTGCCAAACCCTTGCAATTTCTCCCCTGAAAGTTTTGGCAGTCAAAACAGAAGGTTTTTTATCCCAGGACAAAAAATCAGCCCTCAACAACTTAACTGTTGGAAAAGGATTTTTTGAAAAAATTCCTAATCCCCGGGGTCACAATTTCAGCAAAAATCTGACTTTTGTCAATACACTCAAAAATGGTGCCGAACGGATGCAAATGATCCCCGGATAGGTTTGACAGTCAAAACAGAAGGTTTTTTATCATAGGACCAGAAATCAGCCCTCAACAACTTAAACGGCGGAAAAATATTTTTTTGAAAAAATCCGTAAGCCCCGGGGTCACAAATTCAGCAAAAATCTGACTTTGGCCAATTCACTCAAAAATGGTGTCAAACCCTTGCAAATGCTCCCCTGAAAGTTTTGGAAGTCGAAACAGAAGCCTTTTTATCACATGAGAAGAAATCAGCCATAAACAACTTAACCGGTGGAAAAAGATTTTTTGAAAAAATTCCTAATCCCCGGGGTCACAATTTCAGCAAAAATCTGACTTTTGTCAATACACTCAAAAATGGTGCCGAACGGTTGCAAATGATCCTCGGAAAGGTTTGACATTCAAAACATAAGGTTTTTTATCATCGGACCAGAAATCAGCCCTCAACAACTTAACCGGTGGAATTTTTTTTTTTTGAAAAAATCCCTATGGCCCGGGGTCACAATTTCAGCAAAAATCTGACTTTTGCCAATTCACTCAAAAATTCTGCCAAACCCTTGCAAATGCACCCCTGAAATTTTTGGAAGTCGAAACAGAAGCCTTTTTATTACAGGAGAAGAAATCAGCCCTCAACAACTTAACCGGTGGAATTTTTTTTTTTGAAAAAATCCCTATGGCCCGGGGTCACAATTTCAGCAAAAATCTGACTTTTGCCAATTCACTCAAAAATTCTGCCAAACCCTTGCAAATGCACCCCTGAAATTTTTGGAAGTCGAAACAGAAGCCTTTTTATTACAGGAGAAGAAATCAGCCATCAACAACTTAACCGGCAGAAAAATATTTTTTTGAAAAAATCCCTAAGCCCCGGGGTCAGAATTTCAGCAAAAATCTGACTTTTGCAAATTCACTCAAAAATGCTGCCAAACCCTTGCAAATCCTCCCCTGAAAGTTTTGGAAGTCGAAACAGAAGCCTTTTTATCACAGGAGAAGAAATCAGCCATAAAAAACTTAACCGGTGGAAAAAGATTTTTTGAAAAAATCCCTAAGCCCCGGGGTCACAATTTCAGCAAAAATCTGACTTTGGCCAATTCACTCAAAACTGCTGCCAAACCATTGCAAATCCTCCCCTGAAAGTTTTGGCAGTCGAAATAGAAGGTTTCTTATCACAGGACAAGAAATCAGCCCTCAACAACTTGGACCGTTGGAAAAAGATTTTTTGAAAAAATCCCTAAGCCCCGGGGTCACAATTTCAGCAAAAATCTGACTTTGGCCAATTCACTCAAAAATGCTGCTGAATGGTTGCAAATGATCGCCGGATAGTTTTGACAGTCAAAACCGAAGGTTTTTTATCATAGGACCAGAAATCAGCCCTCAACAACTTAACTGGCGGAAAAATATTTTTTTGAAAAAATCCCTAAGCCCCGGGGTCACAATTTCAGCAAAAATCTGACTTTTGCCAATTCACTCAAAAATGCTGCCAAACCCTTGCAATTTCTCCCCTGAAAGTTTTGGCAGTCAAAACAGAAGGTTTTTTATCCCAGGACAAAAAATCAGCCCTCAACAACTTAACTGTTGGAAAAGGATTTTTTGAAAAAATTCCTAATCCCCGGGGTCACAATTTCAGCAAAAATCTGACTTTTGTCAATACACTCAAAAATGGTGCCGAACGGATGCAAATGATCCCCGGATAGGTTTGACAGTCAAAACAGAAGGTTTTTTATCATAGGACCAGAAATCAGCCCTCAACAACTTAAACGGCGGAAAAATATTTTTTTGAAAAAATCCGTAAGCCCCGGGGTCACAAATTCAGCAAAAATCTGACTTTGGCCAATTCACTCAAAAATGGTGTCAAACCCTTGCAAATGCTCCCCTGAAAGTTTTGGAAGTCGAAACAGAAGCCTTTTTATCACATGAGAAGAAATCAGCCATAAACAACTTAACCGGTGGAAAAAGATTTTTTGAAAAAATTCCTAATCCCCGGGGTCACAATTTCAGCAAAAATCTGACTTTTGTCAATACACTCAAAAATGGTGCCGAACGGTTGCAAATGATCCTCGGAAAGGTTTGACATTCAAAACATAAGGTTTTTTATCATCGGACCAGAAATCAGCCCTCAACAACTTAACCGGTGGAATTTTTTTTTTTTGAAAAAATCCCTATGGCCCGGGGTCACAATTTCAGCAAAAATCTGACTTTTGCCAATTCACTCAAAAATTCTGCCAAACCCTTGCAAATGCACCCCTGAAATTTTTGGAAGTCGAAACAGAAGCCTTTTTATTACAGGAGAAGAAATCAGCCATCAACAACTTAACCGGCAGAAAAATATTTTTTTGAAAAAATCCCTAAGCCCCGGGGTCAGAATTTCAGCAAAAATCTGACTTTTGCAAATTCACTCAAAAATGCTGCCAAACCCTTGCAAATCCTCCCCTGAAAGTTTTGGAAGTCGAAACAGAAGCCTTTTTATCACAGGAGAAGAAATCAGCCATAAAAAACTTAACCGGTGGAAAAAGATTTTTTGAAAAAATCCCTAAGCCCCGGGGTCACAATTTCAGCAAAAGTCTGACTTTGGCCAATTCACTCAAAACTGCTGCCAAACCATTGCAAATCCTCCCCTGAAAGTTTTGGCAGTCGAAATAGAAGGTTTCTTATCACAGGACAAGAAATCAGCCCTCAACAACTTGGACCGTTGGAAAAAGATTTTTTGAAAAAATCCCTAAGCCCCGGGGTCACAATTTCAGCAAAAATCTGACTTTGGCCAATTCACTCAAAAATGCTGCCGAATGGTTGCAAATGATCGCCGGATAGTTTTGACAGTCAAAACCGAAGGTTTTTTATCATAGGACCAGAAATCAGCCCTCAACAACTTAACCGGCGGAAAAATATTTTTTTGAAAAAATCCCTAAGCCCCGGGGTCAGAATTTCAGCAAAAATCTGACTTTTGCCAATTCACTCAAAAATGCTGCCAAACCCTTGCAAATCCTCCCCTGAAAGTTTTGGCAGTCGAAACAGAAGGTTTTTTATCCCAGGACAAAAAATCAGCCCTCAACAACTTAACTGTTGGAAAAGGATTTTTTGAAAAAATTCCTAATCCCCGGGGTCACAATTTCAGCAAAAATCTGACTTTTGTCAATACACTCAAAAATGGTGCCGAACGGATGCAAATGATCCTCGGAAAGGTTTGACATTCAAAACAGAAGGTTTTTTATCATCGGACCAGAAATCAGCCCTCAACAACTTAACCGGCGGAAGAAGATTTTTTGAAAAAATCCCTAAGCCCCGGGGTCACAATTTCAGCAAAAATCTGACTTTGGCCAATTCACTCAAAAATGGTCCCGAATGGTTGTAAATGATCCCCGGATAGGTTTGACAGTCAAAACAGAAGGTTTTTTATCATTGGACCAGAAATGAGCCCTCAACAACTTATCCAGCGGAAAAATATTTTTTTGAAAAAATCCTTAAGCCCCGGGGTCACAATTTCAGCAAAAATCTGACTTTTGCCAATTCACTCACAAATGCTGCCAAACGGTTGCAAATGATCCCCGGAAAGATTTGACAGTCAAAACAGAAGCCTTTTTATCACAGGAGAAGAAATCAGCCCTCAACAACTTAACCGTTGGAAAGAGTTTTTTTGAAAAAATCCCTAAGCCCCGGGGTCACAATTTCAGCAAAAATCTGACTTTGACCAATTCACTCAAAAATGCTGCCAAACCCTTGCAATTTCTCCCCTGAAAGTTTTGGCAGTCAAAACAGAAGGATTTTTATCATAGGACCAGAAATCAGCCCTCAACAACTTAACCGGCGGAAAAATATTTTTTGAAAAAATCCCTAAGCCCCGGGGTCACAATTTCAGCAAAAATATGACTTTTGCCAATTCACTCAAAAATGGTGCCAAACCGTTGCAAATGCTCCCCTGAAAGTTTTGGAAGTCGAAACAGAAGCCTTTTTATCACAGGAGAAGAAATCAGCCCTCAACAACTTAACCGGTGGAAAAAGATTTTTTGAAAAATCCATAAGCCCGGGGGTCACAATTTCAGCAAAAATCTGACTTTGGCCAATTCACTCAAAAATGGTGCCGAACGGTTGCACATGATCCCCGTATAGGTTTGACAGTCAAAACAGAAGGTTTTTTTATCATAGGACCAGAAATCAGCCCTCAACAACTTAACCGGCGGAAAAATATTTTTTGAAAAAATCCCTAAGCCCCGGGGTCACAATTTCAGCAAAAATCTGACTTTTGCCAATTCACTCACAAATGCTGCCAAACGGTTGCAAATGATCCCCGGAAAGATTTGACAGTCAAAACAGAAGCCTTTTTATCACAGGAGAAGAAATCAGCCCTCAACAACTTAACCGGTGGAAAAAGATTTTTTGAAAAATCCCTAAGCCCCGGGGTCACAATTTCAGCAAAAATCTGACTTTGGCCAATTCACTCAAAAATGGTGCCGAACGGGTGCACATGATCCCCGTATAGCTTTGGCAGTCAAAAAAGAAGGTTTTTTTATCATATGACCAGAAATCAGCCCTCAACAACTTATCCAGCGGAAAAATATTTTTTTGAAAAATCCGTAAGTCCCGGGGTCAAAATGTCAGCAAAAATCTGACTTTTGCCAATTCACTCAAAAATGCTGCCAAACCCTTGCAAATGCTCCCCTGAAATTTTTGGAAGTCGAAACAGAAGCCTTTTTATCACAGGAGAAGAAATCAGCCATAAACAACTTAACCGGTGGAAAAAGATTTTTTGAAAAAATCCCTAAGCCCCGGGGTTACAATTTCAGCAAAAATCTGACTTTTGGCAATTCACTCAAAAATGCTGCTAAACCCTTGCAAATGCTCCCCTGAAAGTTTTGTCAGTCGAAACAGAAGCCTTTTTATCACAGGAGAAGAAATCAGCCCTCAACAACTTAACCGTTGGAAAAGGTTTTTTTGAAAAAATCCCTAAGCCCCGGGGTCACAATTTCAGCAAAAATCTGACTTTTGCCAATTCACTCAAAAATGGTGCCAAACCCTTGCAAATGCTCCCCTGAAAGTTTTGGAAGTCGAAACAGAAGCCTTTTTATCACAGGAGAAGAAATCAGCCCTCAACAACTTAACCGGTGGAAAAAGATTTTTTGAAAAATCCCTAAGCCCCGGGGTCACAATTTTGGCAAAAATCTGACTTTGGCCAATTCACTCAAAAATGGTGCCGAACGGTTGCACATGATCCCCGTATAGGTTTGACAGTCAAAACAGAAGGTTTTTTTATCATATGACCAGAAATCAGCCCTCAACAACTTATCCAGCGGAAAAATATTTTTTTGAAAAATCCCTAAGCCCCGGGGTCACAATTTCAGCAAAAATCTGACTTTGGCCAATTCACTCAAAAATGGTCCCGAACGGTTGTAAATGATCCCCGGATAGGTTTGACAGTCAAAACAGAAGGTTTTTTATCACAGGAGAAGAAATCAGCCCTCAACAACTTAACCGGTGGAAAGAGTTTTTTTGAAAAAATCTCTAAGCCCCGGGTTCACAATTTCAGCAAAAATCTGACTTTGACCAATTCACTCAAAAATGCTGCCAAACCCTTGCAATTTCTCCCCTGAAAGTTTTGGCAGTCAAAACAGAAGGATTTTTATCATAGGACCAGAAATCAGCCCTCAACAACTTAACCGGCGGAAAAATATTTTTTGAAAAAATCCCTAAGCCCCGGGGTCACAATTTCAGCAAAAATCTGACTTTTGCCAATTCACTCACAAATGCTGCCAAACGGTTGCAAATGATCCCCGGAAAGATTTGACAGTCAAAACAGAAGCCTTTTTATCACAGGAGAAGAAATCAGCCCTCAACAACTTAACCGTTGGAAAAAGTTCCGGGGTCACAATTTCAGCAAAAATCTGACTTTTGCCAATTCACTCAAAAATGGTGCCAAACCCTTGCAAATGCTCCACTGAAAGTTTTGGCAGTCAAAACAGAAGGATTTTTATCATAGGACCAGAAATCAGCCCTCAACAACTTAACCGGCGGAAAAATATTTTTTGAAAAAATCCCTAAGCCCCGGGGTCACAATTTCAGCAAAAATATGACTTTTGCCAATTCACTCAAAAATGGTGCCAAACCGTTGCAAATGCTCCCCTGAAAGTTTTGGAAGTCGAAACAGAAGCCTTTTTATCACAGGAGAAGAAATCAGCCCTCAACAACTTAACCGGTGGAAAAAGATTTTTTGAAAAAATCCCTAAGCCCCGGGGTCACAATTTTGGCAAAAATCTGACTTTCGCCAATTCACTCAAAAATGGTGCCGAACGGTTGCACATGATCCCCGTATAGGTTTGACAGTCAAAACAGAAGGTTTTTTTATCATATGACCAGAAATCAGCCCTCAACAACTTAACCGGTGGAAAGAGTTTTTTTGAAAAAATCCCTAAGCCCCGGTTTCACAATTTCAGCAAAAATCTGACTTTGACCAATTCACTCAAAAATGCTGCCAAACCCTTGCAATTTCTCCCCTGAAAGTTTTGGCAGTCAAAACAGAAGGATTTTTATCATAGGACCAGAAATCAGCCCTCAACAACTTAACCGGCGGAAAAATATTTTTTGAAAAAATCCCTAAGCCCCGGGGTCACAATTTCAGCAAAAATCTGACTTTTGCCAATTCACTCACAAATGCTGCCAAACGGTTGCAAATGATCCCCGGAAAGATTTGACAGTCAAAACAGAAGCCTTTTTATCACAGGAGAAGAAATCAGCCCTCAACAACTTAACCGTTGGAAAAGGTTTTTTTGAAAAAATCCCTAAGCCCCGGGGTCACAATTTCAGCAAAAATCTGACTTTTGCCAATTCACTCAAAAATGGTGCCAAACCCTTGCAAATGCTCCCCTGAAAGTTTTGGAAGTCGAAACAGAAGCCTTTTTATCACAGGAGAAGAAATCAGCCCTCAACAACTTAACCGGTGGAAAAAGATTTTTTGAAAAATCCCTAAGCCCCGGGGTCACAATTTTGGCAAAAATCTGACTTTCGCCAATTCACTCAAAAATGGTGCCGAACGGTTGCACATGATCCCCGTATAGGTTTGACAGTCAAAACAGAAGGTTTTTTTATCATATGACCAGAAATCAGCCCTCAACAACTTATCCAGCGGAAAAATATTTTTTTGAAAAATCCCTAAGCCCCGGGGTCACAATTTCAGCAAAAATCTGACTTTGGCCAATTCACTCAAAAATGCTGCCAAACCCTTGCAAATGCTCCCCTGAAATTTTTGGAAGTCGAAACAGAAGCCTTTTTATCACATGAGAAGAAATCAGCCATAAACAACTTAACCGGTGGAAAAAGATTTTTTGAAAAAATCCCTAAGCCCCGGGGTCACAATTTCAGCAAAAATCTGACTTTTGCCAATTCACTCACAAATGCTGCCAAACGGTTGCAAATGATCCCCAGAAAGATTTGACAGTCAAAACAGAAGCCTTTTTATCACAGGAGAAGAAACCAGCCCTCAACAACTTAACCGTTGGAAAAGGTTTTTTTGAAAAAATCCCTAAGCCCCGGGGTCACAATTTCAGCAAAAATCTGACTTTTGCCAATTCACTCAAAAATGGTGCCAAACCCTTGCAAATGCTCCCCTGAAAGTTTTGGAAGTCGAAACAGAAGCCTTTTTATCACAGGAGAAGAAATCAGACCTCAACAACTTAACCGGTGGAAAAAGATTTTTTGAAAAATCCCTAAGCCCCGGGGTCACAATTTTGGCAAAAATCTGACTTTGGCCAATTCACTCAAAAATGGTGTCAAACCCTTGCAAATGCTCCCCTGAAAGTTTTGGCAGTCGAAACAGAAGGTTTTTTTATCATATGACCAGAAATCAGCCCTCAACAACTTATCCAGCGGAAAAATATTTTTTTGAAAAATCCCTAAGCCCCGGGGTCACAATTTCAGCAAAAATCTGACTTTTGCCAATTCACTCAAAAATGCTGCCAAACCCTTGCAAATGCTCCCCTGAAATTTTTGGAAGTCGAAACAGAAGCCTTTTTATCACATGAGAAGAAATCAGCCATAAACAACTTAACCGGTGGAAAAAGATTTTTTGAAAAAATCCCTAAGCCCCGGGGTCACAATGTCAGCAAAAATCTGACTTTTGCCAATACACTAAAAAATGCTGCCAAACCCTTGCAAATGCTCCCCTGAAATTTTTGGAAGTCGAAACAGAAGCCTTTTTATCACATGAGAAGAAATCAGCCCTCAACAACTTAACCGGTGGAAAAAGATTTTTTGAAAAATCCCTAAGCCCCGGGGTCACAATTTTGGCAAAAATCTGACTTTGGCCAATTCACTCAAAAATGGTGTCAAACCCTTGCAAATGCTCCCCTGAAAGTTTTGGCAGTCGAAACAGAAGCCTTTTTATCACAGGAGAAGAAATCAGCCCTCAACAACTTAACCATTGGAAAAAGATTTTTTGAAAAAATCCCTAAGCCCCGGGGTCACAATTTTGGCAAAAATCTGACTTTCGCCAATTCACTCAAAAATGGTGCCGAACGGTTGCACATGATCCCCGTATAGGTTTGACAGTCAAAACAGAAGGTTTTTTTATCATATGACCAGAAATCAGCCCTCAACAACTTAACCGGTGGAAAGAGTTTTTTTGAAAAAATCCCTAAGCCCCGGTTTCACAATTTCAGCAAAAATCTGACTTTGACCAATTCACTCAAAAATGCTGCCAAACCCTTGCAATTTCTCCCCTGAAAGTTTTGGCAGTCAAAACAGAAGGATTTTTATCATAGGACCAGAAATCAGCCCTCAACAACTTAACCGGCGGAAAAATATTTTTTGAAAAAATCCCTAAGCCCCGGGGTCACAATTTCAGCAAAAATCTGACTTTTGCCAATTCACTCACAAATGCTGCCAAACGGTTGCAAATGATCCCCGGAAAGATTTGACAGTCAAAACAGAAGCCTTTTTATCACAGGAGAAGAAATCAGCCCTCAACAACTTAACCGTTGGAAAAGGTTTTTTTGAAAAAATCCCTAAGCCCCGGGGTCACAATTTCAGCAAAAATCTGACTTTTGCCAATTCACTCAAAAATGGTGCCAAACCCTTGCAAATGCTCCCCTGAAAGTTTTGGAAGTCGAAACAGAAGCCTTTTTATCACAGGAGAAGAAATCAGCCCTCAACAACTTAACCGGTGGAAAAAGATTTTTTGAAAAATCCCTAAGCCCCGGGGTCACAATTTTGGCAAAAATCTGACTTTCGCCAATTCACTCAAAAATGGTGCCGAACGGTTGCACATGATCCCCGTATAGGTTTGACAGTCAAAACAGAAGGTTTTTTTATCATATGACCAGAAATCAGCCCTCAACAACTTATCCAGCGGAAAAATATTTTTTTGAAAAATCCCTAAGCCCCGGGGTCACAATTTCAGCAAAAATCTGACTTTTGCCAATTCACTCAAAAATGCTGCCAAACCCTTGCAAATGCTCCCCTGAAATTTTTGGAAGTCGAAACAGAAGCCTTTTTATCACATGAGAAGAAATCAGCCATAAACAACTTAACCGGTGGAAAAAGATTTTTTGAAAAAATCCCTAAGCCCCGGGGTCACAATTTCAGCAAAAATCTGACTTTTGCCAATTCACTCACAAATGCTGCCAAACGGTTGCAAATGATCCCCAGAAAGATTTGACAGTCAAAACAGAAGCCTTTTTATCACAGGAGAAGAAACCAGCCCTCAACAACTTAACCGTTGGAAAAGGTTTTTTTGAAAAAATCCCTAAGCCCCGGGGTCACAATTTCAGCAAAAATCTGACTTTTGCCAATTCACTCAAAAATGGTGCCAAACCCTTGCAAATGCTCCCCTGAAAGTTTTGGAAGTCGAAACAGAAGCCTTTTTATCACAGGAGAAGAAATCAGACCTCAACAACTTAACCGGTGGAAAAAGATTTTTTGAAAAATCCCTAAGCCCCGGGGTCACAATTTTGGCAAAAATCTGACTTTGGCCAATTCACTCAAAAATGGTGTCAAACCCTTGCAAATGCTCCCCTGAAAGTTTTGGCAGTCGAAACAGAAGGTTTTTTTATCATATGACCAGAAATCAGCCCTCAACAACTTATCCAGCGGAAAAATATTTTTTTGAAAAATCCCTAAGCCCCGGGGTCACAATTTCAGCAAAAATCTGACTTTTGCCAATTCACTCAAAAATGCTGCCAAACCCTTGCAAATGCTCCCCTGAAATTTTTGGAAGTCGAAACAGAAGCCTTTTTATCACATGAGAAGAAATCAGCCATAAACAACTTAACCGGTGGAAAAAGATTTTTTGAAAAAATCCCTAAGCCCCGGGGTCACAATGTCAGCAAAAATCTGACTTTTGCCAATACACTAAAAAATGCTGCCAAACCCTTGCAAATGCTCCCCTGAAATTTTTGGAAGTCGAAACAGAAGCCTTTTTATCACATGAGAAGAAATCAGCCCTCAACAACTTAACCGGTGGAAAAAGATTTTTTGAAAAATCCCTAAGCCCCGGGGTCACAATTTTGGCAAAAATCTGACTTTGGCCAATTCACTCAAAAATGGTGTCAAACCCTTGCAAATGCTCCCCTGAAAGTTTTGGCAGTCGAAACAGAAGCCTTTTTATCACAGGAGAAGAAATCAGCCCTCAACAACTTAACCATTGGAAAAAGATTTTTTGAAAAAATCCCTAAGGCCCGGGGTCACAATTTCAGCAAAAATCTGACTTTGGCCAATTCACTCAAAAATGGTCCCGAACGGTTGTAAATGATCCCCGGATATGTTTGACAGTCAAAACAGAAGGTTTTTTATCATAGGACCAGAAATCAGCCCTCAACAACTTAAACGGCGGAAAAATATTTTTTTGAAAAAATCCCTGAGCCCCGGGGTCACAATTTCAGCAAAAATCTGACTTTTGCCAATTCACTCAAAAATGGTGTCAAACCCTTGCAAATGCTCCCCTGAAAGTTTTGGAAGTCGAAACAGAAGCCTTTTTATCACAGGAGAAGAAATAAGCCATAAACAACTTAACCGGTGGAAAAAGATTTTTTGAAAAAATCCCTAAGCCCCGGGGTCACAATTTCAGCAAAAATCTGACTTTTGGCAATTCACTCAAAAATGCTGCTAAACCCTTGCAAATGCTCCCCTGAAAGTTTTGGCAGTCGAAACAGAAGCCTTTTTATCACAGGAGAAGAAATCAGCCCTCAACAACTTAACCGTTGGAAAAAGATTTTTTGAAAAAATCCCTAAGCCCCGGGGTCACAATTTCAGCAAAAATCTGACTTTGGCCAATTCACTCAAAAATGGTCCCGAACGGTTGTAAATGATCCCCGGATAGGTTTGACAGTCAAAACAGAAGGTTTTTTATCACAGGAGAAGAAATCAGCCCTCAACAACTTAACCGGTGGAAAGAGTTTTTTTGAAAAAATCCCTAAGCCCCGGGTTCACAATTTCAGCAAAAATCTGACTTTGACCAATTCACTCAAAAATGCTGCCAAACCCTTGCAATTTCTCCCCTGAAAGTTTTGGCAGTCAAAACAGAAGCCTTTTTATCACAGGAGAAGAAATCAGCCCTCAACAACTTAACCGGTGGAAAAAGATTTTTTGAAAAATCCCTAAGCCCCGGGGTCACAATTTCAGCAAAAATCTGACTTTTGCCAATTCACTCAAAAATGCTGCCAAACCCTTGCAAATGCTCCCCTGAAATTTTTGGAAGTCGAAACAGAAGCCTTTTTATCACATGAGAAGAAATCAGCCATAAACAACTTAACCGGTGGAAAAAGATTTTTTGAAAAAATCCCTAAGCCCCGGGGTCACAATTTCAGCAAAAATCTGACTTTTGCCAATTCACTCACAAATGCTGCCAAACGGTTGCAAATGATCCCCAGAAAGATTTGACAGTCAAAACAGAAGCCTTTTTATCACAGGAGAAGAAACCAGCCCTCAACAACTTAACCGTTGGAAAAGGTTTTTTTGAAAAAATCCCTAAGCCCCGGGGTCACAATTTCAGCAAAAATCTGACTTTTGCCAATTCACTCAAAAATGGTGCCAAACCCTTGCAAATGCTCCCCTGAAAGTTTTGGAAGTCGAAACAGAAGCCTTTTTATCACAGGAGAAGAAATCAGACCTCAACAACTTAACCGGTGGAAAAAGATTTTTTGAAAAATCCCTAAGCCCCGGGGTCACAATTTTGGCAAAAATCTGACTTTGGCCAATTCACTCAAAAATGGTGTCAAACCCTTGCAAATGCTCCCCTGAAAGTTTTGGCAGTCGAAACAGAAGGTTTTTTTATCATATGACCAGAAATCAGCCCTCAACAACTTATCCAGCGGAAAAATATTTTTTTGAAAAATCCCTAAGCCCCGGGGTCACAATTTCAGCAAAAATCTGACTTTTGCCAATTCACTCAAAAATGCTGCCAAACCCTTGCAAATGCTCCCCTGAAATTTTTGGAAGTCGAAACAGAAGCCTTTTTATCACATGAGAAGAAATCAGCCCTCAACAACTTAACCGGTGGAAAAAGATTTTTTGAAAAATCCCTAAGCCCCGGGGTCACAATTTTGGCAAAAATCTGACTTTTGCCAATTCACTCAAAAATGGTGCCAAACCCTTGCAAATGCTCCCCTGAAAATTTTGGAAGTCGAAACAGAAGCCTTTTTATCACAGGAGAAGAAATCAGCCCTCAACAACTTAACCGGTGGAAAAAGATTTTTTGAAAAAATCCCTAAGCCCCGGGGTCACAATTTTGGCAAAAATCTGACTTTCGCCAATTCACTCAAAAATGGTGCCGAACGGTTGCACATGATCCCCGTATAGGTTTGACAGTCAAAACAGAAGGTTTTTTTATCATATGACCAGAAATCAGCCCTCAACAACTTAACCGGTGGAAAGAGTTTTTTTGAAAAAATCCCTAAGCCCCGGTTTCACAATTTCAGCAAAAATCTGACTTTGACCAATTCACTCAAAAATGCTGCCAAACCCTTGCAATTTCTCCCCTGAAAGTTTTGGCAGTCAAAACAGAAGGATTTTTATCATAGGACCAGAAATCAGCCCTCAACAACTTAACCGGCGGAAAAATATTTTTTGAAAAAATCCCTAAGCCCCGGGGTCACAATTTCAGCAAAAATCTGACTTTTGCCAATTCACTCACAAATGCTGCCAAACGGTTGCAAATGATCCCCGGAAAGATTTGACAGTCAAAACAGAAGCCTTTTTATCACAGGAGAAGAAATCAGCCCTCAACAACTTAACCGTTGGAAAAGGTTTTTTTGAAAAAATCCCTAAGCCCCGGGGTCACAATTTCAGCAAAAATCTGACTTTTGCCAATTCACTCAAAAATGGTGCCAAACCCTTGCAAATGCTCCCCTGAAAGTTTTGGAAGTCGAAACAGAAGCCTTTTTATCACAGGAGAAGAAATCAGCCCTCAACAACTTAACCGGTGGAAAAAGATTTTTTGAAAAATCCCTAAGCCCCGGGGTCACAATTTTGGCAAAAATCTGACTTTGGCCAATTCACTCAAAAATGGTGCCGAACGGTTGCACATGATCCCCGTATAGGTTTGACAGTCAAAACAGAAGGTTTTTTTATCATATGACCAGAAATCAGCCCTCAACAACTTATCCAGCGGAAAAATATTTTTTTGAAAAATCCCTAAGCCCCGGGGTCACAATTTCAGCAAAAATCTGACTTTTGCCAATTCACTCAAAAATGCTGCCAAACCCTTGCAAATGCTCCCCTGAAATTTTTGGAAGTCGAAACAGAAGCCTTTTTATCACATGAGAAGAAATCAGCCATAAACAACTTAACCGGTGGAAAAAGATTTTTTGAAAAAATCCCTAAGCCCCGGGGTCACAATTTCAGCAAAAATCTGACTTTTGCCAATTCACTCACAAATGCTGCCAAACGGTTGCAAATGATCCCCAGAAAGATTTGACAGTCAAAACAGAAGCCTTTTTATCACAGGAGAAGAAACCAGCCCTCAACAACTTAACCGTTGGAAAAGGTTTTTTTGAAAAAATCCCTAAGCCCCGGGGTCACAATTTCAGCAAAAATCTGACTTTTGCCAATTCACTCAAAAATGGTGCCAAACCCTTGCAAATGCTCCCCTGAAAGTTTTGGAAGTCGAAACAGAAGCCTTTTTATCACAGGAGAAGAAATCAGACCTCAACAACTTAACCGGTGGAAAAAGATTTTTTGAAAAATCCCTAAGCCCCGGGGTCACAATTTTGGCAAAAATCTGACTTTGGCCAATTCACTCAAAAATGGTGTCAAACCCTTGCAAATGCTCCCCTGAAAGTTTTGGCAGTCGAAACAGAAGGTTTTTTTATCATATGACCAGAAATCAGCCCTCAACAACTTATCCAGCGGAAAAATATTTTTTTGAAAAATCCCTAAGCCCCGGGGTCACAATTTCAGCAAAAATCTGACTTTTGCCAATTCACTCAAAAATGCTGCCAAACCCTTGCAAATGCTCCCCTGAAATTTTTGGAAGTCGAAACAGAAGCCTTTTTATCACATGAGAAGAAATCAGCCCTCAACAACTTAACCGGTGGAAAAAGATTTTTTGAAAAAATCCCTAAGCCCCGGGGTCACAATGTCAGCAAAAATCTGACTTTTGCCAATACACTAAAAAATGCTGCCAAACCCTTGCAAATGCTCCCCTGAAATTTTTGGAAGTCGAAACAGAAGCCTTTTTATCACATGAGAAGAAATCAGCCCTCAACAACTTAACCGGTGGAAAAAGATTTTTTGAAAAATCCCTAAGCCCCGGGGTCACAATTTTGGCAAAAATCTGACTTTGGCCAATTCACTCAAAAATGGTGTCAAACCCTTGCAAATGCTCCCCTGAAAGTTTTGGCAGTCGAAACAGAAGCCTTTTTATCACAGGAGAAGAAATCAGCCCTCAACAACTTAACCATTGGAAAAAGATTTTTTGAAAAAATCCCTAAGCCCCGGGGTCACAATTTCAGCAAAAATCTGACTTTGGCCAATTCACTCAAAAATGGTCCCGAACGGTTGTAAATGATCCCCGGATATGTTTGACAGTCAAAACAGAAGGTTTTTTATCATAGGACCAGAAATCAGCCCTCAACAACTTAAACGGCGGAAAAATATTTTTTTGAAAAAATCCCTGAGCCCCGGGGTCACAATTTCAGCAAAAATCTGACTTTTGCCAATTCACTCAAAAATGGTGTCAAACCCTTGCAAATGCTCCCCTGAAAGTTTTGGAAGTCGAAACAGAAGCCTTTTTATCACAGGAGAAGAAATAAGCCATAAACAACTTAACCGGTGGAAAAAGATTTTTTGAAAAAATCCCTAAGCCCCGGGGTCACAATTTCAGCAAAAATCTGACTTTTGGCAATTCACTCAAAAATGCTGCTAAACCCTTGCAAATGCTCCCCTGAAAGTTTTGGCAGTCGAAACAGAAGCCTTTTTATCACAGGAGAAGAAATCAGCCCTCAACAACTTAACCGTTGGAAAAAGATTTTTTGAAAAAATCCCTAAGCCCCGGGGTCACAATTTCAGCAAAAATCTGACTTTGGCCAATTCACTCAAAAATGGTCCCGAACGGTTGTAAATGATCCCCGGATAGGTTTGACAGTCAAAACAGAAGGTTTTTTATCACAGGAGAAGAAATCAGCCCTCAACAACTTAACCGGTGGAAAGAGTTTTTTTGAAAAAATCCCTAAGCCCCGGGTTCACAATTTCAGCAAAAATCTGACTTTGACCAATTCACTCAAAAATGCTGCCAAACCCTTGCAATTTCTCCCCTGAAAGTTTTGGCAGTCAAAACAGAAGCCTTTTTATCACAGGAGAAGAAATCAGCCCTCAACAACTTAACCGGTGGAAAAAGATTTTTTGAAAAATCCCTAAGCCCCGGGGTCACAATTTCAGCAAAAATCTGACTTTTGCCAATTCACTCAAAAATGCTGCCAAACCCTTGCAAATGCTCCCCTGAAATTTTTGGAAGTCGAAACAGAAGCCTTTTTATCACATGAGAAGAAATCAGCCATAAACAACTTAACCGGTGGAAAAAGATTTTTTGAAAAAATCCCTAAGCCCCGGGGTCACAATTTCAGCAAAAATCTGACTTTTGCCAATTCACTCACAAATGCTGCCAAACGGTTGCAAATGATCCCCAGAAAGATTTGACAGTCAAAACAGAAGCCTTTTTATCACAGGAGAAGAAACCAGCCCTCAACAACTTAACCGTTGGAAAAGGTTTTTTTGAAAAAATCCCTAAGCCCCGGGGTCACAATTTCAGCAAAAATCTGACTTTTGCCAATTCACTCAAAAATGGTGCCAAACCCTTGCAAATGCTCCCCTGAAAGTTTTGGAAGTCGAAACAGAAGCCTTTTTATCACAGGAGAAGAAATCAGCCCTCAACAACTTAACCGGTGGAAAAAGATTTTTTGAAAAATCCCTAAGCCCCGGGGTCACAATTTTGGCAAAAATCTGACTTTGGCCAATTCACTCAAAAATGGTGTCAAACCCTTGCAAATGCTCCCCTGAAAGTTTTGGCAGTCGAAACAGAAGGTTTTTTTATCATATGACCAGAAATCAGCCCTCAACAACTTATCCAGCGGAAAAATATTTTTTTGAAAAATCCCTAAGCCCCGGGGTCACAATTTCAGCAAAAATCTGACTTTTGCCAATTCACTCAAAAATGCTGCCAAACCCTTGCAAATGCTCCCCTGAAATTTTTGGAAGTCGAAACAGAAGCCTTTTTATCACATGAGAAGAAATCAGCCCTCAACAACTTAACCGGTGGAAAAAGATTTTTTGAAAAATCCCTAAGCCCCGGGGTCACAATTTTGGCAAAAATCTGACTTTGGCCAATTCACTCAAAAATGGTGTCAAACCCTTGCAAATGCTCCCCTGAAAGTCTTGGCAGTCGAAACAGAAGCCTTTTTATCACAGGAGAAGAAATCAGCCCTCAACAACTTAACCATTGGAAAAAGATTTTTTGAAAAAATCCCTAAGGCCCGGGGTCACAATTTCAGCAAAAATCTGACTTTGGCCAATTCACTCAAAAATGGTCCCGAACGGTTGTAAATGATCCCCGGATATGTTTGACAGTCAAAACAGAAGGTTTTTTATCATAGGACCAGAAATCAGCCCTCAACAACTTAAACGGCGGAAAAATATTTTTTTGAAAAAATCCCTGAGCCCCGGGGTCACAATTTCAGCAAAAATCTGACTTTTGCCAATTCACTCAAAAATGGTGTCAAACCCTTGCAAATGCTCCCCTGAAAGTTTTGGAAGTCGAAACAGAAGCCTTTTTATCACAGGAGAAGAAATAAGCCATAAACAACTTAACCGGTGGAAAAAGATTTTTTGAAAAAATCCCTAAGCCCCGGGGTCACAATTTCAGCAAAAATCTGACTTTTGGCAATTCACTCAAAAATGCTGCTAAACCCTTGCAAATGCTCCCCTGAAAGTTTTGGCAGTCGAAACAGAAGCCTTTTTATCACAGGAGAAGAAATCAGCCCTCAACAACTTAACCGTTGGAAAAAGATTTTTTGAAAAAATCCCTAAGCCCCGGGGTCACAATTTCAGCAAAAATCTGACTTTGGCCAATTCACTCAAAAATGGTCCCGAACGGTTGTAAATGATCCCCGGATAGGTTTGACAGTCAAAACAGAAGGTTTTTTATCACAGGAGAAGAAATCAGCCCTCAACAACTTAACCGGTGGAAAGAGTTTTTTTGAAAAAATCCCTAAGCCCCGGGTTCACAATTTCAGCAAAAATCTGACTTTGACCAATTCACTCAAAAATGCTGCCAAACCCTTGCAATTTCTCCCCTGAAAGTTTTGGCAGTCAAAACAGAAGCCTTTTTATCACAGGAGAAGAAATCAGCCCTCAACAACTTAACCGGTGGAAAAAGATTTTTTGAAAAATCCCTAAGCCCCGGGGTCACAATTTCAGCAAAAATCTGACTTTGGCCAATTCACTCAAAAATGGTGCCGAACGGGTGCACATGATCCCCGTATAGCTTTGGCAGTCAAAACAGAAGGTTTTTTTATCATATGACCAGAAATCAGCCCTCAACAACTTATCCAGCGGAAAAAGATTTTTTGAAAAAATCCCTAAGCCCCGGGGTCACAATGTCAGCAAAAATCTGACTTTTGCCAATACACTAAAAAATGCTGCCAAACCCTTGCAAATGCTCCCCTGAAATTTTTGCAAGTCGAAACAGAAGCCTTTTTATCACAGGAGAAGAAATCAGCCATAAACAACTTAACCGGTGGAAAAAGATTTTTTGAAAAAATCCCTAAGCCCCGGGGTCACAATTTCAGCAAAAATCTGACTTTTGGCAATTCACTCAAAAATGCTGCTAAACCCTTGCAAATGCTCCCCTGAAAGTTTTGGCAGTCGAAACAGAAGCCTTTTTATCACATGAGAAGAAATCAGCCCTCAACAACTTAACCATTGGAAAAAGATTTTTTGAAAAAATCCCTAAGCCCCGGGGTCACAATTTCAGCAAAAATCTGACTTTGGCCAATTCACTCAAAAATGGTCCCGAACGGTTGTAAATGATCCCCGGATAGGTTTGACAGTCAAAACAGAAGGTTTTTTTATCATATGACCAGAAATCAGCCCTCAACAACTTAACCGGTGGAAAGAGTTTTTTTGAAAAAATCCCTAAGCCCCGGGGTCACAATTTCAGCAAAAATCTGACTTTTGCCAATTCACTCACAAATGCTGCCAAACGGTTGCAAATGATCCCCGGAAAGATTTGACAGTCAAAACAGAAGCCTTTTTATCAGAGGAGAAGAAATCAGCCCTCAACAACTTAACCATTGGAAAAAGATTTTTTGAAAAAATCCCTAAGCCCCGGGGTCACAATTTCAGCAAAAATCTGACTTTGGCCAATTCACTCAAAAATGGTCCCGAACGGTTGTAAATGATCCCCGGATAGGTTTGACGGTCAAAACAGAAGGTTTTTTATCACAGGAGAAGAAATCAGCCCTCAACAACTTAACCGGTGGAAAGAGTTTTTTTGAAAAAATCTCTAAGCCCCGGGTTCACAATTTCAGCAAAAATCTGACTTTGACCAATTCACTCAAAAATGCTGCCAAACCCTTGCAATTTCTCCCCTGAAAGTTTTGGCAGTCAAAACAGAAGGATTTTTATCATAGGACCAAAAATCAGCCCTCAACAACTTAACCGGCGGAAAAAT
This sequence comes from Podarcis gaigeae, assembly GCF_964106915.1. Classification (NCBI taxonomy): domain Eukaryota; kingdom Metazoa; phylum Chordata; class Lepidosauria; order Squamata; family Lacertidae; genus Podarcis; species Podarcis gaigeae. The sequence goes on from NW_028153443.1 coordinate 478,730, forward strand.
ATTTTTTGAAAAAATCCCTAAGCCCCGGGGTCACAATTTCAGCAAAAATCTGACTTTTGCCAATTCACTCACAAATGCTGCCAAACGGTTGCAAATGATCCGCGGAAAGATTTGACAGTCAAAACAGAAGCCTTTTTATCACAGGAGAAGAAATCAGCCCTCAACAACTTAACCGTTGGAAAAAGTTCCGGGGTCACAATTTCAGCAAAAATCTGACTTTTGCCAATTCACTCAAAAATGGTGCCAAACCCTTGCAAATGCTCCACTGAAAGTTTTGGCAGTCAAAACAGAAGGATTTTTATCATAGGACCAGAAATCAGCCCTCAACAACTTAACCGGCGGAAAAATATTTTTTGAAAAAATCCCTAAGCCCCGGGGTCACAATTTCAGCAAAAATATGACTTTTGCCAATTCACTCAAAAATGGTGCCAAACCGTTGCAAATGCTCCCCTGAAAGTTTTGGAAGTCGAAACAGAAGCCTTTTTATCACAGGAGAAGAAATCAGCCCTCAACAACTTAACCGGTGGAAAAAGATTTTTTGAAAAATCCCTAAGCCCCGGGGTCACAATTTCAGCAAAAATCTGACTTTGGCCAATTCACTCAAAAATGGTGCCGAACGGTTGCACATGATCCCCGTATAGGTTTGACAGTCAAAACAGAAGGTTTTTTTATCATAGGACCAGAAATCAGCCCTCAACAACTTAACCGGCGGAAAAATATTTTTTGAAAAAATCCCTAAGCCCCGGGGTCACAATTTCAGCAAAAATCTGACATTTGTCAATTCACTCACAAATGCTGCCAAACGGTTGCAAATGATCCCCGGAAAGATTTGACAGTCAAAACAGAAGCCTTTTTATCACAGGAGAAGAAATCAGCCCTCAACAACTTAACCGTTGGAAAAAGTTCCGGGGTCACAATTTCAGCAAAAATCTGACTTTTGCCAATTCACTCAAAAATGGTGCCAAACCCTTGCAAATGCTCCACTGAAAGTTTTGGCAGTCAAAACAGAAGGATTTTTATCATAGGACCAGAAATCAGCCCTCAACAACTTAACCGGTGGAAAAAGATTTTTTGAAAAAATCCCTAAGCCCCGGGGTCACAATTTTGGCAAAAATCTGACTTTCGCCAATTCACTCAAAAATGGTGCCGAACGGTTGCACATGATCCCCGTATAGGTTTGACAGTCAAAACAGAAGGTTTTTTTATCATATGACCAGAAATCAGCCCTCAACAACTTAACCGGTGGAAAGAGTTTTTTTGAAAAAATCCCTAAGCCCCGGTTTCACAATTTCAGCAAAATCTGACTTTGACCAATTCACTCAAAAATGCTGCCAAACCCTTGCAATTTCTCCCCTGAAAGTTTTGGCAGTCAAAACAGAAGGATTTTTATCATAGGACCCAGAAATCAGCCCTCAACAACTTAACCGGCGGAAAAATATTTTTTGAAAAAATCCCTAAGCCCCGGGGTCACAATTTCAGCAAAAATCTGACTTTTGCCAATTCACTCACAAATGCTGCCAAACGGTTGCAAATGATCCCCGGAAAGATTTGACAGTCAAAACAGAAGCCTTTTTATCACAGGAGAAGAAATCAGCCCCTCAACAACTTAACCGTTGGAAAAGGTTTTTTTGAAAAAATCCCTAAGCCCCGGGGTCACAATTTCAGCAAAAATCTGACTTTTGCCAATTCACTCAAAAATGGTGCCAAACCCTTGCAAATGCTCCCCTGAAAGTTTTGGAAGTCGAAACAGAAGCCTTTTTATCACAGGAGAAGAAATCAGCCCTCAACAACTTAACCGGTGGAAAAAGATTTTTTGAAAAATCCCTAAGCCCCGGGGTCACAATTTTGGCAAAAATCTGACTTTGGCCAATTCACTCAAAAATGGTGCCGAACGGTTGCACATGATCCCCGTATAGGTTTGACAGTCAAAACAGAAGGTTTTTTTATCATATGACCAGAAATCAGCCCTCAACAACTTATCCAGCGGAAAAATATTTTTTTGAAAAATCCCTAAGCCCCGGGGTCACAATTTCAGCAAAAATCTGACTTTTGCCAATTCACTCAAAAATGCTGCCAAACCCTTGCAAATGCTCCCCTGAAATTTTTGGAAGTCGAAACAGAAGCCTTTTTATCACATGAGAAGAAATCAGCCATAAACAACTTAACCGGTGGAAAAAGATTTTTTGAAAAAATCCCTAAGCCCCGGGGTCACAATTTCAGCAAAAATCTGACTTTTGCCAATTCACTCACAAATGCTGCCAAACGGTTGCAAATGATCCCCAGAAAGATTTGACAGTCAAAACAGAAGCCTTTTTATCACAGGAGAAGAAACCAGCCCTCAACAACTTAACCGTTGGAAAAGGTTTTTTTGAAAAAATCCCTAAGCCCCGGGGTCACAATTTCAGCAAAAATCTGACTTTTGCCAATTCACTCAAAAATGGTGCCAAACCCTTGCAAATGCTCCCCTGAAAGTTTTGGAAGTCGAAACAGAAGCCTTTTTATCACAGGAGAAGAAATCAGACCTCAACAACTTAACCGGTGGAAAAAGATTTTTTGAAAAATCCCTAAGCCCCGGGGTCACAATTTTGGCAAAAATCTGACTTTGGCCAATTCACTCAAAAATGGTGTCAAACCCTTGCAAATGCTCCCCTGAAAGTTTTGGCAGTCGAAACAGAAGGTTTTTTTATCATATGACCAGAAATCAGCCCTCAACAACTTATCCAGCGGAAAAATATTTTTTTGAAAAATCCCTAAGCCCCGGGGTCACAATTTCAGCAAAAATCTGACTTTTGCCAATTCACTCAAAAATGCTGCCAAACCCTTGCAAATGCTCCCCTGAAATTTTTGGAAGTCGAAACAGAAGCCTTTTTATCACATGAGAAGAAATCAGCCATAAACAACTTAACCGGTGGAAAAAGATTTTTTGAAAAAATCCCTAAGCCCCGGGGTCACAATGTCAGCAAAAATCTGACTTTTGCCAATACACTAAAAAATGCTGCCAAACCCTTGCAAATGCTCCCCTGAAATTTTTGGAAGTCGAAACAGAAGCCTTTTTATCACATGAGAAGAAATCAGCCCTCAACAACTTAACCGGTGGAAAAAGATTTTTTGAAAAATCCCTAAGCCCCGGGGTCACAATTTTGGCAAAAATCTGACTTTGGCCAATTCACTCAAAAATGGTGTCAAACCCTTGCAAATGCTCCCCTGAAAGTTTTGGCAGTCGAAACAGAAGCCTTTTTATCACAGGAGAAGAAATCAGCCCTCAACAACTTAACCATTGGAAAAAGATTTTTTGAAAAAATCCCTAAGCCCCGGGGTCACAATTTCAGCAAAAATCTGACTTTGGCCAATTGACTCAAAAATGGTCCCGAACGGTTGTAAATGATCCCTGGATATGTTTGACAGTCAAAACAGAAGGTTTTTTATCATAGGACCAGAAATCAGCCCTCAACAACTTAAACGGCGGAAAAATATTTTTTTGAAAAAATCCCTGAGCCCCGGGGTCACAATTTCAGCAAAAATCTGACTTTTGCCAATTCACTCAAAAATGGTGTCAAACCCTTGCAAATGCTCCCCTGAAAGTTTTGGAAGTCGAAACAGAAGCCTTTTTATCACAGGAGAAGAAATAAGCCATAAACAACTTAACCGGTGGAAAAAGATTTTTTGAAAAAATCCCTAAGCCCCGGGGTCACAATTTCAGCAAAAATCTGACTTTTGGCAATTCACTCAAAATGCTGCTAAACCCTTGCAAATGCTCCCCTGAAAGTTTGGCAGTCGAAACAGAAGCCTTTTTATCACAGGAGAAGAAATCAGCCCTCAACAACTTAACCGTTGGAAAAAGATTTTTTGAAAAAATCCCTAAGCCCCGGGGTCACAATTTCAGCAAAAATCTGACTTTGGCCAATTCACTCAAAAATGGTCCCGAACCGTTGTAAATGATCCCCGGATAGTTTGACAGTCAAAACAGAAGGTTTTTTATCACAGGAGAAGAAATCAGCCCTCAACAACTTAACCGGTGGAAAGAGTTTTTTTTGAAAAATCCCTAAGCCCCGGGTTCACAATTTCAGCAAAAATCTGACTTTGACCAATTCACCTCAAAAATGCTGCCAAACCCTTGCAATTTCTCCCCTGAAAGTTATGGCAGTCCAAAAACAGAAGCCTTTTTATCACAGGAGAAGAAATCAGCCCTCAACAACTTAACCGGTGGAAAAAGATTTTTTGAAAATCCCTAAGCCCCGGGGTCACAATTTCAGCAAAAATCTGACTTTGGCCAATTCACTCAAAAATGGTGCCGAACGGGTGCACATGATCCCCGTATAGCTTTGGCAGTCAAAACAGAAGGTTTTTTTTATCATATGACCAGAAATCAGCCCTCAACAAATTATCCAGCGGAAAAAGATTTTTTGAAAAAATCCCTAAGCCCCGGGGTCACAATGTCAGCAAAAATCTGACTTTTGCCAATACACTAAAAAATGCTGCCAAACCCTTGCAAATGCTCCCCTGAAATTTTTGCAAGTCGAAACAGAAGCCTTTTTATCACAGGAGAAGAAATCAGCCATAAACAACTTAACCGGTGGAAAAAGATTTTTTGAAAAAATCCCTAAGCCCCGGGGTCACAATTTCAGCAAAAATCTGACTTTTGGCAATTCACTCAAAAATGCTGCTAAACCCTTGCAAATGCTCCCCTGAAAGTTTTGGCAGTCGAAACAGAAGCCTTTTTATCACATGAGAAGAAATCAGCCCTCAACAACTTAACCATTGGAAAAAGATTTTTTGAAAAAATCCCTAAGCCCCGGGGTCACATTTCAGCAAAAATCTGACTTTGGCCAATTCACTCAAAAAATGGTCCCGAACGGTTGTAAATGATCCCCGGATAGGTTTGACAGTCAAAACAGAAGGTTTTTTTATCATATGACCAGAAATCAGCCTCAACAACTTAACCGGTGGAAAGAGTTTTTTTGAAAAAATCCCTAAGCCCCGGGTTCACAATTTCAGCAAAAATCTGACTTTGACCAATTCACTCAAAAATGCTGCCAAACCCTTGCAATTCTCCCCTGAAAGTTTTGGCAGTCAAAACAGAAGGATTTTTATCATAGGACCAGAAATCAGCCTCAACAACTTAACCGGCGGAAAAATATTTTTTGAAAAAATCCCTAAGCCCCGGGGTCACAATTTCAGCAAAAATCTGACTTTTGCCAATTCACTCACAAATGCTGCCAAACGGTTGCAAATGATCCCCGGAAAGATTTGACAGTCAAAACAGAAGCCTTTTTATCACAGGAGAAGAAATCAGCCCTCAACAACTTAACCGTTGGAAAAGGTTTTTTTGAAAAAATCCCTAAGCCCCGGGGTCACAATTTCAGCAAAAATCTGACTTTTGCCAATTCACTCAAAAATGGTGCCAAACCCTTGCAAATGCTCCCCTGAAAGTTTTGGAAGTCGAAACAGAAGCCTTTTTATCACAGGAGAAGAAATCAGCCCTCAACAACTTAACCGGTGGAAAAAGATTTTTTGAAAAATCCCTAAGCCCCGGGGTCACAATTTTGGCAAAAATCTGACTTTGGCCAATTCACTCAAAAATGGTGCCAAACCCTTGCAAATGCTCCCCTGAAAGTTTTGGAAGTCGAAACAGAAGCCTTTTTATCACAGGAGAAGAAATCAGCCCTCAACAACTTAACCGGTGGAAAAAGATTTTTTGAAAAATCCCTAAGCCCCGGGGTCACAATTTCAGCAAAAATCTGACTTTGGCCAATTCACTCAAAAATGGTGCCGAACGGGTGCACATGATCCCCGTATAGCTTTGGCAGTCAAAACAGAAGGTTTTTTTATCATATGACCAGAAATCAGCCCTCAACAACTTATCCAGCGGAAAAATATTTTTTTGAAAAATCCCTAAGCCCCGGGGTCACAATTTCACCAAAAATCTGACTTTTGCCAATTCACTCAAAAATGCTGCCAAACCCTTGCAAATGCTCCCCTGAAATTTTTGGAAGTCGAAACAGAAGCCTTTTTATCGCATGAGAAGAAATCAGCCATAAACAACTTAACCGGTGGAAAAAGATTTTTTGAAAAAATCCCTAAGCCCCGGGGTCACAATTTCAGCAAAAATCTGACTTTGGCCAATTCACTCAAAAATGGTCCCGAACGGTTGTAAATGATCCCCGGATAGGTTTGACAGTCAAAACAGAAGGTTTTTTAATCATATGACCAGAAATCAGCCCTCAACAACTTATCCAGCGGAAAAATATTTTTTTGAAAAAATCCCTAAGCCCCGGGGTCACAATTTCAGCAAAAATCTGACTTTTGCCAATTCACTCAAAAATGGTGCCAAACCCTTGCAAATGCTCCCCTGAAAGTTTTGGAAGTCGAAACAGAAGCCTTTTTATCACAGGAGAAGAAATCAGCCCTCAACAACTTAACCGGTGGAAAAAGATTTTTTGAAAAATCCCTAAGCCCCGGGGTCACAATTTCAGCAAAAATCTGACTTTGGCCAATTCACTCAAAAATGGTGCCGAACGGGTGCACATGATCCCCGTATAGCTTTGGCAGTCAAAACAGAAGGTTTTTTTATCATATGACCAGAAATCAGCCCTCAACAACTTATCCAGCGGAAAAATATTTTTTTGAAAAATCCCTAAGCCCCGGGGTCACAATTTCAGCAAAAATCTGACTTTTGCCAATTCACTCAAAAATGCTGCCAAACCCTTGCAAATGCTCCCCTGAAATTTTTGGAAGTCGAAACAGAAGCCTTTTTATCGCATGAGAAGAAATCAGCCATAAACAACTTAACCGGTGGAAAAAGATTTTTTGAAAAAATCCCTAAGCCCCGGGGTCACAATTTCAGCAAAAATCTGACTTTGGCCAATTCACTCAAAAATGGTCCCGAACGGTTGTAAATGATCCCCGGATAGGTTTGACAGTCAAAACAGAAGGTTTTTTTATCATATGACCAGAAATCAGCCCTCAACAACTTAACCGGTGGAAAGAGTTTTTTTGAAAAAATCCCTAAGCCCCGGGTTCACAATTTCAGCAAAAATCTGACTTTGACCAATTCACTCAAAAATGCTGCCAAACCCTTGCAATTTCTCCCCTGAAAGTTTTGGCAGTCAAAACAGAAGGATTTTTATCATAGGACCAGAAATCAGCCCTCAACAACTTAACAGGCGGAAAAATATTTTTTGAAAAAATCCCTAAGCCCCGGGGTCACAATTTCAGCAAAAATCTGACTTTTGCCAATTCACTCACAAATGCTGCCGAACGGTTGCAAATCCTCCTCTGAAAGTTTTGGCAGTCGAAACAGAAGGTTTTTTATCATAGGACCAGAAATCAGCCCTCAACAACTTAAACGGTGGAAAAAGATTTTTTTGAAAAAATCCCTAAGCCCCGGGGTCACTATTTCAGCAAAAATCTGACTTTTGGCAATTCACTCAAAAATGCTGCTAAACCCTTGCAAATGCTCCCCTGAAAGTTTAGGCAGTCGAAACAGAAGCCTTTTTATCACAGGAGAAGAAATCAGCCCTCAACAACTTAACCGTTGGAAAAAGATTTTTTGAAAAAATCCCTAAGACCCGGGGTCACAATTTCAGCAAAAATCTGACTTTGGCCAATTCACTCAAAAATGGTCCCGAACGGTTGTAAATGATCCCCGGATAGGTTTGACAGTCAAAACAGAAGGTTTTTTATCACAGGAGAAGAAATCAGCCCTCAACAACTTAACCGGTGGAAAGAGTTTTTTTGAAAAAATCTCTAAGCCCCGGGTTCACAATTTCAGCAAAAATCTGACTTTGACCAATTCACTCAAAAATGCTGCCAAACCCTTGCAATTTCTCCCCTGAAAGTTTTGGCAGTCAAAACAGAAGGATTTTTATCATAGGACCAAAAATCAGCCCTCAACAACTTAACCGGCGGAAAAATATTTTTTGAAAAAATCCCTAAGCCCCGGGGTCACAATTTCAGCAAAAATCTGACTTTTGCCAATTCACTCACAAATGCTGCCAAACGGTTGCAAATGATCCGCGGAAAGATTTGACAGTCAAAACAGAAGCCTTTTTATCACAGGAGAAGAAATCAGCCCTCAACACCTTAACCGTTGGAAAAAGTTCCGGGGTCACAATTTCAGCAAAAATCTGACTTTTGCCAATTCACTCAAAAATGGTGCCAAACCCTTGCAAATGCTCCACTGAAAGTTTTGGCAGTCAAAACAGAAGGATTTTTATCATAGGACCAGAAATCAGCCCTCAACAACTTAACCGGCGGAAAAATATTTTTTGAAAAAATCCCTAAGCCCCGGGGTCACAATTTCAGCAAAAATATGACTTTTGCCAATTCACTCAAAAATGGTGCCAAACCGTTGCAAATGCTCCCCTGAAAGTTTTGGAAGTCGAAACAGAAGCCTTTTTATCACAGGAGAAGAAATCAGCCCTCAACAACTTAACCGGTGGAAAAAGATTTTTTGAAAAATCCCTAAGCCCCGGGGTCACAATTTCAGCAAAAATCTGACTTTGGCCAATTCACTCAAAAATGGTGCCAAACCGTTGCAAATGCTCCCCTGAAAGTTTTGGAAGTCGAAACAGAAGCCTTTTAATCACAGGAGAAGAAATCAGCCCTCAACAACTTAACCGGCGGAAAAATATTTTTTTGAAAAAATCCCTGAGCCCCGGGGTCACAATTTCAGCAAAAATCTGACTTTTGCCAATTCACTCAAAAATGGTGTCAAACCCTTGCAAATGCTCCCCTGAAAGTTTTGGAAGTCGAAACAGAAGCCTTTTTATCACAGGAGAAGAAATAAGCCATAAACAACTTAACCGGTGGAAAAAGATTTTTTGAAAAAATCCCTAAGCCCCGGGGTCACAATTTCAGCAAAAATCTGACTTTTGGCAATTCACTCAAAAATGCTGCTAAACCCTTGCAAATGCTCCCCTGAAAGTTTTGGCAGTCGAAACAGAAGCCTTTTTATCACAGGAGAAGAAATCAGCCCTCAACAACTTAACCGTTGGAAAAAGATTTTTTGAAAAAATCCCTAAGCCCCGGGGTCACAATTTCAGCAAAAATCTGACTTTGGCCAATTCACTCAAAAATGGTCCCGAACGGTTGTAAATGATCCCCGGATAGGTTTGACAGTCAAAACAGAAGGTTTTTTATCACAGGAGAAGAAATCAGCCCTCAACAACTTAACCGGTGGAAAGAGTTTTTTTGAAAAAATCCCTAAGCCCCGGGTTCACAATTTCAGCAAAAATCTGACTTTGACCAATTCACTCAAAAATGCTGCCAAACCCTTGCAATTTCTCCCCTGAAAGTTATGGCAGTCAAAACAGAAGCCTTTTTATCACAGGAGAAGAAATCAGCCCTCAACAACTTAACCGGTGGAAAAAGATTTTTTGAAAAATCCCTAAGCCCCGGGGTCACAATTTCAGCAAAAATCTGACTTTGGCCAATTCACTCAAAAATGGTGCCGAACGGGTGCACATGATCCCCGTATAGCTTTGGCAGTCAAAACAGAAGGTTTTTTTATCATATGACCAGAAATCAGCCCTCAACAAATTATCCAGCGGAAAAAGATTTTTTGAAAAAATCCCTAAGCCCCGGGGTCACAATGTCAGCAAAAATCTGACTTTTGCCAATACACTAAAAAATGCTGCCAAACCCTTGCAAATGCTCCCCTGAAATTTTTGCAAGTCGAAACAGAAGCCTTTTTATCACAGGAGAAGAAATCAGCCATAAACAACTTAACCGGTGGAAAAAGATTTTTTGAAAAAATCCCTAAGCCCCGGGGTCACAATTTCAGCAAAAATCTGACTTTTGGCAATTCACTCAAAAATGCTGCTAAACCCTTGCAAATGCTCCCCTGAAAGTTTTGGCAGTCGAAACAGAAGCCTTTTTATCACATGAGAAGAAATCAGCCCTCAACAACTTAACCATTGGAAAAAGATTTTTTGAAAAAATCCCTAAGCCCCGGGGTCACAATTTCAGCAAAAATCTGACTTTGGCCAATTCACTCAAAAATGGTCCCGAACGGTTGTAAATGATCCCCGGATAGGTTTGACAGTCAAAACAGAAGGTTTTTTTATCATATGACCAGAAATCAGCCCTCAACAACTTAACCGGTGGAAAGAGTTTTTTTGAAAAAATCCCTAAGCCCCGGGTTCACAATTTCAGCAAAAATCTGACTTTGACCAATTCACTCAAAAATGCTGCCAAACCCTTGCAATTTCTCCCCTGAAAGTTTTGGCAGTCAAAACAGAAGGATTTTTATCATAGGACCAGAAATCAGCCCTCAACAACTTAACCGGCGGAAAAATATTTTTTGAAAAAATCCCTAAGCCCCGGGGTCACAATTTCAGCAAAAATCTGACTTTTGCCAATTCACTCACAAATGCTGCCAAACGGTTGCAAATGATCCCCGGAAAGATTTGACAGTCAAAACATAAGCCTTTTTATCACAGGAGAAGAAATCAGCCCTCAACAACTTAACCGTTGGAAAAGGTTTTTTTGAAAAAATCCCTAAGCCCCGGGGTCACAATTTCAGCAAAAATCTGACTTTTGCCAATTCACTCAAAAATGGTGCCAAACCCTTGCAAATGCTCCCCTGAAAGTTTTGGAAGTCGAAACAGAAGCCTTTTTATCACAGGAGAAGAAATCAGCCCTCAACAACTTAACCGGTGGAAAAAGATTTTTTGAAAAATCCCTAAGCCCCGGGGTCACAATTTTGGCAAAAATCTGACTTTGGCCAATTCACTCAAAAATGGTGCCGAACGGTTGCACATGATCCCCGTATAGGTTTGACAGTCAAAACAGAAGGTTTTTTAATCATATGACCAGAAATCAGCCCTCAACAACTTATCCAGCGGAAAAATATTTTTTTGAAAAAATCCCTAAGCCCCGGGGTCACAATTTCAGCAAAAATCTGACTTTTGCCAATTCACTCAAAAATGGTGCCAAACCCTTGCAAATGCTCCCCTGAAAGTTTTGGAAGTCGAAACAGAAGCCTTTTTATCACAGGAGAAGAAATCAGCCCTCAACAACTTAACCGGTGGAAAAAGATTTTTTGAAAAATCCCTAAGCCCCGGGGTCACAATTTCAGCAAAAATCTGACTTTGGCCAATTCACTCAAAAATGGTGCCGAACGGGTGCACATGATCCCCGTATAGCTTTGGCAGTCAAAACAGAAGGTTTTTTTATCATATGACCCAGAAATCAGCCCTCAACAACTTATCCAGCGGAAAAATATTTTTTTGAAAAATCCCTAAGCCCCGGGGTCACAATTTCACCAAAAATCTGACTTTTGCCAATTCACTCAAAAATGCTGCCAAACCCTTGCAAATGCTCCCCTGAAATTTTTGGAAGTCGAAACAGAAGCCTTTTTATCGCATGAGAAGAAATCAGCCATAAACAACTTAACCGGTGGAAAAAGATTTTTTGAAAAAATCCCTAAGCCCCGGGGTCACAATTTCAGCAAAAATCTGACTTTGGCCAATTCACTCAAAAATGGTCCCGAACGGTTGTAAATGATCCCCGGATAGGTTTGACAGTCAAAACAGAAGGTTTTTTAATCATATGACCAGAAATCAGCCCTCAACAACTTATCCAGCGGAAAAATATTTTTTTGAAAAAATCCCTAAGCCCCGGGGTCACAATTTCAGCAAAAATCTGACTTTTGCCAATTCACTCAAAAATGGTGCCAAACCCTTGCAAATGCTCCCCTGAAAGTTTTGGAAGTCGAAACAGAAGCCTTTTTATCACAGGAGAAGAAATCAGCCCTCAACAACTTAACCGGTGGAAAAAGATTTTTTGAAAAATCCCTAAGCCCCGGGGTCACAATTTCAGCAAAAATCTGACTTTGGCCAATTCACTCAAAAATGGTGCCGAACGGGTGCACATGATCCCCGTATAGCTTTGGCAGTCAAAACAGAAGGTTTTTTTATCATATGACCAGAAATCAGCCCTCAACAACTTATCCAGCGGAAAAATATTTTTTTGAAAAATCCCTAAGCCCCGGGGTCACAATTTCAGCAAAAATCTGACTTTTGCCAATTCACTCAAAAATGCTGCCAAACCCTTGCAAATGCTCCCCTGAAATTTTTGGAAGTCGAAACAGAAGCCTTTTTATCGCATGAGAAGAAATCAGCCATAAACAACTTAACCGGTGGAAAAAGATTTTTTGAAAAAATCCCTAAGCCCCGGGGTCACAATTTCAGCAAAAATCTGACTTTGGCCAATTCACTCAAAAATGGTCCCGAACGGTTGTAAATGATCCCCGGATAGGTTTGACAGTCAAAACAGAAGGTTTTTTTATCATATGACCAGAAATCAGCCCTCAACAACTTAACCGGTGGAAAGAGTTTTTTTGAAAAAATCCCTAAGCCCCGGGTTCACAATTTCAGCAAAAATCTGACTTTGACCAATTCACTCAAAAATGCTGCCAAACCCTTGCAATTTCTCCCCTGAAAGTTTTGGCAGTCAAAACAGAAGGATTTTTATCATAGGACCAGAAATCAGCCCTCAACAACTTAACAGGCGGAAAAATATTTTTTGAAAAAATCCCTAAGCCCCGGGGTCACAATTTCAGCAAAAATCTGACTTTTGCCAATTCACTCACAAATGCTGCCGAACGGTTGCAAATCCTCCTCTGAAAGTTTTGGCAGTCGAAACAGAAGGTTTTTTATCATAGGACCAGAAATCAGCCCTCAACAACTTAAACGGTGGAAAAAGATTTTTTTGAAAAAATCCCTAAGCCCCGGGGTCACTATTTCAGCAAAAATCTGACTTTTGGCAATTCACTCAAAAATGCTGCTAAACCCTTGCAAATGCTCCCCTGAAAGTTTAGGCAGTCGAAACAGAAGCCTTTTTATCACAGGAGAAGAAATCAGCCCTCAACAACTTAACCGTTGGAAAAAGATTTTTTGAAAAAATCCCTAAGACCCGGGGTCACAATTTCAGCAAAAATCTGACTTTGGCCAATTCACTCAAAAATGGTCCCGAACGGTTGTAAATGATCCCCGGATAGGTTTGACAGTCAAAACAGAAGGTTTTTTATCACAGGAGAAGAAATCAGCCCTCAACAACTTAACCGGTGGAAAGAGTTTTTTTGAAAAAATCTCTAAGCCCCGGGTTCACAATTTCAGCAAAAATCTGACTTTGACCAATTCACTCAAAAATGCTGCCAAACCCTTGCAATTTCTCCCCTGAAAGTTTTGGCAGTCAAAACAGAAGGATTTTTATCATAGGACCAAAAATCAGCCCTCAACAACTTAACCGGCGGAAAAATATTTTTTGAAAAAATCCCTAAGCCCCGGGGTCACAATTTCAGCAAAAATCTGACTTTTGCCAATTCACTCACAAATGCTGCCAAACGGTTGCAAATGATCCGCGGAAAGATTTGACAGTCAAAACAGAAGCCTTTTTATCACAGGAGAAGAAATCAGCCCTCAACACCTTAACCGTTGGAAAAAGTTCCGGGGTCACAATTTCAGCAAAAATCTGACTTTTGCCAATTCACTCAAAAATGGTGCCAAACCCTTGCAAATGCTCCACTGAAAGTTTTGGCAGTCAAAACAGAAGGATTTTTATCATAGGACCAGAAATCAGCCCTCAACAACTTAACCGGCGGAAAAATATTTTTTGAAAAAATCCCTAAGCCCCGGGGTCACAATTTCAGCAAAAATATGACTTTTGCCAATTCACTCAAAAATGGTGCCAAACCGTTGCAAATGCTCCCCTGAAAGTTTTGGAAGTCGAAACAGAAGCCTTTTTATCACAGGAGAAGAAATCAGCCCTCAACAACTTAACCGGTGGAAAAAGATTTTTTGAAAAATCCCTAAGCCCCGGGGTCACAATTTCAGCAAAAATCTGACTTTGGCCAATTCACTCAAAAATGGTGCCGAACGGTTGCACATGATCCCCGTATAGGTTTGACAGTCAAAACAGAAGGTTTTTTTATCATAGGACCAGAAATCAGCCCTCAACAACTTAACCGGCGGAAAAATATTTTTTGAAAAAATCCCTAAGCCCCGGGGTCACAATTTCAGCAAAAATCTGACATTTGTCAATTCACTCACAAATGCTGCCAAACGGTTGCAAATGATCCCCGGAAAGATTTGACAGTCAAAACAGAAGCCTTTTTATCACAGGAGAAGAAATCAGCCCTCAACAACTTAACCGTTGGAAAAAGTTCCGGGGTCACAATTTCAGCAAAAATCTGACTTTTGCCAATTCACTCAAAAATGGTGCCAAACCCTTGCAAATGCTCCCCTGAAAGTTTTGGAAGTCGAAACAGAAGCCTTTTTATCACAGGAGAAGAAATCAGCCCTCAACAACTTAACCGGTGGAAAAAGATTTTTTGAAAAAATCCCTAAGCCCCGGGGTCACAATTTTGGCAAAAATCTGACTTTCGCCAATTCACTCAAAAATGGTGCCGAACGGTTGCACATGATCCCCGTATAGGTTTGACAGTCAAAACAGAAGGTTTTTTTATCATATGACCAGAAATCAGCCCTCAACAACTTAACCGGTGGAAAGAGTTTTTTTGAAAAAATCCCTAAGCCCCGGTTTCACAATTTCAGCAAAAATCTGACTTTGACCAATTCACTCAAAAATGCTGCCAAACCCTTGCAATTTCTCCCCTGAAAGTTTTGGCAGTCAAAACAGAAGGATTTTTATCATAGGACCAGAAATCAGCCCTCAACAACTTAACCGGCGGAAAAATATTTTTTGAAAAAATCCCTAAGCCCCGGGGTCACAATTTCAGCAAAAATCTGACTTTTGCCAATTCACTCACAAATGCTGCCAAACGGTTGCAAATGATCCCCGGAAAGATTTGACAGTCAAAACAGAAGCCTTTTTATCACAGGAGAAGAAATCAGCCCTCAACAACTTAACCGTTGGAAAAGGTTTTTTTGAAAAAATCCCTAAGCCCCGGGGTCACAATTTCAGCAAAAATCTGACTTTTGCCAATTCACTCAAAAATGGTGCCAAACCCTTGCAAATGCTCCCCTGAAAGTTTTGGAAGTCGAAACAGAAGCCTTTTTATCACAGGAGAAGAAATCAGCCCTCAACAACTTAACCGGTGGAAAAAGATTTTTTGAAAAATCCCTAAGCCCCGGGGTCACAATTTTGGCAAAAATCTGACTTTGGCCAATTCACTCAAAAATGGTGCCGAACGGTTGCACATGATCCCCGTATAGGTTTGACAGTCAAAACAGAAGGTTTTTTTATCATATGACCAGAAATCAGCCCTCAACAACTTATCCAGCGGAAAAATATTTTTTTGAAAAATCCCTAAGCCCCGGGGTCACAATTTCAGCAAAAATCTGACTTTTGCCAATTCACTCAAAAATGGTGTCAAACCCTTGCAAATGCTCCCCTGAAATTTTTGGAAGTCGAAACAGAAGCCTTTTTATCACATGAGAAGAAATCAGCCATAAACAACTTAACCGGTGGAAAAAGATTTTTTGAAAAAATCCCTAAGCCCCGGGGTCACAATTTCAGCAAAAATCTGACTTTTGCCAATTCACTCACAAATGCTGCCAAACGGTTGCAAATGATCCCCAGAAAGATTTGACAGTCAAAACAGAAGCCTTTTTATCACAGAAGAAACCAGCCCTCAACAACTTAACCGTTGGAAAAGGTTTTTTTGAAAAAATCCCTAAGCCCCGGGGTCACAATTTCAGCAAAAATCTGACTTTTGCCAATTCACTCAAAAATGGTGCCAAACCCTTGCAAATGCTCCCCTGAAAGTTTTGGAAGTCGAAACAGAAGCCTTTTTATCACAGGAGAAGAAATCAGACCTCAACAACTTAACCGGTGGAAAAAGATTTTTTGAAAAATCCCTAAGCCCCGGGGTCACAATTTTGGCAAAAATCTGACTTTGGCCAATTCACTCAAAAATGGTGTCAAACCCTTGCAAATGCTCCCCTGAAAGTTTTGGCAGTCGAAACAGAAGGTTTTTTTATCATATGACCAGAAATCAGCCCTCAACAACTTATCCAGCGGAAAAATATTTTTTTGAAAAATCCCTAAGCCCCGGGGTCACAATTTCAGCAAAAATCTGACTTTTGCCAATTCACTCAAAAATGCTGCCAAACCCTTGCAAATGCTCCCCTGAAATTTTTGGAAGTCGAAACAGAAGCCTTTTTATCACATGAGAAGAAATCAGCCATAAACAACTTAACCGGTGGAAAAAGATTTTTTGAAAAAATCCCTAAGCCCCGGGGTCACAATGTCAGCAAAAATCTGACTTTTGCCAATACACTAAAAAATGCTGCCAAACCCTTGCAAATGCTCCCCTGAAATTTTTGGAAGTCGAAACAGAAGCCTTTTTATCACATGAGAAGAAATCAGCCCTCAACAACTTAACCGGTGGAAAAAGATTTTTTGAAAAATCCCTAAGCCCCGGGGTCACAATTTTGGCAAAAATCTGACTTTGGCCAATTCACTCAAAAATGGTGTCAAACCCTTGCAAATGCTCCCCTGAAAGTTTTGGCAGTCGAAACAGAAGCCTTTTTATCACAGGAGAAGAAATCAGCCCTCAACAACTTAACCATTGGAAAAAGATTTTTTGAAAAAATCCCTAAGCCCCGGGGTCACAATTTCAGCAAAAATCTGACTTTGGCCAATTGACTCAAAAATGGTCCCGAACGGTTGTAAATGATCCCCGGATATGTTTGACAGTCAAAACAGAAGGTTTTTTATCATAGGACCAGAAATCAGCCCTCAACAACTTAAACGGCGGAAAAATATTTTTTTGAAAAAATCCCTGAGCCCCGGGGTCACAATTTCAGCAAAAATCTGACTTTTGCCAATTCACTCAAAAATGGTGTCAAACCCTTGCAAATGCTCCCCTGAAAGTTTTGGAAGTTGAAACAGAAGCCTTTTTATCACAGGAGAAGAAATCAGCCCTCAACAACTTAACCGTTGGAAAAAGATTTTTTGAAAAAATCCCTAAGCCCCGGGGTCACAATTTCAGCAAAAATCTGACTTTGGCCAATTCACTCAAAAATGGTCCCGAATGGTTGTAAATGATCTCCGGATAGGTTTGACAGTCAAAACAGAAGGTTTTTTATCACAGGAGAAGAAATCAGCCCTCAACAACTTAACCGGTGGAAAGAGTTTTTTTGAAAAAATCCCTAAGCCCCGGGTTCACAATTTCAGCAAAAATCTGACTTTGACCAATTCACTCAAAAATGCTGCCAAACCCTTGCAATTTCTCCCCTGAAAGTTATGGCAGTCGAAACAGAAGCCTTTTTATCACAGGAGAAGAAATCAGCCCTCAACAACTTAACCATTGGAAAAAGATTTTTTGAAAAAATCCCTAAGCCCCGGGGTCACAATTTCAGCAAAAATCTGACTTTGGCCAATTCACTCAAAAATGGTCCCGAACGGTTGTAAATGATCCCCGGATAGGTTTGACAGTCAAAACAGAAGGTTTTTTTATCATATGACCAGAAATCAGCCCTCAACAACTTAACCGGTGGAAAGAGTTTTTTTGAAAAAATCCCTAAGCCCCGGGTTCACAATTTCAGCAAAAATCTGACTTTGACCAATTCACTCAAAAATGCTGCCAAACCCTTGCAATTTCTCCCCTGAAAGTTTTGGCAGTCAAAACAGAAGGATTTTTATCATAGGACCAGAAATCAGCCCTCAACAACTTAACCGGCGGAAAAATATTTTTTGAAAAAATCCCTAAGCCCCGGGGTCACAATTTCAGCAAAAATCTGACTTTTGCCAATTCACTCACAAATGCTGCCAAACGGTTGCAAATGATCCCCGGAAAGATTTGACAGTCAAAACAGAAGCCTTTTTATCACAGGAGAAGAAATCAGCCCTCAACAACTTAACCGTTGGAAAAGGTTTTTTTGAAAAAATCCCTAAGCCCCGGGGTCACAATTTCAGCAAAAATCTGACTTTTGCCAATTCACTCAAAAATGGTGCCAAACCCTTGCAAATGCTCCCCTGAAAGTTTTGGAAGTCGAAACAGAAGCCTTTTTATCACAGGAGAAGAAATCAGCCCTCAACAACTTAACCGGTGGAAAAAGATTTTTTGAAAAATCCCTAAGCCCCGGGGTCACAATTTTGGCAAAAATCTGACTTTGGCCAATTCACTCAAAAATGGTGCCGAACGGTTGCACATGATCCCCGTATAGGTTTGACAGTCAAAACAGAAGGTTTTTTTATCATATGACCAGAAATCAGCCCTCAACAACTTATCCAGCGGAAAAATATTTTTTTGAAAAAATCCCTAAGCCCCGGGGTCACAATTTCAGCAAAAATCTGACTTTTGCCAATTCACTCAAAAATGGTGCCAAACCCTTGCAAATGCTCCCCTGAAAGTTTTGGAAGTCGAAACAGAAGCCTTTTTATCACAGGAGAAGAAATCAGCCCTCAACAACTTAACCGGTGGAAAAAGATTTTTTGAAAAATCCCTAAGCCCCGGGGTCACAATTTCAGCAAAAATCTGACTTTGGCCAATTCACTCAAAAATGGTGCCGAACGGGTGCACATGATGCCCGTATAGCTTTGGCAGTCAAAACAGAAGGTTTTTTTATCATATGACCAGAAATCAGCCCTCAACAACTTATCCAGCGGAAAAATATTTTTTTGAAAAATCCCTAAGCCCCGGGGTCACAATTTCAGCAAAAATCTGACTTTTGCCAATTCACTCAAAAATGCTGCCAAACCCTTGCAAATGCTCCCCTGAAATTTTTGGAAGTCGAAACAGAAGCCTTTTTATCACATGAGAAGAAATCAGCCATAAACAACTTAACCGGTGGAAAAAGATTTTTTGAAAAAATCCCTAAGCCCCGGGGTCACAATGTCAGCAAAAATCTGGCTTTTGCCAATACACTAAAAAATGCTGCCAAACCCTTGCAAATGCTCCCCTGAAATTTTTGAAAGTCGAAACAGAAGCCTTTTTATCACAGGAGAAGAAATCAGCCATAAACAACTTAACCGGTGGAAAAAGATTTTTTGAAAAAATCCCTAAGCCCCGGGGTTACAATTTCAGCAAAAATCTGACTTTTGGCAATTCACTCAAAAATGCTGCTAAACCCTTGCAAATGCTCCCCTGAAAGTTTTGGCAGTCGAAACAGAAGCCTTTTTATCACAGGAGAAGAAATCAGCCCTCAACAACTTAACCGTTGGAAAAAGATTTTTTGAAAAAATCCCTAAGCCCCGGGGTCACAATTTCAGCAAAAATCTGACTTTGGCCAATTCACTCAAAAATGGTCCCGAACGGTTGTAAATGATCCCCGGATAGGTTTGACAGTCAAAACAGAAGGTTTTTTATCACAGGAGAAGAAATCAGCCCTCAACAACTTAACCGGTGGAAAGAGTTTTTTTGAAAAAATCTCTAAGCCCCGGGTTCACAATTTCAGCAAAAATCTGACTTTGACCAATTCACTCAAAAATGCTGCCAAACCCTTGCAATTTCTCCCCTGAAAGTTTTGGCAGTCAAAACAGAAGGATTTTTATCATAGGACCAGAAATCAGCCCTCAACAACTTAACCGGCGGAAAAATATTTTTTGAAAAAATCCCTAAGCCCCGGGGTCACAATTTCAGCAAAAATCTGACATTTGTCAATTCACTCACAAATGCTGCCAAACGGTTGCAAATGATCCCCGGAAAGATTTGACAGTCAAAACAGAAGCCTTTTTATCACAGGAGAAGAAATCAGCCCTCAACAACTTAACCGTTGGAAAAAGTTCCGGGGTCACAATTTCAGCAAAAATCTGACTTTTGCCAATTCACTCAAAAATGGTGCCAAACCCTTGCAAATGCTCCCCTGAAAGTTTTGGAAGTCGAAACAGAAGCCTTTTTATCACAGGAGAAGAAATCAGCCCTCAACAACTTAACCGGTGGAAAAAGATTTTTTGAAAAATCCCTAAGCCCCGGGGTCACAATTTTGGCAAAAATCTGACTTTGGCCAATTCACTCAAAAATGGTGCCGAACGGTTGCACATGATCCCCGTATAGGTTTGACAGTTAAAACAGAAGGTTTTTTTATCATATGACCAGAAATCAGCCCTCAACAACTTATCCAGCGGAAAAATATTTTTTTGAAAAATCCCTAAGCCCCGGGGTCACAATTTCAGCAAAAATCTGACTTTTGCCAATTCACTCAAAAATGCTGCCAAACCCTTGCAAATGCTCCCCTGAAATTTTTGGAAGTCGAAACAGAAGCCTTTTTATCACATGAGAAGAAATCAGCCATAAACAACTTAACCGGTGGAAAAAGATTTTTTGAAAAAATCCCTAAGCCCCGGGGTCACAATGTCAGCAAAAATCTGACTTTTGCCAATACACTAAAAAATGCTGCCAAACCCTTGCAAATGCTCCCCTGAAATTTTTGCAAGTCGAAACAGAAGCCTTTTTATCACAGGAGAAGAAATCAGCCATAAACAACTTAACCGGTGGAAAAAGATTTTTTGAAAAAATCCCTAAGCCCCGGGGTCACAATTTCAGCAAAAATCTGACTTTTGGCAATTCACTCAAAAATGCTGCTAAACCCTTGCAAATGCTCCCCTGAAAGTTTAGGCAGTCGAAACAGAAGCCTTTTTATCACAGGAGAAGATATCAGCCCTCAACAACTTAACCATTGGAAAAAGATTTTTTGAAAAAATCCCTAAGCCCCGGGGTCACAATTTCAGCAAAAATCTGACTTTGGCCAATTCACTCAAAAATGGTCCCGAACGGTTGTAAATGATCCCCGGATAGGTTTGACAGTCAAAACAGAAGGTTTTTTATCATAGGACCAGAAATCAGCCCTCAACAACTTAAACGGCGGAAAAATATTTTTTTGAAAAAATCCCTAAGCCCCGGGGTCACAATTTCAGCAAAAATCTGACTTTTGCCAATTCACTCAAAAATGCTGCCAAACGGTTGCAAATGCTCCCCTGAAAGTTTTGGAAGTCGAAACAGAAGCCTTTTTATCACCGGACAAGAAATCAGCCCTCAACACCTTAACTGGTGGAAAAATATTTTTTGAAAAAATCCCTAAGCCCCGGGGTCACAATTTCAGTAAAAATCTAACTTTTACCAATACACTCAAAAATGGTGCCGAACGGTTGCAAATGATCCCCTGAAAGGTTTGACTGACGAAACAGAAGGTTTTTTATCATCGGACCAGAAATCAGCCCTCAGCAACTTAACCGGCGGGAAAAATATTTTTTTGAAAAAATCCCTAAGCCCCGGGGTCACAATTTCAGCAAAAATCTGACTTTTCCCAATTCACTCAAAAATGCTGCCAAAACCTTGCAAATCCTCCCCTGAAAGTTTTGGAAGTCGAAACAGAAGGTTTTTTATCATAGGACCAGAAATCAGCCCTCAACAACTTAACCGGCGGAAAAATATTTTTTGAAAAAATCCCTAAGCCCCGGGGTCACAATTTCAGCAAAAATCTGACATTTGTCAATTCACTCACAAATGCTGCCAAACGGTTGCAAATGATCCCCGGAAAGATTTGACAGTCAAAACAGAAGCCTTTTTATCACAGGAGAAGAAATCAGCCCTCAACAACTTAACCGTTGGAAAAAGTTCCGGGGTCACAATTTCAGCAAAAATCTGACTTTTGCCAATTCACTCAAAAATGGTGCCAAACCCTTGCAAATGCTCCCCTGAAAGTTTTGGAAGTCGAAACAGAAGCCTTTTTATCACAGGAGAAGAAATCAGCCCTCAACAACTTAACCGGTGGAAAAAGATTTTTTGAAAAATCCCTAAGCCCCGGGGTCACAATTTTGGCAAAAATCTGACTTTGGCCAATTCACTCAAAAATGGTGCCGAACGGTTGCACATGATCCCCGTATAGGTTTGACAGTTAAAACAGAAGGTTTTTTTATCATATGACCAGAAATCAGCCCTCAACAACTTATCCAGCGGAAAAATATTTTTTTGAAAAATCCCTAAGCCCCGGGGTCACAATTTCAGCAAAAATCTGACTTTTGCCAATTCACTCAAAAATGCTGCCAAACCCTTGCAAATGCTCCCCTGAAATTTTTGGAAGTCGAAACAGAAGCCTTTTTATCACATGAGAAGAAATCAGCCATAAACAACTTAACCGGTGGAAAAAGATTTTTTGAAAAAATCCCTAAGCCCCGGGGTCACAATGTCAGCAAAAATCTGACTTTTGCCAATACACTAAAAAATGCTGCCAAACCCTTGCAAATGCTCCCCTGAAATTTTTGCAAGTCGAAACAGAAGCCTTTTTATCACAGGAGAAGAAATCAGCCATAAACAACTTAACCGGTGGAAAAAGATTTTTTGAAAAAATCCCTAAGCCCCGGGGTCACAATTTCAGCAAAAATCTGACTTTTGGCAATTCACTCAAAAATGCTGCTAAACCCTTGCAAATGCTCCCCTGAAAGTTTAGGCAGTCGAAACAGAAGCCTTTTTATCACAGGAGAAGATATCAGCCCTCAACAACTTAACCATTGGAAAAAGATTTTTTGAAAAAATCCCTAAGCCCCGGGGTCACAATTTCAGCAAAAATCTGACTTTGGCCAATTCACTCAAAAATGGTCCCGAACGGTTGTAAATGATCCCCGGATAGGTTTGACAGTCAAAACAGAAGGTTTTTTATCATAGGACCAGAAATCAGCCCTCAACAACTTAAACGGCGGAAAAATATTTTTTTGAAAAAATCCCTAAGCCCCGGGGTCACAATTTCAGCAAAAATCTGACTTTTGCCAATTCACTCAAAAATGCTGCCAAACGGTTGCAAATGCTCCCCTGAAAGTTTTGGAAGTCGAAACAGAAGCCTTTTTATCACCGGACAAGAAATCAGCCCTCAACACCTTAACTGGTGGAAAAATATTTTTTGAAAAAATCCCTAAGCCCCGGGGTCACAATTTCAGTAAAAATCTAACTTTTACCAATACACTCAAAAATGGTGCCGAACGGTTGCAAATGATCCCCTGAAAGGTTTGACTGACGAAACAGAAGGTTTTTTATCATCGGACCAGAAATCAGCCCTCAGCAACTTAACCGGCGGGAAAAATATTTTTTTGAAAAAATCCCTAAGCCCCGGGGTCACAATTTCAGCAAAAATCTGACTTTTCCCAATTCACTCAAAAATGCTGCCAAAACCTTGCAAATCCTCCCCTGAAAGTTTTGGAAGTCGAAACAGAAGGTTTTTTATCATAGTACCAGAAATCAGCCCTCAACAAATTATCCGGCGGAAAAAGATTTTTTTGAAAAAAATCCCTAAGCCCCGGGGTCACAATTTCAGCAAAAATCCGAGCTTTGCCAATACCCTAAAAAATGGTGCCAAACGGTTGTAAATGATCCCCGGAAAGGTTTGACAGTCGAAACAGAAGCTTTTTTATCACAGGAGAAGAAATCTGCCATAAACAACTTAACCGGTGGAAAATTTTTTTTTGACAATTTCAGCAAAAATCTGACTTTGGCCAATTCACTCAAAAATGCTGCCAAACCCTTGCAAATGCTCCCCTGAAATTTTTGGAAGTTGAAGCCTTTTTATCACCTCAGAAGAAAACAGCCCTCAACAACTTAACAGGTGGAAAAAGATTTTTTGAAAAAATCCCTAAGCCCCGGGCTCACAATTTCAGCAAAAATCTGACTTTGGCCAATTCACTCAAAAATGCTGCCAAACCCTTGCAAATACTCCCCTGAAAGTTTTGGAAGTCGAAACAGAAGCCTTTTTATCACAGGAGAAGAAATCAGCCCTCAACAACTTAACCGCTGGAAAAAGATTTTTTCAAAAAATCCCTAAGCCCCGGGGTCACAATTTCAGCAAAAATCTGACTTTTGCCAATACTCTCAAGAATGCTGCCGAACGGTTGCAAATCCTCCTCTGAAAGTTTTGGCAGTCGAAACAGAAGGTTTTTTATCATAGGACCAGAAATCAGCCCTCAACAACTTAAACGGCGGAAAAAGATTTTTTTGAAAAAATCACTAAGCCCCTGGTCAGAATTTCAGCAAAAATCTGACGTTTGCCAATTCACTCAAAAATGCTGCCAAACCCTTGCAATTTCTCCCCTGAAAGTTTTGGCAGTCGAAACAGAAGGTTTTTTATCATAGGACCAGAAATCAGCCCTCAACAACTTAACCGGCGGAAAAAGATTTTTTTGAAAAAATCCCTAAGCCCCGGGGTCACAATTTGAGCAAAAATCTGACTTTGGCCAATTCACTCAAAAATGCTGCCGAAGCCTTGCAAATGCTCCCCTGAAAGTTTTGGAAGTCGAAACAGAAGCCTTTTTATCACAGGACAAGAAATCAGCCCTCAACAACTTAACCGGCGGAAAAAGATTATTTGAAAAAATCCCTAAGCCCCGGGGTCACAATTTCAGCAAAAATCTGACTTTTGCCAATACACTCAAAAATGGTGCCGAACGGTTGCAAATGATCCCCTGAAAGGTTTGGCTGACGAAACAGAAGGTTTTTTATCATCGGACCAGAAATCAACCCTCAACAAATTATCCGGCGGAAAAAGATTTTTTTGAAAAAAATCCCTAAGCCCCGGGGTCACAATTTCAGCAAAAATCCGAGCTTTGCCAATACCCTAAAAAATGGTGCCAAACGGTTGCAAATGATCCCGGAAAGGTTTGACAGTCAAAACAGAAGGTTTTTTATCATCGGACCAGATATCAGCCCTCAACAACTTAACCGGTGGAAAAAGATTTTTTGAAAAATCCCTAAGCCCCGGGGTCTAAATTTCAGCAAAAATCTGACTTTGGCCAATTCACTCAAAAATGGTGCCAAACGGTTGCAAATGATCCTCGGATAGGTTTGACAGACAAAACAGAAGGTTTTTTTATCATCGGACCAGATATCAGCCCTCAACAACTTAACCGGTGGAAAAAGATTTTTTGAAAAAATCCCTAAGCCCCAGGGTCAGAATTTCAGCAAAAATCTGACTTTTGCCAATTCACTCAAAAATGCTGCCAAACCCTTGCAAATGTTCCCCTGAAAGTTTTGGAAGTTGAAACAGAAGCCTTTTTATCACAGGACAAGAAATCAGCCCTCAACAACTTAACCGGGGGAAAAAGATTTTTTGAAAAAATCCCTAAGCCCCGGGGTCACAATTTCAGCAAAAATCTGACTTTGGCCAATTCACTCAAAAATGGTGCCGAAAGGTTGCAAATGATCCCCTGAAAGTTTTGGAAGTCGAAACAGAAGCCTTTTTATCACCTCAGAAGAAAACAGCCCTCAACAACTTAACTGTTGGAAAAAGATTTTTTGAAAAAATTCCTAAGCCACGGGGTCAGAATTTCAGCAAAAATCTAACTTTTGCCAATTCACTCAAAAATGCTGCCAAACCCTTGCAATTTCTCCCCTGAAAGTTTTGGCAGTCAAAACAGAAGGTTTTTTATCATAGGACCAGAAATGAGCCCTCAACAACTTAACCGGCGGAAAAAGATTTTTTGAAAAATCCCTAAGCACCGGGGTCACAATTTCAGCAAAAATCTGACTTTGACCAATTCACTCAAAAATGGTGCCGAATGGTTGCAAATGATCCCCGGATAGGTTTGACAGTCAAAACACAAGGTTTTTTATCATAGGACCAGAAATCAGCCCTCAACAACTTAAACGGCGGAAAAATATTTTTTTGAAAAAATCCCTAAGCCCCGGGGTAAGAATTTCAGCAAAAATCTGACTTTGGCCACTACATTCAAAACTGGTGCCGAACCCTTGCAAATCCTCCTATGAAAGTTTTGGCCGTCGAAACAGAAGGTTTTTTATCACAGGACAAGAAATCAGCCCTCAACAACTTAAACTGCGGAAAAATATTTTTTTGAAAAAATCCCTAAGCCCCGGGGTCACAATTTCAGCAAAAATCTGACTTTTGCCAATTCACTAAAAAATGGTGCCAAACCCTTGCAAATGCTCCCCTGCAAGTTTTGGAAGTCGAAACAGATGCCTTTTTATCACAGGAGAAGAAATCAGCCATAAACAACTTAACCGGTGGAAAAAGATTTTTTGAAAAAATCCCTAAGCCCTGGGGTCACAATTTCAGCAAAAATCTGACTTTTGCCAATTCACTCAAAAATGGTGCCAAACCCTTGCAAATGCTCCCCTGAAAATTTTGGAAGTCGAAACAGATGCCTTTTTATCACAGGAGAAGAAATCAGCCCTCAACAACTTAACCGGTGGAAAAAGATTTTTTGAAAAATCCCTAAGCCCCGGGGTCACAATTTCAGGAAAAAATCTGACTTTTGCCAATTCCCTCAAAAATGCTGCCAAACCCTTGCAAATGCTCCCATGAAAGTTTTGGAAGTCGAAACAGAAGCCGTTTTATCACATGAGAAGAAATCAACCATAAACAACTTAACCGGTGGAAAAAGATTTTTTGAAAAAATCCCTAAGCCCCGGGGTCACAATTTCAGCAAAAATCTGACTTTTGCCAATTCACTCAAAAATGCTGCCAAACCCTTGCAAATGCTCCCCTGAAAGTTTTGGAAGTCGAAACAGAAGCCTTTTTATCACATGAGAAGAAATCAACCATAAACAACTTAACCGGTGGAAAAAGATTTTTTGAAAAAATCCCTAAGCCCCGGGGTCACAATGTCAGCAAAAATCTGACTTTTGCCAATACACTAAAAAAGTGCTGCCAAACCCTTGCAATTTCTCCCCTGAAAGTTTTGGCAGTCAAAACAGAAGGTTTTTTTATCATTGGACCAGAAATCAGCCCTCAACAACTTAACCGGCGGAAAAAGATTTTTTGAAAAATCCCTAAGCCCCGGGGTCACAATTTCAGGAAAAAATCTGACTTTTGCCAATTCCCTCAAAAATGCTGCCAAACCCTTGCAAATGCTCCCATGAAAGTTTTGGAAGTCGAAACAGAAGCCGTTTTATCACATGAGAAGAAATCAACCATAAACAACTTAACCGGTGGAAAAAGATTTTTTGAAAAAATCCCTAAGCCCCGGGGTCACAATTTCAGCAAAAATCTGACTTTGGCCAATTCACTCAAAAATGCTGCCAAACGGTTGCAAATGATCCCCGGATAGGTTTGACAGTCGAAACAGAAGCCTTTTTATCACAGGAGAAGAAATCAGCCATAAACAACTTAACCGGTGGAAAAAGATTTTTTGAAAAAATCCCTAAGCCCCGGGGTCACAATGTCAGCAAAAATCTGACTTTTGCCAATACACTAAAAACGTGCTACCAAACCCTTGCAAATGCTCGCCTGAAATTTTTCAAAGTCGAAACAGAAGCCTTTTTATCACAGGAGAAGACATCAGCCATAAACAACTTAACCGGTGGAAAAAGATTTTTTGAAAAAATCCCAAAGCCCCGGGGTCACAATTTCAGCAAAAATCTGACTTTTGCCAATTCACTCAAAAATGCTGCCAAACCCTTGCAATTTCTCCCCTGAAAGTTTTGGCAGTCAAAACAGAAGGTTTTTTATCATTGGACCAGAAATCAGCCCTCAACAACTTAACCGGTGGAAAAAGATTTTTTGAAAAAATCCCTAAGCCCCGGGGTCACAATGTCAGCAAAAATCTGACTTTTGCCAATATACTAAAAACGTGCTACCAAACCCTTGCAAATGCTCGCCTGAAATTTTTCAAAGTCGAAACAGAAGCCTTTTTATCACAGGAGAAGAAATCAGCCATAAACAACTTAACCGGTGGAAAAAGATTTTTTGAAAAAATCCCTAAGCCCTGGGGTCACAATTTCAGCAAAAATCTGACTTTTGCCAATTCACTCAAAAATGCTGCCAAACCCTTGCAATTTCTCCCCTGAAAGTTTTGGCAGTCAAAACAGAAGGTTTTTTTATCATAGGACCAGAAATCAGCCCTCAACAACTTAACCGGCGGAAGAAGATTTTTTGAAAAATCCCTAAGCCCCGGGGTCACAATTTCAGCAAAAATCTGACTTTTGCCAATTCACTCAAAAATGATGCCAAACCCTTGCAAATGCTCCCCTGAAATTTTTGAAAGTCGAAACAGAAGCCTTTTTATCACATGAGAAGAAATCAACCATAAACAACTTAACCGGTGGAAAAAGATTTTTTGAAAAAATCCCTAAGCCCCGGGGTCACAATTTCAGCAAAAATCTGACTTTTGCCAATTCACTCAAAAATGCTGCCAAACCCTTGCAATTTCTCCCCTGAAAGTTTTGGCAGTCAAAACAGAAGGTTTTTTATCATTGGACCAGAAATCAGCCCTCAACAACTTAACCGGCGGAAAAAGATTTTTTGAAAAATCCCTAAGCCCCGAGGTCACAATTTCAGCAAAAATCTGACTTTGGCCAATTCACTCAAAAATGCTGTCAAACGGTTGCAAATGATCCCCGGATAGGTTTGACAGTCAAAACAGAAGGTTTTTTATCATAGGACCAGAAATCAGCCCTCAACAACTTAACCGGTGGAAAAATATTTTTTTGAAAAAATCCCTAAGCCCCGGGGTCACAATTTCAGGAAAAAATCTGACTTTTGCCAATTCACTCAAAAATGGTGCCAAACCCTTGCAAATGCTCCCCTGAATGTTTTGGAAGTCGAAACAGAAGCCTTTTTATCACAGGAGAAGAAATCAGCCCTCAACAACTTAACCGGTGGAAAAAGATTTTTTGAAAAAATCCCTAAGCCCCGGGGTCACAATTTCAGGAAAAAATCGGACTTTTGCCAATTCACTCAAAAATGGTCCCGAACGGTTGTAAATGATCCCCGGATAGGTTTGACAGTCAAAACAGAAGGTTTTTTATCACAGGAGAAGAAATCAGCCCTCAACAACTTAACCGGTGGAAAGAGTTTTTTTGAAAAAATCCCTAAGCCCCGGGTTCACAATTTCAGCAAAAATCTGACTTTGACCAATTCACTCAAAAATGCTGCCAAACCCTTGCAATTTCTCCCCTGAAAGTTTTGGCAGTCAAAACAGAAGCCTTTTTATCACAGGAGAAGAAATCAGCCCTCAACAACTTAACCATTGGAAAAAGATTTTTTGAAGAAATCCCTAATCCCCGGGGTCACAACTTCAGCAAAAATCTGACTTTGGCCAATTCACTCAAAAATGGTCCCGAACGGTTGTAAATGATCCCCGGATAGGTTTGACAGTCAAAACAGAAGGTTTTTTATCATAGGACCAGAAATCAGCCCTCAACAACTTAAACGGCGGAAAAATATTTTTTTGAAAAAATCCCTAAGCCCCGGGGTCACAATTTCAGCAAAAATCTGACTTTTGCCAATTCACTCAAAAATGGTGTCAAACCCTTGCAAATGCTCCCCTGAAAGTTTTGGAAGTCGAAACAGAAGCCTTTTTATCACAGGAGAAGAAATCAGCCCTCAACAACTTAACCGTTGGAAAAAGATTTTTTGAAAAATCCCTAAGCCCCGGGGTCATAATTTCAGGAAAAAATCTGACTTTTGCCAATTCACTCAAAAATGCTGCCAAACCCTTGCAAATGCTCCCCTGAAAGTTTTGGAAGTCGAAACAGAAGCCTTTTTATCACAGGAGAAGAAATCAGCCCTCAACAACTTAACCGGTGGAAAAAGATTTTTTGAAAAATCCCTAAGCCCCGGGGTCACAATTTCAGCAAAAATCTGACTTTGGCCAATTCACTCAAAAATGGTGCCGAACGGGTGCACATGATCCCCGTATAGCTTTGGCAGTCAAAACAGAAGGTTTTTTTATCATATGACCAGAAATCAGCCCTCAACAACTTATCCAGCGGAAAAAGATTTTTTGAAAAAATCCCTAAGCCCCGGGGTCACAATGTCAGCAAAAATCTGACTTTTGCCAATACACTAAAAAATGCTGCCAAACCCTTGCAAATGCTCCCCTGAAATTTTTGCAAGTCGAAACAGAAGCCTTTTTATCACAGGAGAAGAAATCAGCCATAAACAACTTAACCGGTGGAAAAAGATTTTTTGAAAAAATCCCTAAGCCCCGGGGTCACAATTTCAGCAAAAATCTGACTTTTGGCAATTCACTCAAAAATGCTGCTAAACCCTTGCAAATGCTCCCCTGAAAGTTTTGGCAGTCGAAACAGAAGCCTTTTTATCACATGAGAAGAAATCTGCCCTCAACAACTTAACCATTGGAAAAAGATTTTTTGAAAAAATCCCTAAGCCCCGGGGTCACAATTTCAGCAAAAATCTGACTTTGGCCAATTCACTCAAAAATGGTCCCGAACGGTTGTAAATGATCCCCGGATAGGTTTGACAGTCAAAACAGAAGGTTTTTTATCATAGGACCAGAAATCAGCCCTCAACAACTTAAACGGCGGAAAAATATTTTTTTGAAAAAATCCCTAAGCCCCGGGGTCACAATTTCAGCAAAAATCTGACTTTTGCCAATTCACTCAAAAATGGTGTCAAACCCTTGCAAATGCTCCCCTGAAAGTTTTGGAAGTCGAAACAGAAGCCTTTTTATCACAGGAGAAGAAATCAGCCCTCAACAACTTAACCGTTGGAAGAAGATTTTTTGAAAAATCCCTAAGCCCCGGGGTCATAATTTCAGGAAAAAATCTGACTTTTGCCAATTCACTCAAAAATGCTGCCAAACCCTTGCAAATGCTCCCCTGAAAGTTTTGGAAGTCGAAACAGAAGCCTTTTTATCACATGAGAAGAAATCAGCCCTCAACAACTTAACCGGTGGAAAAAGATTTTTTGAAAAAATCCCTAAGCCCCGGGGTCACAATTTCAGCAAAAATCTGACTTTGGCCAATTCACTCAAAAATGCTGTCAAACGATTTCAAATGATCCCCGGATAGGTTTGACAGTCAAAACAGAAGGTTTTTTATCATAGGACCAGAAATCAGCCCTCAACAACTTAACCGACGGAAAGAGTTTTTTTGAAAAAATCCCTAAGCCCCGGGTTCACAATTTCAGCAAAAATCTGACTTTGACCAATTCACTCAAAAATGCTGCCAAACCCTTGCAATTTCTCCCCTGAAATTTTTGGAAGTCGAAACAGAAGCCTTTTTATCACATGAGAAGAAATCAGCCCTCAACAACTTAACCGGTGGAAAAAGATTTTTTGAAAAATCCCTAAGCCCCGGGGTCACAATTTCAGCAAAAATCTGACTTTGGCCAATTCACTCAAAAATGGTCCCGAACGGTTGTAAATGATCCCGGATAGGTTTGACAGTCAAAACAGAAGGTTTTTTATCATAGGACCAGAAATCAGCCCTCAACAACTTAAACGGCGGAAAAATATTTTTTGAAAAAATCCCTAAGCCCCGGGGTCACAATTTCAGCAAAAATCTGACTTTTGCCAATTCACTCAAAAATGCTGCCAAACGGTTGCAAATGCTCCCCTGAAAGTTTTGGAAGTCGAAACAGAAGCCTTTTTATCACCGGACAAGAAATCAGCCCTCAACACCTTAACTGGTGGAAAAATATTTTTTGAAAAAAATCCCTAAGCCCCGGGGTCACAATTTCAGTAAAAATCTAACTTTTACCAATACACTCAAAAATGGTGCCGAACGGTTGCAAATGATCCCCTGAAAGGTTTGACTGACGAAACAGAAGGTTTTTTATCATCGGACCAGAAATCAGCCCTCAGCAACTTAACCGGCGGGAAAAATATTTTTTTGAAAAAATCCCTAAGCCCCGGGGTCACAATTTCAGCAAAAATCTGACTTTTCCCAATTCACTCAAAAATGCTGCCAAAACCTTGCAAATCCTCCCCTGAAAGTTTTGGAAGTCGAAACAGAAGGTTTTTTATCATAGTACCAGAAATCAGCCCTCAACAAATTATCCGGCGGAAAAAAACTTTTTTGAAAAAAATCCCTAAGCCCCGGGGTCACAATTTCAGCAAAAATCCGAGCTTTGCCAATACCCTAAAAAATGGTGCCAAACGGTTGTAAATGATCCCCGGAAAGGTTTGACAGTCGAAACAGAAGCTTTTTTATCACAGGAGAAGAAATCTGCCATAAACAACTTAACCGGTGGAAAATTTTTTTTTGACAATTTCAGCAAAAATCTGACTTTGGCCAATTCACTCAAAAATGCTGCCAAACCCTTGCAAATGCTCCCCTGAAATTTTTGGAAGTTGAAGCCTTTTTATCACCTCAGAAGTAAACAGCCCTCAACAACTTAACAGGTGGAAAAAGATTTTTTGAAAAAATCCCTAAGCCCCGGGCTCACAATTTCAGCAAAAATCTGACTTTGGCCAATTCACTCAAAAATGCTGCCAAACCCTTGCAAATACTCCCCTGAAAGTTTTGGAAGTCGAAACAGAAGCCTTTTTATCACAGGAGAAGAAATCAGCCCTCAACAACTTAACCGCTGGAAAAAGATTTTTTCAAAAAATCCCTAAGCCCCGGGGTCACAATTTCAGCAAAAATCTGACTTTTGCCAATACTCTCAAGAATGCTGCCGAACGGTTGCAAATCCTCCTCTGAAAGTTTTGGCAGTCGAAACAGAAGGTTTTTTATCATAGGACCAGAAATCAGCCCTCAACAACTTAAACGGCGGAAAAAGATTTTTTTGAAAAAATCACTAAGCCCCTGGTCAGAATTTCAGCAAAAATCTGACGTTTGCCAATTCACTCAAAAATGCTGCCAAACCCTTGCAATTTCTCCCCTGAAAGTTTTGGCAGTCGAAACAGAAGGTTTTTTATCATAGGACCAGAATCAGCCCTCAACAACTTAACCGGGCGGAAAAAAGATTTTTTTGAAAAAATCCCTAAGCCCCGGGGTCACAATTTGAGCAAAAATCTGACTTTGGCCAATTCACTCAAAAATGCTGCCGAAGCCTTGCAAATGCTCCCCTGAAAGTTTTGGAAGTCGAAACAGAAGCCTTTTTATCACAGGACAAGAAATCAGCCCTCAACAACTTAACCGGCGGAAAAAGATTATTTGAAAAAATCCCTAAGCCCCGGGGTCACAATT